>NC_138150.1:18732852-18995352 GCF_964199315.1 Orbicella franksi | reverse complement strand
TATTCATATATTATGGTAATTCTTGGAGTTCTCGGTGCCATTCTTACGACTATGGCTTACGTCAGGATTTATTTCGCTGTAAGACAACACAAGAATCACATTCAAGTCCTGCAAGTACAACAAGAGGCGCAAGCTGACCAAGTAGCAATTTTTGCTAGACTCGTTAAATCTGCAGTCGGTATCTTCTACGTATACTTCGTGTTTTTGGTTTGTTATTTGCCTTTCTTGATCTGTTTGGTCGTCACGAAAATGAACGGCCCAAATATCATTTTAAAGGGATGTTCTATTTTCTCACTAACTCTTGTATTCCTTAATTCATCTTTGAACCCTGTAATTTACTGCTGGAAGATGAGACACATTCGACACGCTGTCATGGACATACTGAGGAACATGTCTCGGCAAAGAAGTCGTGCTTCACACGAAACCCTTACATTGTCCGGCCATACTATGCCATGATTCAGTGTCGTCGTTGCTGTCAAGCGTTTTCTGTATATAACAACGACTGCTGATAACCTGAACTCGGGCTGCAGCTGGACAAAATAAAAGTCATTTAAACCGAGTAGTGCAAAAACGTTATGATATAAAAGGATTTATATGACTTATCAAGTGAGTTTCATGCTAGTTGAAAACTAAAAATGCAAAGGATGTCTGCAGGATCGTTTGTCTTAGAGATAATCGCCTAGGACACAATTTTCATATTAGTAAAAAAGAACCAAAACGGACAGTCGATTTGTTAACAAGTCTGAATGAATTTATGTTGCTCTGTAGATATTTCCATTTTCTCTCTTGCGCCTGTAGCTTTAGGTTGCCCATTGTGTCTTGTCCACCTTATGGCAATTCTTACGAGCCTTGTGAATGGTTAATGAAACCTCTACCACGTGTTCTATAACCAATGAGAATTTTCCCACGTGACTTTTGACTTTTATTTCAGTCCGGATTCGTTTACAACGAAACAGAGGGTTGCGTTGACAAAGAGACGGCCTTATACGCCTATTGATGTGAGAAATAGGTGATGATGATGACGACAACAACAACGGCGACGAATACGACGACAACTGAAATCATATATGTCTGGCAGCGCTAGCATTATCAAGCGTTCCAAGACTTCTCGCTCGCATAACCACCGGCACTTCTTTCGGTGTTTCCAGTCGCACTCGCCACACTGCACATGAAACTTCTAACAGCTTGCAGCTGCAGCCTCCATACGCACATTCATTGACATTTTAAAAAAGACTTCTTTCTTTCGTCGTATTGTTTGCCAGTATTAGAGTACATCCGTGCAATATTTATGTGTACGCGCTAACTTTTGATTTATCAAGCATGCAGCTAAGGATCTTTATTCAGTAGTAGTTTTATCGGTATCTTACCTTACTTTATCTTACTGGTATTTTAACCTATGTTATCTTAGCAGTATCTCATTTGAAATTTTCAAATTTGAAAGAGCTTTTCAGGTTGTGTTTGCAAATACTGACATGACTGACGCTGGAGGAGTGACGACTGTGTTATTTTAATTATGACCCATTTAAGACTCGCATTCTTTCTTACAACTTCCGCCCGTGCTGTTTGCAAAACTGTTCAAATATACCATTCAATTCTTCACTCAAAAGAAGTCTTAGTTGATATATAAAAAAGTTCTTATCCCCAATATTTGCAATTATATATGATTAACTAGTGACTGGACCTGTTGTCCTGACAAAGAGTGCTCGTCATCTTAACTTGCTTAGACCAATTATTAAGACGAACCAATCTTAATGAATTCCTTGTATATTTGTTTTGTTTAATGTCAATTGCAAGAATAAAAATAAATATTTAAATTTCCAGGGCAGGCAATAACTTGTATTCGATTTACTCCCAAAGTACTTTATTTAATCATATATGGTTGTGACTCTATCGTTACCGATCGTCCCTTTTGCTGGCAAAACTATATATACCAGCAACACTTGACTCGATGAATCGCCTTTAGAAAAACTAGACAGAGATGTCGAGCGTTTTTGGAATGGGTCGGTCCACAAATCCTACAAATACTAGTCCTCACGAGATCACAAATAAGCCATAATTATATGAGTTCAAACTACGAAAAAACTGACAGAACTATATATGGGTACTGACTTAACAACAAACTATGATGCCGTGAGAGGAACACCTTAAGCAGATGTTGAAAAATTTAAGAAACAAACGTCATAAATGTCGTATTTTCTACATCATTTACACCTGCGTCAATGGTGTGGCATTAACACAGGGTTGATATTGATCATGACGATGAAATCATACACAGCGCTAGCATTATCAACCGTTCCAATTCTTGTCGATCGCAAAACCACCAACATTTCTTTCGGTGTCTTTTCAGTCGCACTCGTCACACTGCACATGACCTTCCATACGCACACTCATCGACATTTAAAACACTTCTTCCTTTTGTCCGATTGTTTGCCAGTGTTAAAAGACAACCATGCAATATTTATGAGCACGTGCTAACTTATTATTGATCAAGCATACAGCTAAGGACCGTTATTCAGTAGTGTTTTTATCGGTATCTCACCTTACTTTATCTTACTCGTATCTTAACCTGTTATCTTAGCGGTAATCTTGGCGGTATCTCCAATGTTGAAATTTGAAACAGCTTTCCACGTTGCGTTTACAAATACTGACATGACTGACAATGGAGCAGTGACGTCTGTGTTTTTCTTATGTTAATCATGACACATTCGCGGAAGACTTGCGTTCTTTCTTACAACCTCCGCCCGTGCTGTTTGCAAAACTGTTCAAATATAACATTCACTTTTTCACTCAAAAGAAGTCTTAGTTCTTATATAAAAAAAGTCCTTATCCTCGATATTTGTTGTTATATATTATTCATTAGTAATTGGAACTGGTGTCGTGACAAAGCGTGCTCGTCATTTTGACTTGCTCAGACCAATAAAATTAAGACGAACGAATCATAACGAATTCCTCGCTATTTATATTTTTGTCTGATGTCAATTACAAGAATAACAATGAATATTTAAAATTTTCAAAGCAGGTAATAACTTGAATTCGATTAACTCCCAAAGTACTTTATTTAATCATATGTGGTTGTGACTCCATCATTATCAAGCGTTCTTTTTGCTGGCAAGACTACCAGCAACGCTTGACGCAAGGGATTCCCTTTAGCGTTTTCACGATCAGCCGCGCTCGTCGCAAGGTACACGATACTTCCACCAGTTTGGCAAGTGTACCATCCATCACCACGCTAACCGACCTGTTAAAGACATTTTTCTTCCGTTTTGTTTCTATGCAATTTTTATATAAATGCAGCAACTTATGTTTTTACCAAGCATCTGTCTAAGGATCTTCATTGAGATGCATTCTCACTTTACCGTCTGAAATCATGTGAAATTCAAGACCGCTTTTAATGTCTTTATAAACGTACGGCCTGTTTAATAAACCTGACACTTATATCAAAGACATTTACGTCTTAGTTTTATTCTAATAAGCAATAACAAAATTCATGGCACGCGTATAAATTTTCCTGTGTACAAAGTCGTCTGAAAGGGTGAGTTCTCAGAGAATACTTCCCTCGTTTGCCGATCAAGGATTGTCACTTGAGTAAGTGGTTAAAGAACTCATTTTGACCTAAGTGGTCGAAATGGCGAGGGAACAGGTCCCTTGTGCCGAGGAAGAAAACTGTAACGTTCGTGGATCAGTTGATACGTCAAACGCTCTGTGGTTTAAAGAATCTTGAGTCGATATCATGAAGAAATCATTCTGTGAATTGCTGCTGCAGTACTATCCAAAGCCCTCCGAAGCTGAGGATTTCTATTCGACTTTCATCGCTAATTGTGTCTTCAACAGTTTTCTGTCCTATACCGCCATCATGTTGAACATTGTAACAATCCACGCGATACGAAAAACATCATCGCTGCCAAAGACTTTAAAAACATTGCTCCTGAGTCTTGCTGTCTCTGATGTTGGTGTTGGTTTAATAGCGCAACCATTTTACTCCTCACTTCTGGTCAAGTGGTTACAACAAAACAATCCCGGCTGTAACACGGCTACGGCTTTTTACTTCATTGCACATTTATTTTTCAATTCTTCGTTCTGTAATGTTGTGGCTGTAAGTGTAGACAGGTTCTTGGCTATTCATCTTCATCTCAGATACCAGGAACTTGTGACTCACAAGCGCGTTGTTGCTGTGGTGATCTTAATATGGGTTTTAAGTGTATTTGTTTCTTTTTTAGTGTTCTGGGTTCCACTCGATATTTACGCACTTCTTATATCAGTTATTGGGGTTCTTGGTCTTATTGTTACAGCCATGGTCTACATTAGGATTTATTTAGCTGTAAGACGACACAAGAATCAGATTCAGGTCCTGCAAGTACAACAAGTAGCGCAGAGCGGAGAAATCGCAAACTTTTCTAGCAATATTAAATCTTCGGTCGGTATCTTCTATGTATATCTCGTGTTTTTGGTTTGTTATTTGCCTTATTTGATCTCCTTGGTCGCCCCTCAAATGAACAGCCCGAGTGTCGTTTTGAAGCGATTTTCTCTTTTTTCAGTAACTCTTGTATGTCTTAATTCGTCTTTGAATCCAGTAATTTACTGCTTGAAGATGGGACACATTCGACACGCTGTCATCAACATACTGCGGAACATGTCTTGGTACAGAAATCGCACATCACGCGAAAGACTTGAAATGACCGGCCATGCTTTGCCATGATTCGGTATTGCCGTTGCTGTCAAACGCTTGTTGTATATCACAACGACTGTGGACAGTTTTAACTCACGCTGCAGGAGCAGAGAGGAGGTTGTATTTAAACTAAGTAATGCAGTACTTCAAGATACAGAATAAATTACCGTAAATCCTCTATTAAGCGCCCCCTCTCTAATAAGCCCCCCTTTTTCCGAGGAAGAAAGTTATTAAGCCCCTGTCCCCTCCCCTCCGTCCTTATTCCACACAATCAAGTGAATAAATGATAGACTGTATTTGTGATGTAATCACGACTGTAACACTTCATGTGGACTGATCTGGTATGGTTTATTCACGTGCTGAAAGTTCGAATTTGTCTTCGGTCTTTCGCTGCATGACCTCCAACTTCACGAGCTTGAACTTTTCCACTCAAATCTCCATATTAGCTATATAGACAGTTATTGCCCTGGTCCAAAACAGGAAGTAAGTAAGCGTAACCCTAGTCTGTATCTTAATTCTTTTTGATACCGGTAATGCGCTTCGCTAGGAATTAAATAAGCCCCCCACCCACCCCCGTCTCAAATAAGCCCCTGGGGGGCTTAATAGAGGATTTGCCGTATACTAACACGTATGAGCTCAGTTTATATAGTCGTATGATAAAAAAACAAAGGATGCTTGCAGGTTCGTTTCCCTCCGAGGTACATTGCCTAAAATACAATTTTCCTATCCGTGAGCAATTCAAAAACCAAAATGGACAGTGGATTTGTTAACTTGTTTGAATGCATTCAGGTTGTCCTGTTGATATTTCCTCTCTCTGTCCATTGTTTTCTTGTCCATCTAATGGCAATTCTTAAGAGCCTTGTGATTGGTTAATAAACTTCTCATCACGTGCTCTAACCATTGAGAATTTTCCACCTGACTTTATACTTTTGCTTCAGTCCGGATTCGTTCATAACATTTTTCCTGACGAAATTGTTTAGTGCTTGAAATACCATTAGAACATAACGCTTCTAAGTTTCGAAAACAAACAAAAGAAGTAGAGTAACTTTGTGCGTCAGCAGGTTTCAGGTTGACAACCAATAGACCTTTTTAGCTTGGGCGGTTTGTTAACCCATTTGACCACGTAATGATACTCTTGAGAATTTTTGCTTTCAGATTTTTAAATTGTCACATGTAGATGAATGAATATGTCTTAGATGGATAAAAGAACAAATCTCTAGGGAATATCACGTGGTCCGTAATGGGAAAACAAACCTCCCGAGCTGAAAAGGTCGATTAACATTTTTTTTATCTCAAGCAGTTTAAGGCCTGGGTCAGGAATGATGGTTGGGCGGCTATATCTCTTGTTATATTTGTTTTACCTTGCTGAACTTTTCCCTGATTATAAAAGCCGGCGTTCTGCCTTGCCTTGACATATTGTTTTGATCACATGAAGTGTCAGGTGATCATTTTCTTAAAATTTGGTAAATCAGCGAATTGGTGGCGAATTTGCATTCTACTGATCAATAAATGAGCGTTTTCGATGTAAAGTTAATTTTTTCTACCTTGCTACGATTGTAATGATCTCCCTTGATTTCGTTTTTAGAAGATATAAATGATCAAAAGTCGAATTTTGTCGAAGAAAAAACGACCTTTGACCCTATCAAATTTTTCTGGGAACAGAGGGACGGTCATTCCAAACGTGAGAGAATAGAAATAATTGACCTTCATCTAAAACGCGTTTTCGTTGCGGGATGATTACTAAAAACCGCCACCAATTCCTCAAATAATGGCTATTTTCCGCTAAACGTCACGTGACATGTCACGTGACCTGTCAGAAGCACCAACTCTGCTTTCAAATGTTCAGGACGTTAAAACCTAACTGTGTGCTAAATTTGCATTTGCATTGCCATTTATGCCTTCAGAAATGTAACTAACACATTATTTTTACCAGTAAAAGCCCTTGACCGTGGCCTATGATCGCAGACGATCGCAGACGATCGCGGATCGCAAATCGCAGATCGCAGACGATCGCAAAGAGAGTTGTTTCCATATAATCGCAGACGATCGCAAGCGATCGCAGAGCCGACTGTTGCATACATTTCGGACAGCGGAACTGTCAAAATTACACGCGTGTTGTGCTGGCGGGAAATCGCAGCAAACAATATGGCGGACGTCGAGGAGGAAATTTTGCTGCAAACAAATTTATTTCTTCTTTTAGTCAACCTATTTTGAAATTCTCTTGGCACTGCATCTCGCCCCGATCCAGAAGGTAGCGTTTTCAATCGCTTCAGATAACGACTATACGCAGTTCTTATGTTGCGGAATTTGACCTCCGCCTCAGCCGCCGATAAATTAAATTTCTTCCCGATTTTTTCCCAGCAGTTAGCCTTTTCGTTTTTGTCTTTGAAATCGTTACTGTTACGGTGGTAAACCCAATGATATCGCGCAACTTCCTCCATAAATTTCTCGTTACTAACGTTACCTTTTTCAACGCCAGCCATGTTTACAACAAATAAGCGGTTGCTTTGTTGCAAAGAAGCGTTGAATCATGGATCAGAATTCAAAATATTATGGGATACGTTTCGATCGCAGATCGCAGAACTTTGGTTTCCATATGATCGCACGATCGCAATTGATCGCAGACGATCGCAGACGATCGCAGAAGTGTGTTTCCATATGATCGCAGACGATCGCAGAACTTTTTGCGATCTGCGATCCGCGATCCGCGATCGTCTGCGATCATATGGAAACCAGCCTTAAGACCTTAAAATACTTAAAATACATTTTCTTTTACATACAGGTTCTCAATATTTCATTTTACATGATTTGCTCTAGATTGTGACCCTTTTTTGCACAGTATTTTAAAAACGGATCTTCAATCAATTATCCCAACCCAAGTAAATGATCTTTATTCGTTAATGGGCTTCGTTAAACGATCATCAGAAACGCAAATTTATGTCGATTCATGTCTTGCTTTTCTCACCTATTACCTTATCAAACCTTTTATTCTATTTTTGTGTAAGTTCGTTCTTTCCCAACCTCCTTATGTTTTTGAAAAGATTCGAGCGCCTTCCGGTATATTCCAACATAGAGCACTTGTTTTATTATTTTTATGGCAAGCACCCGGCGGAAAAAGCGACTCCACAATATAGAAGGGTGCCTTCGCCACTGATCATCACGTGGTACAAGTACGTAATCCATGCTCTCCCCAGTCTATCAGAGCACTTTCTTGCGTTAGACGAGCTTTGTGATTGGTTAATAAAATTCGTGCAACGTGAACTGACCAATCAGAGCAAAGTGTTAATTAAAGTCTTGATCACTGACGGGCAGATGGTCTTAACACAAGATTTGTTCCAATCTCTTTCAATTTTATGCTATTCATTTCAGTGTTTTTTTCAAAAGACCAAAATAATTTCGTCCTTTTAACAAATAGTACGAATATTTTCTTGGCAAACACCCAGTATTCACTTGAACAGTGCATTATTGCTGGCGCTCTCGATGTTTTCAGTCTCACTCGCAACAAGGCGGTAATATTATATTCTCACCGACAACTCTTTCATGACGCCGGAAATGTCCAAATTCATGACAGACGAGACAGTCTTTAAGTGTTCCACAAATACGCGGCTTCTTAACAATAAACTTACGCCTGTGACGTTTAATTCTTTATTTTGAAATTTTAAAAGAAAGTTCAAAACCAGCGTTTAAATTTGAAGGTAGGAACTAATTTTCTATGCTGACAACTGACCTCAACAGTGTGGAAGAAAAAGTTCGAGAATTCGTTACGTTCCTTTTTTTTTTTTGCTTTAGTAAACAAAAAAACTCATTCAAGCCAAAGTAGTCCAGCTGGTGCGTAGAAGGCTTGTAAAATAAACTTAATTGGTTAATTTCTCAATAACCATTATTAACATACAAAACGAATTTCAAAAAAAACTTCAGCAGTTCTCACTGAAGTCTTGATCGGCAAGTCTTTAGTGTTTTCGTCTTTTTTCGTCACAAAGAACACGACTTCATAGCAACAAATACGCGGTAGAAAGAGCTGACTCCTGGAAACTATTTCAGGCAAGCGACTAATACGCTTATCGTCGCCCTGAGAAAGGAAACTGTGTTAAAGAAACTGCAATTGATACGATGAAGAAATCATCTTGTGATGCGGATGCGCGACACTTTTTCTCAATCCCCGAAGTGGAAGTTCCCTATTCGATTGTCATCGCTTATTGTGTCTTCAACGGTTTTCTGTCCTATACCACCATTATGTTGAACATTGTAACAATCCACGCCATAACAAAAACGTCTCCGCTGCCAAGGACTCTGAAAACATTGCTCCTGAGTCTTGCTGTTTCTGATGTTGGTGTTGGTTTACTGATTCAACCATTTGCCATCTCACTTCTGGTCAAGGGGTTGCAACAAAACGATCCTGCCTGTAGTACGTACAAGGTTTTTGAGATCTTGCTGGTCTTATTTGCTAAAGCTTCGTTCTACGGTGTCATTGCCATAAGTGTGGACAGGTTCTTAACTATTCACCTTCATCTCAGATATCAGGAACGTGTGACACACAAGCGTGTTGTTGCTGTGGTGATCGTAATATGGGTGTTAAGTGCATTTGTTTCTTCAATGGTGTTGTGGGTTCCGGCTGATATTCGCGCCTTACTTCTATCCATTGGTTCTATCACGGGTCTTCTTCTGGCAACACTGGTTTACATTAGGATTTATTCAGCCGTGCGACACCACAAGAATCAGATTCAGGCCCTGCTGGAACAGCATGCACCACAGACTGGCGAAATTGCAAATTTCGCTAGCCTCATTAGATCTGCAGTCGGAACGTTTTACGTATATCTTGTCTTTCTGGTTTGTTATTTGCCAATCTTTATCAGTATGGCTGCACTAAGAACCTACGGCTGGAGTGCCGCTTTGAATAGATTATTGCTTTTCTCGTGTAATCTCGTGTTTCTTAATTCATCTTTGAACCCTGTAATTTACTGCTGGAAGATGAGACACATTCGACATGCTGTCATCAACATACTGAGGAACATATCTTGGTAAAGAAATCGTGCATTGCACTGATCGTAGAGCCGGCCATACGCTACGCCTTGATTCTGTTTTCATGGACATACTTCTGTACAGAACAAGTACAGCGATAGCAGCGGGAAGGAGAACATATACCATTTACCATAATGAATGACCAGTCTATCAGCATGTGGTAAATGAAAATGATAAATCAATCTCTGCTACACTAATTGGTGTTCAAGATAATTGCTATCTTAGCTGACCAAAGTGTGTCCCTGCTTTATAGTAGCACAAGTGTTTCTTTATGGTAATAATGATAATGACAATTTTCCTATTGCGCAAATTTCATAAAAATGTTCAAATGCACATAACCATTAGATAAAAATATAAAAGATATATATCCAGATACACATCTCTGATACAGAGTTATGATTATATGCTAAATAAAAAAAGTGCAAAATTTTAACTAGGTATTAAAAATACTACAGTCGAACCACATTCTACGGACCGTGACCTGCTTAATGTGGACACCCCAACATAACGGACAGTTTTCAAATTTTTTTACAATAATTGTCCAATTTTTCGCGCGCTGATTGGCTCATTTTTATCGTCAATAAGAATACAGACGGATAAAATTTTAATTTATGCAAAGCTTTTAAGTTCAACTTTCAGCTGTCAAACTGTCAACGAGATTTTATGGACTTTTTAAGTAGCCAATCAAAAAGCGAGAAAGCTATTGACAATGTTCGCGTCATTTTCAATAAAATTCACTTATCTTTGTTTACGGCAAGTTTACGGCGTCTTTTCCCCTTCACTTTATTGACCATTTTGGGGTCTTGTTGTTGTGAAAAACAAACTGACGTCAGTTTTTCATGCGTCTGTCCTCTTATTGATGATAAATTTCGTCATAACATTGTCAAAGTTTACTGCGAAACCCACAGCCACTTTGACAATGTTATGACGCAATTTATCATCAATAAAAGGACAGACGCATAAAAAACTGACGTCAGTTTGTTAACTCTGAAAAACGTTAACCCGCTTAATACGGACACCGGTTAATATGGACAACGGACACTTTTCTGTGTCCAGATTAACAAACTCTCATATATCGCCGGTCAACCCCGCATTACAGGCACTGGTTATCTGCGCACTCTCTATTTTCATTGTCACAATTATGTGCTAATTGTGTAATTTAAAAATGCTAATTATGTGCTAGACATTGTATCCTGTTCAAAGAATGAAAGATTTCTACGGGTTAATACAATTTTATAACCATTAGAACAGACCATCTGTAAGTTTCGGGAACAAACAAAAGAAGTAGAGAAACTTTGTCTGTAAGAAGGATTCAAGTTTGCCAACAATTAACATTAAAAAAAACATTTTCTTTTGTATACGGGGTTCTCAGTATTTCATTTCGAATGCTTTGCACTAAATATTTGCCCAGATTTTGCAGAACATTTTAATCATTTTTAAAACTTTATTCAAATAAATGATTTTCATTCGTTAGTGGGCTTGGTAAAACGATCATCAAAAATGCAAATTGATGTCGATTCATGTCTTGCTTTTCTCATTTCGGGGCCGCGTTCTTATAGAGACTTTTATTGTAATTTTGTGTAATTTCTTCCCAATCTTCTTGTATTTCTGAAAAGACCCGAGCGTCCTCCGGTATTTTCCAACACAGGACACGATTGCCTTTTTCCACAGCAAGCATTCGGCGGAAAAAGCGACTCCACAGTATGGGTGCCCTCACCTATGACCATCACGTGGTACAAGTACTTAATCCATGCCCTTCGCAATAAGAGCGCTTTCTTTCATCAGACGAGTTCTGTGATTGGTGAATAAAACTCGTGCAACGTGAACTGACCAATGAGAGCAAAGTGTTAATTAAGGTTTTGGTTTGTCAGTCACTGACAAGCAGATGGTCTTATTACAAGTCTTGTTTCAACCTCGGTTTTCAACGTTATGCCATTCATTTCAATTTTTTTTCTTTTTCAGTCAAAAGACCTAAGTAAATTCGTCCTTTGAACAAATAGTGCACATTATTTCCTGCACAGTGCATTAATGCTGTCGCTCTCGATGTTTTCAGTCTCACTCGCAACAAGGCGATAATATTATATCACCGACAACTCATTCATGACGTCTAAAATGTCCAATTTCATGACAGCCTTTTAGGTTTCTGCAAATACGCGGCTTTTTATAACAAACTCACACCAATGACGTTTACTTCTTGGTTTTCTTTTAAGTCTGTTATAAGAAAGTTCAAGAATTCAAATTTCAGAAACTTCGTATTTCAATGTTAGCAAAAACCTTAACAACCTGGAGGAGAAAGTTTTGGAATACTTTACTTTTTGCTTCAGTAAACAAAGGAACTCATTTAAGCCAAAGTACTCCAGCTGGTCCGAAGTAGGCTGGTTAAATAAACTTGGTTAAACTTGTTAGCAGCCATTATTAAGATACAAAAGCAATTTTTAATGACAACTTTGGCAGTTCTCATCGAGTCAGCGCTTAATCTCAAGACCTAATTGTTTTTGTCTAATTCGCTTATCGTCGCCTTGGGAAAGGAAACTCTGTTCGCGAACTTGTTGTATTAAAGAAACGGCAATCAACATGTTGAAGAAATCAACTTGTGATGTGCATGTGAGGCACTTTTTCTCAATCTCCGAATTGGAAGTCCCCTATTCGATTGTCATCGCTTATTGTGTCTTTAACGGTTTTCTGTCCTATACCACCATTATGTTGAACATTGTAACAATCCACGCCATAAAAAAAAACGTCTCCGCTGCCAAGGACTCTGAAAACATTGCTCCTGAGTCTTGCTGTTTCTGATGTTGGTGTTGGTTTACTGATTCAACCATTTGCCATCTCACTTCTGGTTAAGGGGTTACAAGAAAACTACCCTGCCTGTAGCACGTACAAGGTTTTTGAAATTTTGCTGGTCTTGTTTTCTAAAGCTTCGTTCTATGGTGTCATTGCCATAAGTGTGGACAGGTTCTTAACTATTCACCTTCATCTCAGATATCAGGAACTTGTGACTCATAAGCGTGTGGTTGCTGTGGTGATCTCAATATGGGTGTTAAGTGCATTTGTTTCTTCAATGGTGTTGTGGGTTCCACCTGATAATCGCCCCTTAGTTCTATCCATTGGTACTGTTATTGGTCTTCTTCTTACAACACTGATTTACATCAGGATTTATTTAGCTGTGAGACGCCACAAGAATCAGATACAGGCCCTGCAGGCACAGCATGCAGCACAGACTGGCGAAATCGCAAATTTTACTAGTCTTATTAAATCTGCAGTCGGTATATTCTATGTATATCTTGTCTTTCTGGTTTGTTATTTGCCGATCTTTATCAGTATGGCCGCACTAATAATCTACGGCTTGAATACCGCTTTGAATAGATCATTGCTGTTCTCTTGTACTCTTATATTTCTTAATTCATCTTTGAATCCAGTAATTTACTGCTGGAAGATGAGACACGTTCGAAACGCTGTCCTGAACATACTGGGGAACTTGTCTTGGCACAGAAATCGTCCATGACGCTAATCGTAGAGCCGGCCATGCTATGCCATGATTCTGTTTTCATAGACGTACTTCTGTGACTTCTGTATAGAACAAGGACTGCGACAACAGCATGAAGGAGAGCATATACCAACACCATACTGAAGGACAAGTCCACTAACATGTGGTAAAATGATAAAACAATTCTGTTACACTTCTGGGTTAAGGTGGCCGAACACAGTTTTGATACCTGTGTTTCAATCTCCTTTTCTCTAAAACCCTTGATCCTTTGGTCGCCAAAAATGGCTGCACGCAAGTTAACAACACAAACTTCGGATTTTTGATAGCTAGGCTGACGTATTGTGCCGTTGCCATGGCAACATGAATAAATATAAACAGGCCTTTAGAATCGGTTTTGTTTGTTTGCAGAAAATCTAGACGTTAGATTTTCTTTTTCATGTGCATGCAACAAGATTGTAACAATGCTCGCAAGTTAGCACTATTTTAATAATAGTTCAACGAAGGGATCTTTAATTATCACTTGTAGAAGTTTAACTAGAATATCTAGAATCGCCTCTGTCAATTTTCTTTTTTTTTTTCCATATTCTAGTTACTTGTTTTCTAAAGTACTTTCGTGCCAAATTTCGTAAAATTCTAACGAGTGGTTCTCGAGAAATAGGCGTATTTCCAAGAAAGCTACTCCGCATTCAATCAAATTTTTTGCCTTACTACGCATGCGCTGCATTTAACTGGGTTCTTTCGGTAAAAAAGAAAAATCTGAGAATTGCTGGGTTCTTTTTGTCGTTACCTTTTCTAAAGAGTAAAGCCATAAATACACTGTTCAATTATGAAGAAAAAAAAGCACAGATAGCGAGGGCATTGACCAAATAAAATGATCGCTGTATCGACGCCATGGTTGCTTTGTGTAATCCTTGTGTGCGTGCTGAATGGCATTAGCAAGAGCGCGCGCGGAAATTGTGTTCGGCCACCTTAACTAATTAATTTACCTCAGTGTGTCCCTGCTTAGAAGTACAAGAATTTCTTGATAATTATAGAAAACCAAAATATAATAAAGAACCAAAATATAATATGTAAATGACAGTTAGATAAAAATATAGAAGATAAATTCTGAATACAAATGTCTTATACAAAGTTATGATTAATATGTCAAATAAAAAACGTGCGATTTTAACTTAACTCATTATCTTTATCATTGCTGTTTTGTGGACACAGATTTATATGGCCACCATATATTATGAAATGTTATTGTTGATTTATGTTATGATTTATGTTATATAATAGGGGGATCTCCTTAGAAAAGCTTGTATGAGCTTGCTGGGATCTCCTGCTACTCTAAAATGTTATTTATTATATGTCACACTGTTGTAATAGATGAGTGGCAAATAAAAAAGAAAGAAAAGAAAGTTGTCTTAAAATTACTAACAGTTTGGGCACTTTTTATATCGAATGGTAGGGCACTCCAAAACTTCGTTGTTTAGCTATAAAAAAAAAATCAACCGCCTAGTTTTCTCGACGAATTCCTTTTGGAGATTTCGGAATCCCTTAAGAAAAGAATTAAAGAACCAAACTTTTAAGTGAAGAGTGTAGATTTCTTTTTCAATGCTTAGCTATGAGAGGGTGCCTGCAGGTTCGTAATTATCTTTTTTGTGGGAATGATGAAATAATATAAAAAAAAATTATGGCATTCAAAGATTTCAAAGATTTGTTCAACTGCAGGTTTACTTGACATTCCGTATTTCCCCTTCTACGTTCCAAATTTCCCCTTCTACGTTCCAAATTTCCCCTTTGCCAGCTAAGTTCCAGGCTTTCGCGGTCCAAGCCCTCGATTCAACATGGCGGATGCTGGTACTGGCAAAGTTGGATTACGAAAGTTTACGACTGATGTGTCTTTATACGAAAGAGGGAGGCCGGAATACTCAGAGGAATCCGTTGAATTTCTTCTTAATCGTGTCGACGCGGTGGCTTCTGACAACCAAGAGCCGATAAAACTTTTGGAGATTGCAGCTGGAACTGGGAAATTTACACGAGCGATGGTTCGGGTTCTTGCGGCAAAGAAAGCAAACGTAGAAATAATTGCTAGTGATTCTCAGGAGGTGATGTGCGACATGTTTCGACGCGTTGTACCCGGCATTGAAATGCTCCGCTTTCCAGCAGAGAACATTGGTAAGGATTAAGATACACCTCCCATTGACCTCTGCTTTACAATACGTGACTTCTTCTGGCCGAGATGTAGTAATCTTGCACTATGGGGTGCCCCCTGATCACCACCCCCAATCCCCTCGAATGTGGTTCTAATAGGCATTCCTACAAAATTTGCTACAAGCACCCCCTTCCAAAAATCAGGGTGCCCATTGCACCCGGGGGAGAGGGGGAATACTCCCAGAAAATTCCGGTGGGGGTGTGAGGCCTGCTTCTCAAAACCCTTACCCTATTTATGACCAAAATCTGTGATTTTCTTTACCCTATTTATGACCTGACCAAATATTTGATACTGGCCTATTTTTGACCTGACCCTTTCATCAATACCCTGTTTCACATCTGCCTTATAATTAGTAATACCTAGTTGAGACTGATGTTAAAGGTGTTTTGAAGGGCTTTTATTGATAGTCTCATTGATCATGATGGAAAAGTAGCTTCTTCTGAAAAACTTAACCAATTCAAGACTAGAGTGCAAAGACCATACCCTATTAATGACCAAAACGGCTGAAAAACCATACCTATATCCCATAAAAGGGACTAGACTGATAATAATGTAGTTTGCTTCCTCATTTGAGAATGTTTTTTACTGAACATATTGACTTGGAATAAACAACAGAATTGTTTTGGTACTCTGCCAAGCCCTATTGTTTCAATTCTTGAGTTACAATGCCACTTTGATTCCCAATGTTAATGCTAAAAAACAAATAGCACCCTCTACCTAGCCTCTGGGGCTTATCATGTTCCAGAGAGGAGGGGAGGGGGAGGGGGGGGGGGGGTGGGGTAAGATACTTCATAAAATATTTGGTTGGGTTGTTATGACAATTAAGTTTGTATCTTTGATTTTGTAATTTTGTCCGTAGGTACCCCAGTTTTACTTATACCGGTATATGTAATGTAATGTAATGTAATGTATGTAGCTTTGTAAAGTTTTAAGTTTTTCTTTTCTTTTTGGTTTTAAGTGGTATGTAACTGGTATATGTAGTGCGGTATTGTTCTATAGTGCATTGTAATTTTTATGGTACTGTCAGTATTGTAATTCTGTTTTTGTTTTGTTGTTGTTGTTTTTTATTTCAAGATACAAGTAAAGTAAATTCATCTAAAGAAAAACATCAGGCCCAGACTGAACCTCATTGTTCTTAGCCCAAAGTTGGAAGAACCATTCCCCTCCCCTAAATTTGCCAATGATTTGCTTTTTTGAATTTGCTAAATTTTTGCTAAAAGTAAATTAAATTCATCTTAAAAAAAAAAAAAAAAAAAAAAAACAGGCCTGGACTGAACCTCATTGTTTTTAGCCCAAAGTTAGTGCAACCATTCCCCTCCTCTAAATTTGCCGATTTGGTTTTTGAATTTGCTTATTTTTAAAACTCTTGCTTTGATCTTTCAGCGCTTCCAGATGAGAGCGTTCCAGTAGTTATTTGTGCCCAGTCATTTCACTGGTTTGCTAGCGAAAAGTCAGTTGCTGAAGTTTGTCGTGTTCTTAAACCAGGAGGCAAGTATGGTATGATCTGGAACCACAGAGATTGGTCTGTTCCGTGGGTGAGGGCTATACAGGACATAGTCGATCCATTTGTGAGACAGAAGGATATGCCAGCAGATCCTAGAGAACTACAATGGATGGAGAGTATAGATAAGTCTGGCAAATTTACAACTGTGGAAAGGGACACTAACTTTAGAATTTATCTGGAAGGAGACATTGATAAAATAGTGTCTGTTATAATGTGTATAAGTGCTATAACCCAGAGTAGTGAAGAAAAGAGGGCTATGGCTGAATCTAACATCAGAGATATTCTTACAAATCACCCAGATCTGAAAGGAACCCAAGTGTACAAGCTACCATATATCACAGATATTTGTTGGTGTACAAAGAAATAACAAGACTCACAAAGGTAATAAAAAATCAACTCAGTGTTAGTAATTTGAAAGAATTACAAAGGGGGAATACATTTTGATGATTTGACAAAACTATAGAACAGGGATCTGAATCAAATAATTTAATTAGCATAGTACTGCAAGGTTCAGCATCTGCTGTAACTTCGTTGGCCGAGGTTAGTTGGTTGAATGTTGGGGTTTTATTTGTTTAGTAGTCTAGTGGCAAGCACTAACAGTTGATGGCAAATTACCTTGGGTAATAACAAAGTCATGGTCAAAAATGTCTATTGATTCAAGCTAACAGACTGTTTATCCATGATTTGATCTGAATTGTTAGTGTAGTAAATCAATGCATCATGGATTAGTGGCAATCCCAGTGGCTATTAACCCTTTAAATCCCAGGGGTGATCAAAATAAAATTTATCATCACAATACCAATACATTATCAAGCAAACAGGTGATAAGAATAAAGAAAATCATCACTTAATTGACACTGTCCAGATGTACCACCAGTTTCTCATAACTGATATTAAAAGAACTGTATGGCTGTAAGTAAGAAGAAATCACATTTTGAACTTGGGACTGAACTAAAAGATTAAGAAAACTATTTTATAGTAAATGTACTGCAGGCTAGTACATTTCCAAAGTAGCTGTCTCAGTGGTTATAAATTCAGTGTAAGAGATTTCCTGCTTCAGTATATATACTAACAGTAAGTGTGTTGTAGGTTAGTGAATGCAAGGTTGAATGTTGTGTACATGTACATGTACTCCCTGTGCATTTCAAACAGTTACATGAGATTGAGCAATAGTTACTCATGCTTCTTTCTGCTTGAAAATATGCGTAGTTAACAATTTACATGTACTAAAGAAAAATGCAAGCTGGCTCTTTACTTGCGGCAATAGCGATACAATTCTTCACCCAATAATGAAAATGAAAGTAAGGTGTTTGATTGAAAGTTTGAATGTATCATAAAGTTATACAGTGTGGCTAGTAATAATTTAATCACTTATGATGTGGGAGACATTATTACAATAATAAACTAATACTGAATAATCACAGATTATGCTAGGGCCACTTGCAGCCTGCAGTATAAGATGGATTATACGAAGATAAAGGAGACAAATAGGTTGGTAACACATTGTTATATGAGGCGACTGTTCTGAAGTATATTTGTTATTTATGATCATAACAATAAAATTGCACGTTGCATTATCTTTTCCCACAAATCTCATGCAATATTATTTGGAGAAGTACTTGATTACCAGTTTATCCCAAAGATGGTTCATTTTGATAATCCTTCAGGATCTTCATAAATACTCTTGGACCCTGTAAGGATCCTGCCATGATCCTCAAGGAATCCTGTTAAGAACTTTTTTAAAGCTCCTGGGTAAATTCTTATCACATCTTTGATGTTGCTGAAAGATCCTTGCAAAGATCTTTACACTAATCTTTGCTGTGATCTTTGTTGAGATTCTCTTCATATAGAAGGTCATCAAGGAATGTCCTGCAAGGCTCATCAGATAAGCCAGGCAATAGTAAACCCAATGAGGAACAGTAATCAAGACTGAGATAATTATCTGAATGACACTTGAGAACTCACAAAGATTTGGCTTTGAGAAGAATAATTTTATGACAGCTTATGGTAAAGACAAAACCAACCTAGTTACAACATTGAGCAATTATTTTACATAACCACCATCCTAATGGTGTATTCAAGTTAGGAATTGGACACTTCTTAATGTATCATTGTATGAGTGAATTCAAAGCATAGGCACACATTCAGTCACAACATGATATGTATTTATGGTAACGCAGCTAGTTTATGAGTACATATGCTGCTATGTGAAAGAATGAAGGTTGTAGGAAGTTAGACAATTATTATAAACTATAAGTTGATGTATTGTACAACAAAATATTCTCACTTTATATTAGATAATACAGCAGTGATATTTATGCATGAATGGTTCATATGTGAACTGTCACTGACATGAGGTAGTGACTACACTTTCCTTACAGCTTGGAGCATTAGCGAACAATTGAATTTTGAAAGCCTTTTTACACTGGTAGCTTTGCTTTGTACACATGGCTGATTCCAGGGTGTGCACATAAAACTGTTTCCTTAGGAAGGTTTAAAAAACAATTTATTTGCATAAATACTTGTTAAACCCGCCCCGTTTCCCACAGACTAATGATGATGATGATGACAACAATGACAATGACAATGACGATGATGACAGCAGTCACCAAAACTCAGCCATTTCTGGAAATTTGCCCCTATGATGGTTAAAACTATCTTTTTTCTACACAAAGCTTTAATTTGACTGTAAAGTATTGACCTTGTGAGGGAGACCATGACCTGGTCCACCAAACCTGCCGTCTAGACTACAGTGTAGCCATCGGGTATTGCCACATGGGTCATTTTCTGTTAGAAACCTTTCCACAAATGCCTTGATAAGCAGGATCCTGTTACGCCTTGACATTCCACATCAAGATTTCTGCATGGCTTGTTGAACACAGCAATTCCCCTGATGGTGCAAACTTTACATTGTTAACAACATCACAGTGTCCCAGAAAGTCTTGAAAACTTCCCTCACTGTAGTCCATAAGTTTGACAAGTCGTTCTAGAAACATGGCAAAACAGATAATCAAAGTCAGTATGACTATGGTAAACATAACTCTTTCAATGACTTGTCGTTGAAAAAAGTTATTACTTAAGAAAATGTTACTATGTGAACCCTTTCACTCTCAGATTGACCTATTGGGTAACCACTCAGGTGGTTACTCAGTTGTGTTTCAAGTACTGTTTAATACATTGTACGAGGTGGTTCTAACTTGAAAGTCTGTAAAAGAAACTGCAATGTGTATTATAACCATTTCAACGAAAATTATTGAAAAGCAATGTTATGCCATAGTAAGTCTATTTGGAATTTTCCTGTATGTATTTTTATACTCTTACTCCTTCCTGTTACAGTAGGTATACATATGTCTGTAACTGAAATTCTAGTCAGTAGTGGCATCTGTCACTATTTAAACCATCTAGACACTATTAAACAGAACTCTTCTCTGATGCAGCTTGTACCTTCTGTTGCAAAAGCAATGAGATGCCCTTTGGGTGATATATCCATGGACGTCACCCACTGTGTCAATGGAGCAGCGCGTACTACCTGAAAAGAGGCATGTTAAGAGTCAAAGTTATTCACTGATGGGAAGCCAAGACAGAAAAATATTATCACCATGAGTATAGGAATAGTCCAGTTTCAAATTCGCCATGACCGCTGATTAAAAGCACTGAGAATGCATTTGCATAGGGTTAGCCTTGACCTAAAAAAATATTCACAAATTAAACAATACACGGAGCTGTAAACAGGTCATCTTCTCGCTGGCATTTGTAAATATTTTACTTTAGGTCGAGGTTAACCCTGTGCAAATGTGTTCTCAGTGCTCTTAATCAGCCATCATGGCAAATTCGAAACTGGACTATTGCTTGTTATTTTCTGTTCAATGATTGCATTGCCACTAATTTACTAGAAAGTAAGTGAAACTGCAAAAATGAACTTA
The DNA here is from genome assembly GCF_964199315.1 of Orbicella franksi. Classification (NCBI taxonomy): domain Eukaryota; kingdom Metazoa; phylum Cnidaria; class Anthozoa; order Scleractinia; family Merulinidae; genus Orbicella; species Orbicella franksi. Next base: position 18,974,553 of record NC_138150.1, on the reverse strand, counting down.
AATAACTTAAAACTTAAAATAAGGGGCATGGAAAGAAAAAGGAACAGATAACGAGAAGAAATGATAGTAAAAGTGATGGATGACATTTGGCTTGATCCACAGTACCTTTTTCTGAGACAGACTGTAGAACTGCACAACTTTTTGCATTCCATAACCAGTGTAGACAACAATGTCAGGGTCTGTAGGAGAGAACTGAGCCAGGCTGGGAGGTAGCTGAGAAAACTGAGCCTATAAAAGGAGATTATTAAACAATGTATTAAGCATTGTAGTGGGCAACATTAAGACTGAAAAGGCATCACAATGATGCCAGTCATGCTTCAGACCTTGCCCTCTTGAGTCTAGTGTACCTGAATGTTAGACTGATTGACACTCCAGTTTACCAGGATAGGTTTCAAGTTAGCCTGTTTACAGTTAACTCCAATTTATTATCGCATTAAACATGATATATTCTTAAAATACTCATTGTTGCCTCATTAATTTAATACTTTATTTTCTGAACAAAAACGCATTAAAGTAAGACAACCAGTCTCCCCAATACCAGCTACTGTATGGTTTATATTCACATGTGAAACAGAACATAAGTTTCACAACAATATTGTTGTGTGACTACACACGTACAGGATCTCTCCTCCTGATAGCTTTTCCATCCAGTCCAATGGGTGGGGCAGGGAACGTCAGCCAGTCAACCAACTCACAGAAGTCTTTGGACCAATCAGCACTCCAGATACTAACACGACGATCAGCACTTGCTGCCAGCCACAACAATGGAGATGATAAAGAGTACTGTTGATCCTGAATTAAGGCAATCCAAAAATTACTGAAACCAAGTGTAAACAGTAAACCAGAAATAAACTACACATCTAGGCAGACTTTCAAGAAAGACATAATATAATGATTCAGTTTGGCATGCCTCCTACTAGCAAGTGCTCCCCCTTGAGTGCTGTTTTATTAACAAGCACCTGTATTAAAAGACGTGATCCCTTACAGCACAGAGCAGAGAAGAATTTAGTAGGACCAGATTGCAGGTTAACCACAACCATCTATTCCTCTAAGACCCTTATGAAACCACTGTTAATAAGGGGAATGGTTGTGAAGCCCAAAAAAGTTCTTTGTTGTATGTTTTTGGTCTTGACAGTGCACAAAGCACAACTACAGCTGTTTCATTACGATTAAGGAAAAAAAAAAACAATAGAAACACAGAGTTGTGGGCCTTCCAAAATAAATCTCCTTCTATAGCCCACTGAAAATGAAAGTTCGGAAAGCTACATTCACCTTAACAGATGATGCATGAATGCATGTGATTGGTGCCCCCTTATGGTCATTCAGTAGTCTGACTGTCAGCCCTGTAGAGGGACTACTTATTGCCAGTAAGCCATCTTCTGCTCCACTGATTATCACTCTTCCTGCATAGTTTACAAAAATACAGGGGGTTCATTAGCATTTACAGCAGGAGGGCAGCAGGTTTTCACAGGCAGGCAAAACATTTTGAACAGAACTTCGCTATGAGAAAAACCTTCCTCTAAATGGTCAAACCAGGCAGACAAAATCATCCTCACAGGCGGTCAATATGCCCTGAGCCCGACCCTTAATGAAACCCCTGAAAATATTGAATATTATCAAAGAAAAATTTAAATATGAAACATTTCCTGTGGTTCACTGGAGAAACAGAGGGTCAGAAATGATTGTAGCGAAGAATACAGCTACAGCTTTGAGTACATGCAAGTGTTAAAAAAATTTGAAAATATAGAAATAAGCTCTACTTGTACTTTTGCAATTTTAAAATGAACATCTAGTAAATTCTTTGAATGAACAGTAGCTATAGAAAATCAAAATAAATAAAGCATGCTCATAATTGGATGAATTTCATTCTGTAGAATTAATAACCTTTGGACCTACATTTGCAGCTTTATAAAATTTGATGATTAATAATATAGTGGCCACATGTTTGGATTGTTTCAACTTACTGCAAGTCTTTTTACATCTACAACTTCAATAGTTTTTCAAGGCAGGACCAATTCTTGCTTAAAGTAGGATTGTCAATCCTAACTAGGCCTCACACATCATGTTCTTACCGTGAGCTGAGAATGATATTGCAGTAACTGAAGCAGCGTGAGGCTGCATCTTCATGATCATTTCCACTTTTCCCAGGTCAAATATCCTGATGGTCCCATCGCTGTATCCAGCTGCACAGTGTGATGGGTGAATCACAGCCTCATCACCAGGCTGAGGTTGTGGATGGACAGTGGCTACTGTCTGTCCTTCATTTGTGACTGACTTGGTGGGAAAGGCTGCAGGCACTGGACTGAATGACACACAATTGCAGGTCTGGAAAGACAAAATTTACATATGGCTATTATTATTAGGTATATACCTTGTTGTGAATGAAAATCCAGGATAGGAAATAGGAGGGATGTGTGTTGCATTTGTAGCCCTTCATGCAGAAAAGTTGCTTCAGGTAAAGTTAACAAGCCTCAAGCCTCAGCGACAGAGACATCATTTATGACAACAAGTACTGAAGAAGATCTGAATGATGTTCTTTCTGACTCATCAAGAGTCAGCAGGGGCAAATAGATGAAGCACCAAATGAACAATCGAACTAAACAAGAAACAACTCAACAAAGAAATGGCAATGACCAGCTGCATGAAATTATGAATGACAAATTACAACTTCAATTTGAGCCCCACACACTTACATAGAGTTTGTAACACTTTGAAAGCTTTTCACAAATTCATCTTGAACAGGTTTGTACCAAAATTCATTTTAATATAATATTAATAATATTATCCAATTGCCAGTTAAATTTTTACTACAGCCAAAAGATTTTCATACTTGTCCAAGAACTTGAAACTGCAGATGTTCCAAGCTATCCCCACTCCACAGATGTAGAATACCATCAGTGCTACATGTAGCAAAATATTGATCATCAGGACCACTGAAAAGCAGGTCATTAATCTACACAGGACAAAGAGAAAGAGGCTGTTACTGATTGCTGTTTAGCTCACTTAAATCTGCTTCCTTTTTCAACATAAACTGATCAATTATTCTGTTGGTCTCATCAAATGGCATTATCTCAGTTTAAGTTTTTTTCTTTGTAACATTTTCTCAATACATTAATTTTTGCGAGTAAATGCATATTGTGAGTAAATATAGATCTCTCTTCATATGTTCTATTCTTTTCCAACCTGAGGAAACCAGCAAAAAATGCTGGCGACATCAAGCAAGTTTACTTAAATGTATGTAAAGCTCACCTGCTGGGCGTGACCACTGACTAGCCTGATGCTGGTTCTTTCATCCCAGTTAACATACCATAATGTACCTGATGAGGTGCCAATTATACCCTGGAAAAAATGGCATTCCACAGCAATGACAATAATTTTCTAAAGTAATGAATATTAAGTAAAAGTGATTATCATAAGCATTTTTGGCATTTGTGTGCAGTGGCTCTAACATCAGGATGTCAATGGACTGTCCGCTGACTTGTTCATCAAAAGTCTGCTGGAAGTTTAACAACTGTCTAAACTATTCACTCATTCACTGGAAAACCAAAATTAATCACAGCTGTTGATTTCTTCAATTGCAAACATACAGAAGCTGAGGATGGGTGTGTACATAAGACATAACACCCAACTTTAAAAGGTTGCCTTTCAATTTTCTACGACTCATTTATGCAACTGTGTGTCTAGAGTAAAACACTGTGGGAGTACCATGTCAACCCACCAGGCTAGAACATGGGCTCTCAATCAAAAGTCGGATCATTTGTACTAGAGCCATCCATGGTCAAGTGTCAATCAATACTCAGACAAGATCTGATCAACACAGTAAGTCAATAGTTGGCTGAGTATTGACCAACTCATACATTATGTATTAACGACGGCCACTTAATGGTGTGTCTGTGAAAAACTGCAAAAATCGACCAAGAAATTGATCGAGTGTTGATTGTGTGTCAACAGAGGTGTCGATCAAGTGTCAATCGAGTATCAATTGACACTCGACTGTGGATGCCTTGAATGATCTCCAGTGTCTAACACACTAATCACTGGCCCAGTACCTTACCTGCCATGACCTTCTTCACAGGAAAAAAAAATTGAATGAAATCTATGTGAGCATAATATTATTGACAGAAAAGAACTACAATGGTTGTGATTGGCTCACAGTTTCTAGGGCTTCATCAAATGAAGCAGAAATGATAGCTCCGTCTAGTGTCATTTCATCTTCCATCACTAGGCCATTACTTGATAACCTAAGAAAACAAGCCATATTTTAGCCACAAGCTTGCCTTGCCCAATTAATTTTGCCACATTGACAAGCAAAAGATTTCCACATAATATTACTTGCTGAAACAGGTGGTTTATAACAATCATTCAGTTCAGTTCTACTAGGATCAACAAGGTAGAGTTCATTTTATCTGTATTTTCTGCACATAATGGACTTGCATGTGTGTCCTATATTGTGGGAGAAAATTTGATTACAAGTGAATGCTATTTAAGAGAAGTTTAAAAAAAGTTTAAGTTTTAAATTAGTTAAGGTTTATGAAACCTACTGTACGCAACAATTGAAAATAAATGATAAAGAGAAAGCCTTGCTGTTTGACAAAGCCTAAGGTTTGAAAAAGACTATGGTTTAAACTACCTGCTGGGCTCTCCAGGAAGTCGCATTTCATTCACGCCTATCGTAGACCACAATCTGAGATTTCCTGTTATGCTGCCAGCCATAAGAGTACCTCCATGGCCTATGAGTACACCTGTAAATATCATTCAAAGTTAGCATTTATTTGCTATAGAAAGAAGGTTCAAACAAACTAAAGAAAGAGAAACTAATCATGGGATACTGGACAAATGACATATACATAATAATATGACAAATAACTCATTAATCAAGAGCATAAAATTACTATTAGTACATAATTTACTTTAAAGTGCACTTTGATCAACATTATTTGAGTGAGAATTGTATAAAGCATATTTTGTTATGCTGCAGAAGCAATGCTTCCATTAGCTTATTCTGCATTCTGCCATCAGGGGGTACACACTGAAAAATTTGCGAATTCTCCTCAACTCACTAATAATTTATCAAGTTAACACAAAGGAAATTGCAATTGTCATGATGGTTTGAATATCTGATCTTAATTAGCATAGATTTTTATCATCTCAGTGAAACTGTTTAATGGTACTTCTTAGTTTTAGATTTGATTGAGAAGATAATATATCAAAAAGTGTTTCATCAGAATTTCTCAACACCTCTAGTTTTGTCAATTGAAAATACTCTACTGCACATCAAATTATCCAACCCTTCATGGCATATGGAAATGTGACAACACAAAGTTTCCAATGTTTGAAATGCATCACCTACCAATTTCTGAGGAATCTCCTTCCCAGTGTATGAAGCACTTGTTTTGTCTGGTATCCCATGCAGATAGCATTCCTAGATTGAATAATAAAAAAAGTTCAAAATGACAGTCTAGTTGTAAGCAAGGCCCTGTATAAATTGACTGTCACTGAATCTAGTGGATGCTAGTCCACTGCAAGCAAACAGCTCACAGGGTTTTTGGTAATGTAGGTTCCCCCAACACTTTTCTTGTACCCATTTATGCTCTTAGGTGGACACAGCCATTGATGTAGAGACAATAACGGAGAACATCAGTGTTCCATAGAGCAATGCCAATTGTCAGCAGTATGTCATAGTGTGCATGGTAAGGCAGGTAACTTCATTGCTTGTGTTGGTGAAGTACTGGATCCTTGGCTGGTACATTTTATTTAGCATATGAGTTGTGGATTTCTCCTCCTCCTCCCCTTCACTTGTTTAATCTCAATGACAAGTCAGTGTGACAATTAAGTGCCTGTCCCCAGGCACAGAAACTCATTACTGGTTTGGGGGAATTGTGCCAAACATACTGGTATAATTGTAAAATTTGGGAGCTCACAGGCTGCTGCAAATGAAAGTCCTGGATATTCCAGGAACACAATTTCCATTAGGTGATATTAATAGCAGCTACATGTAACAATAGTACTGTAGATTAAAGTTTTTTGTCCATGAACGTAATACAAAGAGCCCAGCAATGTTTGAGTTGGATCTCTTGATCCAGAGAACCAAGTACTCTTCATAACAACATCACACCTCCTCACAATGCAGTGAGGTAGTAACTGCTTGAGCCACTCCAGTAGAGACAAAAACTCTGATCCAGTTAATGCCGCTTGGTTAACATTGCATGTACATGTACCTGTAAGACACTTTGAAAATCAAAACAAACACAATAGTTGACATACCTGAGCTGGTGGCAGCATACATGACACTGTCTCCTGCATACCACAAAGCTGTAAAATCATAGCACTCATCTCTCTGCAAAACAAATGAAATTATGTTGTTTTTGTTATACATTGTTACAGATAGGAAAGTAAAACATGCACCTGAGCCCAGTTTTTTAAAAGCATTGATAATGACATCCAGCAAACAAAAATCTATAATATTGTGTTAAGTTAACAATACTACCTGCACTTAACAATTAGATTTATTTATGAACTCAAACTTTCTTTTTTGTGGAAAGTGTGGTGGCCTCATGGTTAGTGCACTCATTCCCGGAGCGAGCAGTCTGGGTTAGAGCCCTGGCCGGGGACACTGTGTTGTGTTCTTGGGCAAGGCACTTAACTCTCACAGTGCCTCTCTCCACCCAGGAGTATAAATGGGTACCGGTGAATTGTTGGGGAAACTTAACAGATTGAGGGGGAGTGACCTGCGATGGACTAGCATCCCGTCCAGGGGGAGTAGAAATACTCCTAGCCGCTTCATGCTACAGAAACCGGGATAAGCTCCAGCAACTATGAGTCATTCAGCTCCAAGGCTTCACTTTCCCTTTTCAAAATTTCTTTTGCATGATAGTTGATGATGGTACAGTCCGAGTCAACTATCACACAGAAATCAAGATCAAATGATTTACTTGTTTCAAGTCTCCTAAATCTACAGTAAATTATCTAACTCCTTTTCCTAGACACTTCAAAAATGCAAAAAAAAGAAGCTGCCACTTTTTTAACAACCACACACTGGTAGGCTTCTCACAATCTACAACAGAATAGACAGTGAGTAGTGTAACCCGTAAGAGAATGGCAATCATGATAGAATGCTTACCTAGATTTATTCTGATATCTAACAGATAGTGATTTTCTATTGGATAGCATTATCCACTAGATAGCAATGCTTTCTTACTCTATTTTATGCCCATATTAAGTCTAAAACCAAGTAACTCAACAATCATTCCTTTCCGTATCATTGCCCTCTTCATAGATGAAATATCATATCAACTTTTATAATTTTCTAGAAAGGAAATTCAAAGCAAGCTTGCAGCCTAGCAAATGAAAGGACTTGAAATCTGTCTTGACGAGCAACATGAAAGAGGAACAACCAAAACAAACAGTACTAAAAGCAACATTTTGTCTATCAAACCTTACCACTTTCTTGGACTGCACTAGTTCCTTTGGCACTTCTGGCTCATGAACCTAAGTTACAAACAATTTTCATGAGCCTTAGAAACATTATAATTCATAAAAGAAGAAAAGAAAGACAAAGAAAGAAAGAGAATAAATAAACTAGTCTCCAATGGATGTTCAAGTATTAATATATTAAAGTGCACCTAACCCCAAAATTTTTTTTTTGCTAAAACGAATCTACTTGTTATTTGAAATAGTTCTGCGAAAAAATTTTTGGATTCCGTGAAATCCTCGATTTTCTGTGCCCCGACGAAATCTCGAAAATAGCTCTAAAACACCGCCATTTGTTTCACGACCGAGTTTGAGGAGAATGGGTCCAGCGGCTCTTGTGACGTCTACCCAGGAAGGTTCGATATCTCACGTCCTCTCATTTCCTTCAGGATTGTGCAATACACATTCGAAAAGTGCGCAGAAACGCCTTCCAGAGGTGCTATCGGCTGTTGCAGTAATATTCCAGATTTAAAGAAAGATATACTGTACAATTTACTGACGATGATCGGCTAATGGTACAATAAAGACGTAAACGACGGTTGATTTTGTCGAACCGAAACAAGCGAACTGAATCTGTGAGAACCATTAAAGAATTCTCACTGGAATTTGTTCCGCAGACTTTCGAACGCTATTTTCATAAATTTTCTGCTTAAAGCTAACCAGCAATTTGTAGAAATACTACCGACAACCTATATCTTACAATCCCGCAGTATTTATAACATAACCGGCAAAGTTGTGTGATCCGATCATGATCAAGAAGCGTATTAACTGATATGTAAATAGGTCGCAACTGTACGCCGCTAACCAGCACTTATTTCTCTTTCGATTTAGATAAAAGTAGAAAATTAATCCTTTAGAATTACATCATAACAAAATTGTTAGACTCACAGAGTTTTTCGAAGGTTTGGAAATCAGCAGTGCGACAGAGATTCTGTGCAATAGCGTCGAAAATATGACCGCGTAACATTATCTGCGGACCGCTTAGGGAACACATCCTTTTCGCTTATCCGACGAATTTCGCTGCAAACTTTGAGAACAATTTACATTGGTTATTTGGAGTTACGACTTAAAACGTGTGACAATGTGAAATCGGTAATTGTATGAAATGTTTCCTTCCGCCTTGCTTCCCGCAGCTTCAAAAATACAGGTCCAAACAGTACGATTTTCAATCGATCGAAGCCAATGTTTTGGAGGTCATCAAGTCTCGAAAACTGCAACACGTACGTCGCTCTTATAAACATGAAGCATTCAACAGAAAGTAAAACACAAACTGGATTTAACAGAACAATCATACCTTGACAAAATACATTATCGCTAAGGACAAATGTAAACAGGCTATAAACACGAGTGGGAATCTTATGCTAAGTTGACGAAATTACCATCCAAAGCAGTCCTTGAGTTTTCTTTCCTGCTTTTCGTTTGCCCGCTCCTCCACTTCGTATCTAGCTTTCCATTCCTAATATACAAGCAGCTCGTCCGTAAAGAAGTCTTCCCCTTCGTCGCTTGAAATATTGTAAATTGCTCTCAAAGCTCTAAGCAGTGAGTTCACAGTTGTCGAACGTGCTCGATCGAAGTTTATTTTGGTGTCTTCCAAATCGAAACTTAACTCTGACTCCAGTGACGAAACAAAATGATTCTGAGACAAAGCTTGGACGTTTTAGTCCCAAAATACATCGGAACGATTAGTTTTGTTTTCCATTTTCTCCAGCAAATACAGAGAGCTGACTGAGGCGCCATTGTGTTTGGTTCCTGGGTAGACGTCATCAGGAACCGCCGCCCCAGACTCCCTAAAACGCGGTCGTGAAGCACTTCAAGCGCGACTTTGAAAGGGCATAGAAAATCGAGGATTCAACCAAATTCAAAAATTTCTTCGCCCAAATGCTTTAAATAAAGCCTAGATTCGTTTTAGCGAAAAAAAAAATTTGGGGGTTAGGTGCACTTTAAATGATTCTACAAAATGTTGAAGAAAAACACACTACCCCTCTGTTATCACTTATTAAACTATAAAATTATGTAGAATGGTTTTTTCCCCTAAAACTGGGCATAATTTGCAAATCCATTTGGTTAAGGCTTGACAGACAGTACAGAAACATGTACAAGGAGCTTCAATTTGTTATCATTGAGGTACATGTACACAACAGTCTTTCCACAGTAAGCACTCTCTTGTTTTGACGCATGTAAGAGTGGAGTGGATTTTTTCAATGTAAGTACCAACTCAAGCTGCCCACGTGATGACAATCATGGTCAGAAAAGAACTATGTTTGTTGAGGCAGACAGGAAAGTCTTTTAATTTGCTGTTTTTCTTTCTTTTCAGATTGGATCTTGATGCATAAGTCTATGGCATGATCAGGAGTCACAGCACTCTAACACAGTCAAGTAGCATATAACTGCCCACTATGTTAAATGACACCTGTGGAGACTTACATTAAGAGTCATTTTATCACCAGTCTCATCAAGGAGCCAAAACAGTACAGAGCCATCTTGCCCCACAGAGGTAAACTCATTAGCAGTATATGGATCCCACATGACATCGTGAACAGGATGTCTGGCATAGGATGCAGCAAGTACTACCAGATCTCTAGTGCACCACACTACCACAGAACACTCCCTGTAATCACCAACTGACACAAGGAATCTGTCATCCCGGGCATATGCCAAGCAGACTATCTCATGCTCATGGTAGGACAAAACCTAAAATTTCAAAAAAATGTCATGCACTGTCGACCTTTTTAAAGGAACAATGAATGGGGGGGATTTCAAAAATATTATTTTCCTCTCATGTCAAGTCTAGGGGTTCATTGCATTTTATTGTATATTATTTTCCTCTCATGTCAAGTCTAGGGGTTCATAGCATTTTATTGTAAATTATATATTTTTAGCATTCTAATTATTTTAAGCTGAGGGCCCCAAGTTTATCAGTAACTTAAGTTACTGTCACGGGTCACCCTTATTAAATAAAGTCTTTCACTATTTCACTTCATTGTGACCAGCAAATTGAAAATTAGGGGTGGCTTCTTATACCTACAAGGCTGTGCTCTAGAAGCGCTCAGGTGCCACTTTTGCCTATCAGCAACTGGAAAAACTTACTTTTTTTCAAATAAGCTTATTGATAAGTGCTGGGCACCCAGGATTTTATGGTTAAGAACCTTTGGGCTCCTCATAATTTTTCTTAGACCACAGCCTTGACTTAAAACAAAATTTTGGCTCTTGGAAACCTTTGATCTGATCTTAAATTAGTGCAATCCTTTGTGAAAAGTCGCAAAGTCTTGTTTCTGTGTGTTTCTTTCTGTCTTGGAGTCTAAAACCATTCAAGGATGATTCTGGATGGAAAGAATCACCATTAGAGTTAACTGTCTTGACATTTGAAGACGATAGAAAAACAATGGCCAGTTCTAGCTTGAAGCAAGAAATTCTGGAACTTTTGTCAAATTAAAGCACAAGCCATTAAACCACCAAATGTATCATTTTAATAGGCTATTATAAGCACATGTCAGTTGGCATGTTAATCAATATATTTTTTGGCTTGTTATTTAGCTGATAAAATGGGAGCACCAGTTGGATAATGACCCAATGTGGGTCTTAGTAGCATTTTTAAATAACATCATGGCATGTTTGTTTGCACGTGCATAAGGTGCAGGTAGTTCACAAGCTGCCCATTAGGGAGGGCTATTTGATTTAAACTGCAACCTGGTGAATACATAAAATAATTCAAAATATGCTAGCTTTCATGAAAAGTGATTTTAAGAGAACTTGTAATGAGTACATGTACTTCCTGAAGTATCTCTTCTCCCATGTAAGTACAGTGTTATATATCATAATATTAAGCAGAAAATAATTAATTATCAGTAGACTTCCATTAAAACAGACATATCAATTTAAAATACACACCTTCTTACACACTCCATCTTTTAAATTCCACAAGCAAATTTGACTGCCTATAGAGTCAGAAGGCCCAGAGGCTGAGGCCAGTATTAGGCCATCATGTTGAAGGGCCAAGGTGGATATCTCTTCTGTGTGCCCCATGAGGTGTCTCTGAGTACCAGAATGAAGGTCCTCTATAACCACAAGGCAACCACTGGTGTATGCAAAAAGTCCTTCATAGAAACCAAAGAACCAAGAGAGGATTTAGAATTTCTAAGGAAAGTTGTGTGTATTTTAAACAGGCTCTAAACATGTCAGGGTGTCTAAACTGTCACAAATCCATAAGCATGTGCCAACGAGGAAGCTCAAAGGGCTTAGAATGTGCCTGCCGATTAGGTGTTCAACTACTGAAATTGCTTCTTGTACATGAAAGAACCAGTGCAGTGCTGCAGTGCACTGTTGTGAAACATGTTGAAAAATAGTCATGTGAGTCAAGCAAAGTCTACCATTTTGTGCTTTAAAGTTGGGGCTGAATTTTCCTTATGACTTGAAACTAATTAAATGTTCTTTTTTGACCCCTTCAAGCTAATCCTATGTACAAACTATAATGCCACTGCATGCATGTGTAACCAACAAGTCATTAAAACCTGTGTCATATTTCCAGACCATATTTTTCCTTCCATTTCCATTGTATCCAAGAACAGATTTAAGCTGAAGTCCTGCCTGGTTAGGTGGAGCTGTGTATCTACGCTCGGCCAAGAAGGAGCTGCATGGACATCGCTTGTAGTGCCTAGTGACCTCAGGGGCATGATGAACATCAGCATTTGGAACCATTGATCCGGCAACTGCAGGAATGTTAAAGTTTAATCTTCTAGCAGGTGATTTTGTCTTGACAGGAGAAGTCTGGAAGATACAATGAAGTACCGTCACTAGCTAATGATTTCCTCTTACTGCCTCCTTTTTCAAATGTGTCTGCCAAACACATTATGGCCTCATTATTTTTGCAGGTGAGTATTTTTCATACTTAGCAACCCTTTTCTAATGTCTGCCTTTATAGTAACACCAAAAATTGCATGTGAGCAAGTGTATCACACAAGCATTTAATTTAGTTTGGTGTCGAGAATGATTGGTTCTCAGGGGCCAATTTTTTCATTAAGAAAGAACCTGGCTGCTAGTTTGGAAAAGTAAATACATGCAAAGAGTTCTATCACTAACAACTTCTTGGAGTTACTTTTATTAAGCCACAGCAGGTCATTTCAAATTGAGACTGAACATTGAACTGTTCATGCACAGAAACAAAACTTTGCCTTTGAATACAAAACATAACAGACACCAAAAGGTGGAATGAACCAAAGAAAGCTACTTACATGTTCATCAACATGTTCTGGAATCTGTTTCTGAGGGCTTTTCTTTGGGGAATAACAGTCATGAAATTCACTCTGTGTCGCTCTGTCATGGTCACCTGGAAACCTTTCATCATGTGCATCAGCAGGAATGGGACTGACATCAAACTGAGGAGGTTCAAACCTAGTGGGTATGGGAACAGATTTTCTGGGCGTGACTGTGTGGGGGTGACCACTTGGTGGGCTGTACGGCCTTTCAGGAGTGATTCTCACACTTCTGTCTGCACAAAAATACAAATGGTAAAGCTTGTTTATCGCAAGGAATAATAATTTTTATAACCAATGTTTTGCCTTGTTGTTAATAATCATTTAATTTCCAATAAATAAACTCTAATAAGCTACCTGGAACTTCAGGGATATAGCTTTTCTGAGGCTCTCGTCCACTGAAAGGAAAACATATGTATTTCAACCAAAAGGTTCCACATTTGAAACCTAATTAAGAGTATTCCACAACATCACAGCTTATATCAACTGCAATATCATGAAGCAACTATAGGAGTATCACTACTCCCCCTGGATGGAATTAATGCTACATGTAGTCCACAACAGGTTACTCAACAGTACAGTGGTACAGCATTTATTAATAGGTTTCCTCTCAACTATTAATTTAATCTTAATGAATAATTATATAGATCCACAAAGGTCAAGTTCTAACACATAACCAGTATTAATAATATGTGGGATTGTATACTGAGAAATGTTTACCCATTTATCTGTAGCTGCCTTCCTCTTCCATGGAAATCCCACAGCAAGATGGCCTCACCTATACTGACAAGACCAAGATGGTCTGGAGTAAAAGCTACTTGCTGAATATGGTCTGAATGACCAATAAAAACCTGCAGAAACCAAAGATACAATCATGCAAATTAGTTACATCTCATCTCAGTGGTTTTGGAAGAAGCTTAACTGGTACATGTACCAGAGCTCTGGGTACTCTCATGTTCAAGCATGAGTTGTTTGAAAGGTGGATAACGCTATCCACCAAATAAATCACTATCCAGCCGAGCATGGTTTGGTTTGTTAACACTTATCCACTGGATAGTCTGGATAGTGATTTATCCGGTGGATGGAGGATATTACACAGCGGCGAGAAGATATGAATTTTATGTTCGAGTGGCAAGAACAATATCTCACAAGTGACTGCAGCAAACAAGTGAGATATCGTTTTTGCCACAAGAACGTAAAATTCATATCTTCGAGCTAACGTGTTTCAATGTTCTTTTTATTATATAGACATACTGATGACAGTGTTTTTGATGATTTTCCAAAGATTTCCAACCACTTTCCAAAGATTTCCAAAGATTTTCCAAAACTTGTCTGAAGGTCACACGAACATTGCTGCACATTTTCCGAAAATTTCGGAAGATTGCCAAAGACTCTCGAGGAAGACCCAAAGATGTTTCAATCATAAACCAACAAATTTAACTACAATTTAAGAGACCAACTTGATATCAGTGAAATCATTGATATCTTCACTAGTGAGGATATGGAAAATAAGCCACCCATGTCCTGGACGTGGTTTCGTATGAATTACGAGTTGTGTATTTTCCAGTAAAACACTAGTGCCTATATAATAATAATAATAGTACTATCCAGCCTTCGAACAACTGGGGCCAGGAACGTACACAACCAAACAATGTCAACAACAATGTCACTACGTAACTAACCTGCTAAGTAACATGTAAAATAATTTAGCCCTATGTCTGCATTATTACTAACTTATATACCTGGAAGTTAATGTCCAGTCTCATGTGATAGTCCCACATCTTAACGACCCTGTCTCCAGCAGTTGCTAGGTACTTGCCATCACGGCTTCCAGCCAGACTTGAACAGCTGCCACGATGGATATTAGACACCTTTCAGGCAAAGCGCACACTTAGTGTGAGTTACTGACTAACTTCCAGCTAAGTGTGTCATCATTTAGTCACTTAATCAGTTAACAGTGTCTGATAATCTGTTTCTTGAGGGAAGAACTTACAGGAAGATGAAGGCTAAATTTGGATTTTCATTTGACAAGCTTGACTGTAAAACTTTCAAATGTGATATTGTTCTCTCTAAGCTCATGAAATAAACTGGGTAAATTTGTAAAATTTGCAAATGGGAGGCTGATTTAACCACACAACAATCCCAATTTCATGAAAAAAATAATTGACATCTAAATGGGTATCAAACATTGCATCATTTGTCACCAAATCACTTGAAGTTTGCCCAACAGTAGCATAGACTTTATCTCTGAAAGTACTGTATTACAGTACATTTACATGTGGACAAATCTTCAAATCAGAAGTTCCCTAAACAATGGAATTACTTGTTTGTACATGTATGCTTGTCCACACTTATCTACTGAAAACACTCAATAAAACAATACCAACAGTTACTGTGTTCTATTTTGTGCAATGTTTGTGTTACGGTCTGCTAAAATTCAAATGACTGATCATGATTCATGCAACCTTTGATACCATTTCAGTTTTAGTTCATACTCTCACAGGACATGTTTGTGCTTAGATGACTTTTGCAATAGTTCATAAACTCAAGACAGGTATTGACACTCACTGGGAATAAAACTAAATAAATGCACAAAGAGTCACAAATGATAAACACCCTGTAGTTAACTCACTGTCAGGGCTTGTACAAACCTCGCTCAACAGGACTCCATTTTGGGAGTCTAATTTCAACAGCCTTGATGTTGAAGTGACTACCAGCAACTGTTTGAGTGAAGATGGGGCAAAACAGACATGCAGGGCAGAGTCCACAATTGATCTGTCTGTAGTGATTATACTGATATCCACTCTTAGGACCTTTGATAGAACGGCACAACTATTGGAATTCATTCATAGATGTGAAATTGTAAACAGATTGAAAGAGATAACATTTTCTCATCAAACAATCTAAAAATGTCTATACATGTAAGAGGGCTGAAAGAATCTGCTAGGCTGATACAAAGGGTTAGTAAATTGCATCCTGTCAAGCTCAGATCAAGTTCTCTTCTTAACTACCACCAGCTGGGTTGCAAGCCTTACCTCATCCAAAGATCTTGCATTGGCGACTGTCACTGTGAATTCTGTTGGTCCAATGTATGCCAGCTTCAGGCTGTCTTCACTTACACTCAGTACATGTGGGCCAAACTTGCCACCCATCACAACAGTGTTTGGAAGCATGCGAATCAACTGGAATCCATCATCAGCTGCATCATACAGTGCTAGAGCACCTTGAAAACAATCCCACAAAATAATTAATGTCATTACTTGTTGGATTTTCTTTTGTTCAGCTTTTAATTGTTACAATCAAAAACCATTTTTAACAGATCCATTGAGACTCACAAAAGCAGTTTACTCAGACCGCATCATTTTAGCTGTTAAAATGTTGCAGATATATGCGATATATAATACCATAGCTTCAATCAATCTTGTTTTACTAGTCAAGATTGATTTCCAATAAAAAATTTGTTAAGGGTAGGAATATGATTATTGTATGCACCACCAGAAGATAACTTAAGACTTCTTACTGACAGCTGATCAGCATACTTCCATCAGCTCTTGGCTTAAACATGCATTAGTAAGCCCAGCTTCAAGTTACTGCAAGTACGCTTCTGTTACACTTCTTGTTACTCTTAAGCTCATCAGGATTCGTACTTTTTAGACATACACAACATTTAAACTTGTTGAAGCCACTTTGTCTTAAGCATTACCTAGTGCTCCTGCACTGTGTAGGAACTCTCCATTAGGGGTGAACACCAAGCCAGTCACTTGACCAGGATGTTGGTTATGCTCCGCTAAGAGATTTGTAGTTCCAACATGAAACACTCTGACACAGCCAGACATGAATCCACAGGCAAAACACTGCTGTTGAGGATGATACGCAATGGCACAGGGAAGCTCTCCTGGAGCTTGAAAGTCAAACAGCTGTGCAAGAGTGTCAAGGTCCCAGACTCTAATTGATTGATCAGCTGATACTGTGGCCAGGTAACGGTGAGTCAAATCAAATGACATGGCTAAAATTTTGTCAGTGTGTGATCTCATCAGAGTCGAGTAGGTCCTTGCTGATGTATCTAACACACCAAGATTTCCCTAACAAAAGAATATACCCCATCAATTCTGAGAAACATTCAATCTAAACATTAAACATGAATGATTGATACATAATTTTTTTTGACACTTGAAAGCTGTTGTTGTTTGTGATTGTTTTCCAAGTGAATGGCATTTACTTAGTTCACCAGCGGTGGGCACTGGCAAAGTTATCATCCTGCCCGTCTGGTTTAGTTTGTTCTGTTTTAAGGACAGAGAAGTAACATACAGCAATTTTGGGCAGGAAGGGACTAGGATAGCAGCAAGACACTATGGTCACATGTCACATGACTTTTTTCTAACCAATTAGAGAGCTTGAGAAAATTAATAATACCAGTTAAGTTCAGATCACTTGTTACTACTTGTTATCTTAGCCTTGCAGTCCACTTTTCTTCTTGTTATGATATTTCGATATCATCTTGCCATGGTCTGACGCTAACTCTTAGCCACGAGAAAATGTTTGAAACATGGTGTGTTTTAAGGTTAAGTCCCACCTTACTAACTTAAGGGGGTCTTGTACTCTCAGATATAAATTTTTCTTCAAAAAACCATTTTTTTGGAACATGAAGATTCAACATCCCAGTCCATTTGTAAATCGTATTTTGAAACGATTTTTCTCTAATTACTCCTGAATTTACGTTTAAATTAAGAAATCTGAACACTTCCAACTATATTTCAACATAGCAACACCCATAGCAACCATTGTTTACAGTTTTCGATATCAGCTACATCACCGAATGAACACATTTGTCAAATTTACAGCAGTAGTCCTTTAACTTACTGTGTTTGTTCCTGCCAATACATATAATCCATCTCTTGTTATGCTGACAGCTGTCAAGGGACCTTCGTGTTCTTGAAGAAAAACAGCAATCCCATTTATTTAAATACATTATTTAACTTATTTAAAAATAAAACTGGAGTTCAGGAATAATGTTATTCAAAGTTTCCTCCATCTATTGTAGCTTTGAGTGATCAGTTGTTCTTGAGGCGTACTGGTTTCTGAGAAAAAGATCACTAGATAGCCCCCATTTCCCCCCTGCACCTCTTATGACTCATTATTTTGGTGGGAACCTCTCTTTATACTTGCTGTGCAAATAAGAGTTGAAACCTCTCTCTAGAAGAGCTGTAAGTTATGAAAGAGAGCAGCTTTTGATTGCCTTTAAATTGGATGATCCTTAGCAGTTTTAATTTGATAAACCAAAATTTAATAAAATGCTCTTTTCCTGGCTGCAGTCAGCAACAACGTTTCAGTATTTTGCTTGACTTTTACCTTCACTTTTATCATATAAAGCTGTCTACACGTAAATTGGGCACATTACCAAAAACACCATGTACGTATATCAGAAATTCACTTCATCACATGACCCGGAAAAATATTTTGTTGCCAATAATCCTCTAAACATCTCTACCCCTAAGCCTATACCTTTACAGGCAGCATCAAGTATGAAGAAGAGGAAATATTCTAGCTACTGTATTCAATTGAAATGTCATCCAGGCACAAATGTTACTAACCAGCTTCTAGGAACACAGTTGAAAAATCTAGGGGCCATAATCGAAGGTAACCATCATCTGATCCAGTAGCACAGAATGACTCATTTACACAGAGTGAATTTAGCCTGATTCCAAACTCAGTTGGAGTAGTGCCACCATATTTGCCGACCGGATCATGGCGAGAACCAATAGGAAGGAGTCTGATGACTTTGTCCAGTATGATCTTCTGATAATCAATCTGATACATAGTGCCTTGAGTAGTGCAAGAATATCTGCAGAGTAAAAAACACTGACAATTTACTTGTAGGGAAATCATTAAATGTTTTCAGCAGGAGGACAACTGGTTTTCACCGGTGGGCAAAACTATTTGAACTGAACTTCTTCATTTAAACCTGGTGGGCAAAATCGTCCTCAAAGCCAGTCAATTTGCCTGGTGCCTGGCCCTATAATGAAACCCCTGTACATGGTAAAGATTTAATGTTCACTTAGTAGTTACACAAAAGTTTAAACCCAGCCCGAGCTTTGCTTTGTAACAGGAAAAGGTCTGCAAATTACAGATGAGAGCTAGAAGAAGGGATTTTAATGCAGTTAAATGCAATTTAACAGAGTTAATAACAAAGAGCGCCTGCATTCCCATAGTGGTCAGCAGTGTTTTGAAATGCGCATGCACCAGGACTTCATGTGCTCCTGGACTAAGACATGTGTTAGCAGCCTTCACAGCCATAACGTTTACAGTGAGCATTGTTTTGCATGGGAACACGTCTTCAGGCATTCTCCCTCCCTTCCCTCCCTCTTTCCACTGTTAAGATGATTCCTTAGTTCAGCATTGCGCATCCCTACTGCGCACGATTTTCATGTCATTAGCGTGTGCACACGAGCATGTGCGCATACCAAACGAAAGAGATTTCCCTCAAACTAAGCTCCATAGCGAAATAAATGCTCCTTTTCTCTTAAACGAGCATGGTGAGCCCGACTTTATATTTCATAATTTCAGTGAGAACAATATCCTCAATAACTGAGAAAAAAAATTAGCAGAAATCTATGGCTACTTTTTTGGCAAATGAAATAAATACTACAGAGGGAGACATAATGGGCCAAACAGTGCATGTCCAAATTACGTTTCCTTGAAAGAATAAAAAAGTGCAGGGTATTTGAAGCATTATTTCTGGGACGTAGCTGAGTAAACAATCAAAGAAAGTCAAACTCTGTGTGATATAACATGCTGCATTGAAAAATAATCGAGCTTATTTGTTGCACATGGAGATTACCAAAAGTCACCTAAATAACCATATTTGTCAGCATTGTGGCGTGAAAACAAGCACGGTGACCCCCTCTTTTTACTACGTTTTTGATATCTCCTTGTCCTGTAACAACAGCATACCAAGTTTCATCAGAAATCTATGGCGGGTTCTTTTACTAGGGAATCACCTTAATTCAGTATGAGGGGTGCCTGTCTCCCCTTCCGGGTGAAGGCTCATGCCTCGGTTTGCCAGGATTTGCCAGCCATGGGAGTAGTCTTCATCTAGGAGTTGGTGGCAATAGTGGAAGCTGCTGAATGTCTCAGGGACCCAACCATGTAGCGATGCAGTTGTTAACAATTCAAAAAGTGGGCATCAAGATTTGATACTAGTACCTAGAGCCTTCCCCTAAGTGGGGTCGTATGGCATCACAGGGCATGCCTCCCACCTAAAAATTGCATAATAGCATCTAAGGTACATGCATTTCTGCAACTCCAAGTTCAAATTTATTAGACGACTTTCAAATTCACAAATTAAAGGTAACTCTCTAGCCAGAAATTTAACAGAAATTGAAAACTTGTACTTTCTCTAAAAGGTAAATGTATGCTCATCAGGCTAAAAGCCTGGCTAACCATTGGAAAATTATCAGCTACTCACACTTTCCTAACTGTAGGATCTGCACTCAAGGGATCCTTGTCTCCATAAGCTATATCAGTGAAGTTAGCAGAACCATGACGACCAAGATCAAGTGGACAAGACCTCAAAGAGCCATGACGGATTCGCCAGAAACGGATGTTGTCGTTACCACATGAGACCAACCTTAGAGAAGATGACATTTATTTTTTTGCATTCATGTCATAAAGTTAACAGATTTGATTTGAGAAAATTCAAAAATTATGTTACTTAAAAGAAATGTTAATTTATTTCCATGTTACAATGCTACATAATCACTTAACTTCAGAATCTATAAATTAATGCATATTTCTCTTTTGTCAAGCAAATCAAACAAATTATCAACAACAAAAGGTTTGGACTTTGACAAAATTATCTGGTATTGTGATCATGAATAAGAGTTGATTTGTTGCCCCATGCAGTGTAGGTAATCTTCACTTGAATGAAAATAGGGGACATGCAATTATACAGCACTTAAGGTATTTCCTCTGAAGTAAAAGTGACAATAGATTTTTGTTCAAACTTTGTCCACTGAATATTTGTCATATGATAATTTCAATTTTGAAATAAAAAAGGGGGGTGCCCATGCTCATTAAGGAGCAGTGAGGCATTGAAAATGCCCCATTTTGGCATTATTTAACGCTTATTATAAGAATGCATTCCCAGTAATTGTAACATCTTTGTGAGCCCGGACTCACAAGAACACGCATTAAACTCATCACAAATAGATGAGCTTGGGAACTGGTACCTAAAAAGGTTAGCGGGGTGCCAAAGCCATAAGCTGCTAGGAGGTATCCATGGCAACCCTGGAAAGCAGGAACCACCCAATGAGCGTCCGCTAACCGGCACTGTCACACTGAAAGAAATTCAGTGGAATCTACTTACCTGGAGAATACTTACCCTGACCAAGAACAAAACGGGAGGGAGGAGAGGGTGCAAGAATCCGCAATGATTCGCGAGCAAAGCAGTGCAACTGCTCCGCAACAATCAGCAGAATACACTACAACAATTATGCAATGAACCATAAACCCCTGCAAAACCCCTGATGGCCACCCCACAGGTCACATACTCCCAAACGCGGAAACCGCTGGCTGCATAAGCTCATATTTAACTTGCCTAAATAACATTAGCTGGATGGGCACGCTAGCTGGCTGCATTAGCTCGAGTTTAACCTTGCCTAAATGATATTTAGCCACATTTAAACTACAGACAATACAATGTGTCAGACACAAATAAACGTTTTAAGTTTGATTCAGACAGAAAGCTAAATCCTTGATTAAAAATTTGAACCAAATTTCTTGACGTGGTTACCGACTGCAAAATAGAAAAGACCACAGTGTATCTGCTATTTTTCTTATTTATTCAATTTTCAGCAATAGAAATTAGATCAGTCTTTTCTCACGCAAAGCTTATGATTAGTTGATTACAATGACTGGAAAAAAAATTGGGGTGCCCATGCTCGTTGTTGAGCTAGAGTCATTTTTCAAGTGACAGAACTCAATATCAAGGCAAATCCGTCATGTTTTCGATGTGCGCGTGGACGAGCGCGCACTAATGACGCCATAAGGATGCGCAATGCAAATGTGAGGAATGACCTTAACCTTGGATTCAATGGTGATGGATTGGTATAAAGAAAAGAAACCAAATTTTAATGCGTAAAATATGACAGCACCTGCTATCATCAAACTCTGCTATTCTCATGCGATGAATGTCAACATCAGTGTGTGCCTTGGCAACAATGGACACTTCACCACCCCTAATGGCATGGCTGACATCCCACACCACAACCATCTAACAATAACAATCACAATATGTATTGTAAGTACATGAAACAGTAAGTAAAGGAGATTAACAACTTGAAATGTTGTTAGTAGTAGTATTGCATTGACTGAAAGGAACAATAATTATTATTAATGGACATTCCATGAGAAAAGGACACATCTTCATATCACACCACCCACATGTTGACTTGCTGATTACATGATGTGTTCTCAAGGTCACAATAATTTATAGGGACCTTTGAATTGGAGTACATGTAAATGGATCAAGTAAAAGTATAGATTTAGCATTTCAATCCAGTTACATTCCCAGGGTCCTTCTCCTCCCTGTTGTTGACAAGTTGAAAAAATGATTATTGCTTCAAGATTGCTGTGAAAAGTGATAATCAAAAGCATCGGTGTTACGTTTGACAGGTCAAACTCATACTCCATCTCATAATCACATCTGAAGGTCCCCAAAATCTTCATGAGTACCACATACAGTCTTTAAGTTAACATTTCTGACAGTTATTTGAATGTTCATCTGACCTTGAAACTAGTTCACTTAAATGTGATCTACTTTCCAGGTCAGAAGAACATTCAAATAAATAAATAAGAATATAATTATTTTATTCTTCTATATGGTGACCATTGTGAACTCCATAGCAAAACAACTTCAGGAATTTTCTTAACATGGTAAAAGTCATTCTGTCTTAAAACACCACCACCATCTAACAGTAATAATCATGATTATGTATTGTAAGTACATGAAACAGTAAGTGAAGGAGAATAATAACTTGAAATGTTGTGGTAGCTGTATTACATTGACTGAAAGGAACAATCAATGAATGAAAATCCTATAAGTAAAGGACAGATCTTCATATCACACCACCCACAAGTCGACTTGCTGCTTACATGATGTGTTCTCAAGGTCACAATATAGGGACCTTTGAATTGGAGTACAAGTACAGGATCAAGTAAAAATATAGCTTTCGCATTTCAACTCAGATACATTCCAGGGTCCTTCTCCTCCCTATTGTTGACAAGTTGAAAGAGTGATTATTGCTTCAAGAGTGCTGTGAATTGTGATAATCAAAAGCACTGGTGTCACCTTTGACATGTCATACATGTACACATAATCACATCTGAAGGTCCCCAAAATATTCATGAGTACCACATACAGTCTTTAAGTTAACATTTCTGACAGTTATTTGAATGTTCATCTGACCTTGAAACTAGTTCACTTAAATGTGATCTACTTTCCAGGTCAGAAGAACATTCAAATAAATAAATAAGAATATAATTATTTTATTCTTCTATATGGTGACCATTGTGAACTCCATAGCAAAACAACTTCAGGAATTTTCTTAACATGGTAAAAGTCATTCTGTCTTAAAACACCACCATCATCTAACAGTTATAATCATGATTATGTATTGTAAGTACATGAAACAGTAAGTGAAGGAGAATAATAACTTGAAATGTTGTGGTAGCTGTATTGCACTGACTGAACGGAGCAATCAATGAATGAAAATCCTATAAGTAAAGGACAGATCTTCATATCACACCACCCACAAGTCGACTTGCTGCTTACATGATGTGTTCTCAAGGTCACAATATAGGGACCTTTGAATTGGAGTACAAGTACAGGATCAAGTAAAAGTATAGCTTTCGCATTTCAACTCAAATATATTCCAGGGTCCTTCTCCTCCCTATTGTTGACAAGTTGAAAGAGTGATTATTGCTTCAAGAGTGCTGTGAATTGTGATAATCAAAAGCACTGGTGTTACGTTTGACATGTCATACATGTACACATAATCACATCTGAAGGTCCCCAAAATCTTCATGAGTACCACATACAGTCTTTAAGTTAACATTTCTGACAGTTATTTGAATGTTCATCTGACCTTGAAACTAGTTCACTTAAATGTGATCTACTTTCCAGGTCAGAAGAACATTCAAATAAATAAATAAGAATATAATTATTTTATTCTTCTATATGGTGACCATTGTGAACTCCATAGCAAAACAACTTCAGGAATTTTCTTAACATAGTAAAAGTCATTCTGTCTTAAAACACCACCACCATCTAACAGTAATAATCATGATTATGTATTGTAAGTACATGAAACAGTAAGTGAAGGAGAATAATAACTTGAAATGTTGTGGTAGCTGTATTACATTGACTGAACGGAGCAATCAATGAATGAAAATCCTATAAGTAAAGGACAGATCTTCATATCACACCACCCACAAGTCGACTTGCTGCTTACATGATGTGTTCTCAAGGTCACAATATAGGGACCTTTGAATTGGAGTACAAGTACAGGATCAAGTAAAAGTATAGCTTTCGCATTTCAACTCAAATACATTCCAGGGTCCTTCTCCTCCCTATTGTTGACAAGTTGAAAGAGTGATTATTGCTTCAAGATTGCTGTGAATTGTGATAATCAAAAGCACTAGTGTTACGTTTGACATGCCATACATGTACACATAATCACATCTGAATGTCCCCAAAATCTTCGTGAGTACTACATGCAGTCTTTAAGTTAACATTTCTGACAATTACTTGAATGTTCATCTGACCTTGAAATTAGTTCACTTAAATGTGATCTACTTTCAAGATCAGAAGAACATTCAAATAAACAATTAAGAAGAATATATTTTATTCTTCTACAGAGGACCATTATGAACTCCATAAGTCATTCTGTCTTAAAACATAAGTCCATTCTAAACGTGACTTCACTTCTTGATTTTAAATCTGATAAAGCACTGCAGTGACTCATTTATTAAAAATTGTAATGTGTCTATTATTAATAAATAACTTCCATCAATGATTAACTGAGAATACCAAATTGTGTTCTATCATACCTGTTTTCCCATTCCATCTTTTCCCACACCACATAAAATGTTACCACTGTATGACAGACTGAAGTTAAAATAAAAAAATCTTTTACAGTTAAAACAGAGTTAGCCGATGTATTAAGCTCAAGTCATGTAACAAAATTGAATGTCAATGTCAAGGCATTGCTGA
Source organism: Orbicella franksi (assembly GCF_964199315.1). NCBI lineage: Eukaryota > Metazoa > Cnidaria > Anthozoa > Scleractinia > Merulinidae > Orbicella > Orbicella franksi. Next base: position 18,949,563 of record NC_138150.1, on the reverse strand, counting down.
ATAGCACAGGGTTGCCACAGACATCACTTTTCAAAATTCCCTGATTTTTCCCCGATAAAAATACAATTTCCCTTACCAAAAAAATACAAACTGTCAGATCTAGTAGCAGCTTCTAGCATGAACTTCCAGCCATCATTTTTACGCACTCATTAAGATGGATAAGTTTTCAAAAAATTTCCTTTTTCATCAAGGAAAAGTATCGTTGAGATCACAGTGTCCCCAAATGTTTCTTTCACCCTTCAATGGTATTAAATCAGCCGTGTTAAAATAATCAATTTTCTCTGACTTTTCTTCAAAATGTCATTTTTTCCTGACTCAAAATAAGATTCCCTGACTTTTCGCTGATCTTGAAGAATTCTTGTTCCCAACCATTTCCTGACCTACATGTATGGCAACCCTGTATTAACTCTTCCAAGCAATCACAGTTTTATGTGAACTGGTGCAATTGACTACAGAAAAACAAATTAATGTAAGAAATTTTGTTTTAATTTTATACTTTGTGTGTCAAATAAAGGTTTATCTAATGTATGTACCTCTCAAACTCATTTATTATTTTACTAATTCACAAAGTTAACCAAAGCAAATCAAGAGCATGATGGTGTTTGGATGAACCTGGTTTTAATTAGCATAGATTTTTATGATTTTATTTCTCCATTTTCTCCTTAGTTTTAGTTTCAATTGAGAAGATATATCAAACTTTCAAGACTGTGTTGGACCACATTACCAAACAAGAGGGGGGATGAATAGGGGTATGCAAATCTGCAGATCCGTGCCTTTTTTTTGCCAAATCCATCGATCCGCCAATATTGTTGTTCAAATCCGAAACCACAACCACATCCGGAAACAGAAGTGTAAAAGTTCAAAGGTAGACTGGTAAATGTGAATGCCAGAGTTAATTTCACACAAATAGTAAAGAAGGCAACATGGTTGATGACTATAGCGCAGTACAATTCCAGTTAAAGTCTCACACCTGAGTTTAAATGAGCTTCGTTCGAAAAAAGAAATAATTTGGATGAACTCATTAACATACCAACCAAGGCTGAAGAAATATCTATGATCCAAATTTTGTTTAGAACCCAAGATTTGAACATCAAGACAGGCACAATCCAGAATCCGCGCCAAAATTCACAGCTGATCCACAATCCACTGTGTTTTCAAAATCCGCGAATCCACTCGATTTACCGCAAAAATCCACAATCTGTGTGCTTTTTAAAGACCAAATCCGTCGATCCAAAAACCTATTCACCCCCCTCAAACAACTGGAAGATTGCCAAAAATACTCTGCGACATGTCATATTTTTAACTCTCTTCTCAGTGTTTGGATATGTTGTAAAACACAGTCTTTCATGTTTGATAAATTACTCCAAAGATTATTATGCTTATTACCTTATACAGTGTACATTATGCACTTCAGCTCTGAACATAGCAGTGCATTTTCTCAAGTGGTACTTCCATATTCTGATAACAGAAGGGGAGCCTGTCTGGGCTGAAGCTAAAATATCTGTTTGGCCATCAAATGCCAGAGCAGAAACCTGCAAATTTTTGGTGATGTAAAGAGGTATAGAATTAATGATTGGTTTGAGGTTGAAGAAAACCAGCCAAAAATCTTATAGAAACTTGGAGAACCAACAATTCATCAGTTCTCACCTGGTGGGCATCAGAGAATTGATTTTTAATGCAGTTTCACGTAAATGCAATTTAACAGAGTTACATGTAACAACAAAGAATGCCTGCATTCCTGTAGTTGTCAGCAGTGTTTTGATATGTGCATGCACCAGGATTCCATGTGCTCCTTGACTGTAACATGTTGGCAGCCTTCACAGTGATAGTGTTTACAGCGACTGTTGCTTTGCAAGGGAACATGTCTTCAAGCATTCCCCCTTACTTCCCTCCCTCTTTCCACTATTAATTCAGTGAGATGGGTGCCTGTCTCCCCTTCCACATGGGGGCTCATGGCTTGGTTCCCAGGATTTGCCAGCCATGGGAGTGGTCTCCATCTAGGAGCTGGCTGCCAATAGTCCCAGGGTATCCAATCAATGAAATCGATGTCAATTAATCAATTGATATTGATAATTGATAGCGAAAATTTGTGTGGTTATTCATTGGTATCGATTTTCAATAGCAATCTATAGATAAATTGATATCAATTGGTACCAACTGGTTGCAATGAGAGTCTTTGACGATGCACCTTATATTCAGTAAAGCCTCTTCCTGGACTTCTTGTGCAGACATAATGATATGTAAAGGCAATGATGGGCAAGTGGGCAATTCGAGTACACGTGCAACGGGGTATATTCTTTGCATTGAGAAGACTGGGTTGGAATTGTATTACAAATTTTGTCCCCAGGGCTTCCTAAAAATGGCGGATGATCAGATGATAGCAAGACAATAAATGAGCTGCCATTTAATCACTGAGAATTTACATGTAGTACTGGTGGTAATCGATAGATACTTAGCAAGACCCAGTTACATTGTATAAAACAGTCCAATTGGGCTGCAAATTTTGCAGCCAGACATCCAAAACAAAGGAAAATACACCAATCAAGCTTACTTTTCCTTTGTTTGGATGTCTTAAGTATAACTGGCAGCCCAGTTGCTAAGACTTTACTCATACCTTATCCGTATGGCCCATAAAGAACTGTTGCTGCCCAGATGACACATCCATTGATACGATGATTGCATGGCAAGGATAGACTACACAGCCACCATTCTTTGTCCATAAAGCCTTTACAAGAGAAAAAAAGAACCTACATGTCACAAAAAAGATATTTACATGTACATCATTTCATCAGTTTTATCGATAGATTTACATGGAACTGTTAAGGACTAAAATTAATAAACATACATGTAGCTACATTTATCTAATTTCATGTTCCCTGAGTACACAGACACAATACAACAACAACTGCAACAATTTATTTGTAAATGTACCATATAAAAAAATAATATTTTATATAATATATACATGTATGACAAAAAGGTGACATGGAACCTGAAGTAACTAATTATACAAAGCTAAACTAGTTAGGAGTGCATTAAATAATTCAAACTGTCCCTTTTTCACAAGTGACTATCTTTATTTAGTATCACCCAACTAGTGGACTAATGCAAATCCTGCATTTTGATTGGCTACGCTACTAGGGGACTATTAGTAATAGTCATCGAGTAGCGAAATTGGCGCCATCGAGCGTGACGTTTTCTTTCGTTTTATTCCCAAATAAATATTTCTTCAACTTGCATTTGCTAACTTTATTATTACCTTTTCTGTTCGACTAGTTGGGTGATACTAAAACAATTAGACCCTTCGCCCTCAAGGGCCACGGGTCAATAGCCCATTCGGCTTCGCCTCATGGGCTATTGACCCGTAGCCCTTGCGGGCTACGGGTCTAATTGTTAATTATCAGCTACATTACCTCATCGGAGGTACCACCTCCAAACCCTACTACTCTTTTCAGTGACAAAATGGGATCTGGTTTAAGAGTCTGCAAAAGAAAAGAAAACTCAAAATAACAGATTTATTACAGAGTGCAGAGAACACCAGTTTTCAAACTTTCCCTATGATGTCCTAGCCCAAAAATCATTCTCACTAGCCCTGAAAAATGTCTTCTGTCATAACACCTGAGGCTTACCATTGTTCCTCCAGGTTCATTTGATACAAAAATTACATTACCTTCATAGCCCAACTGGAAAGGGCTACAAACAATACTTCAGATATTACCCCTCTCACCGTGAAGTTTCCTGCCTTTGCAACCTTTGGTATTTCCACTTTTTCTACCTACAGAGTCCAGCAAAAGAAAAAAAAAAACATAGAACTGTAACTTCAGTACTCATAATATTCAGACCTTATCGCATTTTTTTAGCATGTGCCACAATGGTATATCAGGTGAGCTTAGTCATTCCATGGTTCATATTTCGTAAGATGTAGTCACATCAAAATACCCATGGTGTGACCAATTGAGCCTGAAGTGCTGCCAAAGTGTACCAAAAAAGGTACAATAGGTATTTTCATACCCACTCTTGGCCAAGTAACCACAATATCCTAGCCATAGCAGGTCAGTGACTTGATATTGCAGGATATCAGGACAGTAGACAGAGATTTTGAATGGCTAATACAAGTAAGTATGGGTTATTGACCAAGTGTGAGGTCAAGATGGCTGGATATTGGCTAAGTTCTCTTTTTGCGTGTTTATGGACCGAGACGGAGTCGAGGTCCAAAAACTTGCAAAAAAAGAACGAGGCCAATATCCAGCCATCTTGACCGAACAAGCTTGGTCAATACAGGATTTATTATATGGCTTTCAGGGAAATTTTTCTTGCAGGAGACGGCGGGTAGTCCCGAGCGGGCAAGATAGCTTCATCTTGCCTGCTCAGGTAGCCAATCACAGCACAGGATTTGATTCATCTTGCCCGTTCACAGAGCTAGCCATATAATAATATTGTATAATTGGGTATACACTGTAGTAAACAGCAGTAATCAAAGAAGAGTAAGAAAATCATTGACATTAGTTTGTAGAATGCGAGTGGTAAATACAGGATGATGATAAAATGCAGTGTGTGACATTTGGTGTTTCAAGTATTGAATCATTGAATACTGTACTGTTCATCTCAAAACGAATATTGCAGCAAAGAATAAAATCAAAATTCAATGACAGTGACAGTACAGCCTTAAACATTAAATCCTATACCTTATCTTTTTCCTTTTGCTGTTGAAGATTAATAACAGTTTTGCTTGGATGTGCATATACATGCACTTCTCCACTGTTGGCATCTACCAATTCGGCTCCACGGACCCCCACAGTAGGAAGAGCAGTAGGAATTACATGTCTTCGCTACAATAGAAAGACATACATGCATTAGTATAAAATATGGGAACAAATCACATGTATGCAAGGGGAATCCCTCACTTATTTGGATTTTAAAGACATTACTTTTCAAACAAATGTTATAAGCATTTAGAACAATACATGTAATCAATCCATGTTTGGTCAAAATTTCTCTAGACATCATTATCTTCTCTGTACAATGTAAGTATCTAGAAACATAGGCACTCCTCCCTATTACTTACCAATATGGTATTTCAGTTAGTATATTGATTTGTACTGAAATTACTGCAAGTGTCGTATGTAGTGTTAGTAATTTGTACTGTTGTATATTAATCTCATTCTCAGATCTCAAGAGATCTGGGAACAAGATTAGTTGTATGTAGTGAATAGAGACAACTGTTATGAAAAAAAAAACATATGGTATACCAGCAAACTGTTTGCTTCTAATTCACTTTAATCATGAAAGAAATGTTCTTTACCAGTAGAGGCAAACAAGTCCTTCTCCTTTTATTCCACTTCACACAGGGTCTGTTCAAATTTTGAATGCAGGATTCAAGACTTTTCCCATCCTTTTTTACAAACCATTGTTTCATATTTTACCCCTTGAATTTTTTGTTGTACCACATAGAGGTCCACAAAATATTAAAAACACGGTTTGCAAATATCTACTTTCGTTCCAGAGATATTTAAGTTTGAAAAATGAGTAACACATGCAAATGAGAGGACCAATGACATCATACACTTCAAGTAAAGATCAAGTAAAAAAATAGAAGTATCTCAGGCAATTTGCAGCACAGACCATTGAAACTTTGTAGGCTGATAGTTCTACATGTAACACACTTTAAGCTATAAAAAATTATGTTCCAATGGCAACTGACTCTTTTCCAGTCCACACCAACCAGATTTCAGTATTTTTGTGATTTGCAGCTCGAAAAGCATTAAACAAGGCCACAAACTTGCTACAAATTTCCTTCTGTTACCTGTCAAATCTGTCATTGTTGAAAATCATTTTGTTTGAGAAAAATTAAAATGATATGTTGGTACCCTTAACAGACTTCTAAAAAAGAGTATGAATTAAATTCACTTGGTTATGCTTCATGTACTGCATTTCACCACCTTGCTCATGCCAAGAGACCAAATTAGCCGGACAAGTCTCTGTGGGTTCTTAAATTTTAACATTAGGAATATACATCAATGTTCTTTTAGATAACTTTTAAAATACCTTTTTCACAGTCTGCTTTTGTGGATTTAGTCTGTCCACTAATGCAACTCTTGAAGTTATTGCTTGATGTGTCTGCAATAATAAAAAGTTCTTGAGAAAGTCTTCTTGTTCTCTTTGTTGTCTCTTTTTCAATGTTGCTTGCATTACATTTGTTAAGGTATCATGGTAGGTGGATTGACAGTGTTCGGAAATCGTGCTCTTACTGTACGCTGGTGCTTTGAAAGAAAACCCTATCAACCTATAAATTTTCTGAAAGCTTAATACTTATAGAGTACAACCATATCTTTGAAATTTTCTAAAAAGTTATTGTCGTAGTGATATTAAAAGAAATACCCACAAACACTCCTTCACTTAAACTGCTTCACTTCCGCACGTGAATTATCGGAGCGGCGTGATTAACATCAGAAATGTTTTCTCACACATCACCCCTAAAAAGTGTGTCAGCGATTTTCCAGATGTGGTTTGGTTTTTTTTCTACACTCTCCTAAAGTTTGATATTTTCAATGCAGACATTTCCTTCTACTAACAGTTAGTGAAATATGATGAAACAAAATCTTTGTTATGATAGCACATCACATTCACATGTGCTGTCTTTTTTCAATTTCTCCCAAAATTTATAGCCTGTATACAGCCACCCCTCCCCTCCAAAAAAAATTCCTGAACATTATTATCAATGGTAAATCACAGATGCTCCTTCCTAAATTTTTTTTGGAGGGGAGGGGCGGTTGTACACAGGCTAAAAATTTATGACTTTGGCATTCTTTGGAAGTAGCAAAAGTGAAGCCCTTTAAGCTTAGGCCTGGATCACACTATGAGAGGTTTGTTGGTTTAATGGTTAGTGTGCTAGACTCTGGGGTGGTTCAAGTTCAATGCCAGCAATGTTTTAAATTGTCTTGGACAAGTTTTGTGACAAATATTGCCTTGTGGGCGCACAAAACTGTGTCAGCTGACAACTAATTGGAACTGCGCAGGCTTTGTACTGCCATCTTGAAAGATATGTGACCGAAGCACGCAAAGCAATACAAAGCAAAGATGGAACTTTTTTTCCCTTTCCCAGGTCCCAGGTCCCTGTGAAAGGACTTGGACTTGGGTAAGGAGTAATAAAGGACACAATCACAATATCATAATATCGCGATATCTTGTCATAATATAGATATTCATATAGCGACAAAAAATATTGCGATTCACTGGTGCATCGGTGTATCGTTGCAGCACTAGCAAATAAGTTGCCCCCTACTTATCACAATGGAGTTCACTAATCCTGACTAATAACAAATTCATCTCTGGCCTTTAGTTATTAATGCTACTACTTCAATCTATTATCCAACTGCTACTACGAAACATTTTGACAGGGCTGAGATAGGGAAGGGTAGGGTATTCGTAAGGAAGACTGAGATAAGGCAGAGTACAAAGGGCAAGTTAGAGAGGGGTAGGGAAGAGAAGAGTTGGGTAGATCTGGATGTGGAAAGAACAAGGTACACCAAAGGCTCAGTGGAAAGGTTGAAGAATTTTATATTACAATGTAGCTGTCCAATTTGACAAAGTTGATTATTCTCATGCTCACAGAAAAAAGGGATCATGTTTATGGGAGGTAGTGTTGGCTGACACTAATGACTGATATATCGACCAACACTTAGTCTGTCAGCCATGTATCAGTCAACACTTGGGTGATACCAGTGTCAGTTGATATATCAAGTGTCAGTTAATATATCAAGTGTCGGTTGATATATCAAGTATCAGTTGATATATCAATCGATAGTGTCGACTGACACTACCTATAGTAAACATGATCCAAAAAAAGTGTCCACATTGTAACCCATACCTTGCCTTCGCCTCTTGCATAAATACTTCCCAAGGTCTCTTGCGGTGGCTTTCCACGCACATCAACATGATTGACCTGATTTAACTTTGTCCTTTTCTCCTGATAATGAGCACTTTCCTCCCAAGAATTGACATCAGCTACATCATCTTTATGGCGAGCGAGTGTAGACTTGACATTTGCCATGATTCCAAACTGAGCAATTTTAGAATCAGGTGGAAACTTGATATAGTCATACAGTTCATGCCAATCTGCTCCCTTTGGTAAGGGAAATGTCATTTCTCTCGGCAAGGGACTTACACCTTGGTCCAGCAAGCCTAACTTTCTGGCTTCAGAAGCAGATATCCCAGGCATATAATCTATATCACTCGTGAAGAGTCCTTTAAGAAACATGTTGGCACAGAAACGCATGGTCTTCATGTATGCATACTGACGGTTTAAGTAAACAGAGAGGATGTATCGGAAGTCTAGTACCAAAACAGTCCAACGTGTTGTCTGAGAAGTTGTGCCAACAAGACCTGATAATTTAACAACAAAATAAAACAAATTAGCACAGTTGTTTCAACTTCCATTTGATGTTGATGTTTCTACCTTGAAAAATTTCTACCTTTAAAATTTCCTTATAATACTCATTCTAAAACAAAATCTTAAACAGCACTGCCCATCAACATGGCTCACTGAATGCTAGTGCTTAAGAAAGGTACAGTACATGAATCTCAAGCTAAAAGGTACCCAGCGATTCACCAATTACTAAACTCATCTACATGTATGTTTGGATAAATACAAAGACAATGAAACAGTAGTAATAAAAGGGTCTTGCTTAAAGTGCATATGACATGAAAAATAATTTCTGCTTATTTGAAAGGCCTTTCAAAATACAGAAGAATGGCATTTTTCTTTTTAAAATATCTTTCTTCATTTTAGAGATATTGACGTTTTTCTGTTATGCAAATTAGATCAGTGATGACGTCATCTTGTTTGCAACTGAAAATGGTAAAATACTGAATAAACAACATCTCTAGGAATATTGAAGCAGTGTTCTTGAAACTTGGCACCACAAATGTACATCACGAAAGAAACAAAATGACACCCTTAGTGCTGTTGCCATGACAACAGTTTTGCCACTGGTGCTGTCTAAATAAAAACTGAAATTCCCAGTTTTTGTCTTAAACCAAGAACCATCTACCCCACCCAATCTAATGATGGGAGTTAAGACAATATGGGAGCTATGTCTGTTCCAAGTAGGACAATTTGTCTCACTTTAGAGGTTGCAAATGGGGATATTTAGTTTTTTGACAGAAAGATACTCAAGCTGAAAGAGTTGCTATGGCAACAGCACAGAGATCTAGATGTACATGTCTAGGGTCTCTTCTAAGCTGTTCTTGGATTTGAAATTTTGTCCACAAGCAACAATACAGAGACACTTCATGGACCTCTGTAGAACATGGCACATTATCAGTGTGGAATATAACAGATTAACTCTCACACCTCTCCCAGTCATTATCAAGCGTGAAACAAATTGAGCACACAAAGGGAAACTTTGCGTACTCATACTAACAATATACAGAATGAATGATTACACAATAATATCCTTACTGCTTATGGTGCCTGCTTCACCAAGAGTGACCTCATCAACCGAACCAGGAGGAGGGCTTGACACAAATGGAAACTGTAGCCATGTTGATGTTGATTTGAACTCCTTAAACATGTTAGAGAAGGAGATCCTGATGGTCAGTCCATCGTCTGTTGCCACGTCAATGTGTACCACAAAATACTTGCCAGCAATTGGTCGCAAGAGACAGTAGAGGTAGCGACCAGTCAATCCCAAGGACTGAGTGCTAGTGCGAGGAAACTGGATAAAGTTGCTGGCAGGAATTGAGCCTGTGATTCTGTAAACTGTGCCTTTCACCTGTTTGTCCTAAAGAGCAAAATATACTCTTTTTTAATGAATTTACTTCCTTGTGGTAATATCTTCTTTATCATAAATCAGATCTCATTTATTTGATAGCTAAGAACTTACATGAAAGGTTAAACAGTGAACACGTGAACATGTGTGTTACAGTGAACATGTGTTGAAGCAATTTACTGGGATATAGCCAGGAAAGAACTAAGCTGCATTTTTCAAGCCCAGTCCACTTTTCTTGTCTTTACACTTTAAAAGTTACCCCGAGTCTTTGTTTTCTAGACGAGTGAAATTTCAGCTGGTGAAAAGCTCTCTTTCAACTTAGCTGTCACCTGGCTCTCAGCTACATCTCTGAATCTACTGTACATCCATACCGTAGTTCCTACTCAAATATTACATGTACATGTCCATATACATGTAGTTCTGAACGAGTGCCAAGCATTATGCAAAAAGTTACTTTAAGTTCTTCCTTGAATAATAAAATGAGATTCTGTAGAAACCAATCCCCTGTCTAGTTCCCAGTCCAGCGTGGCCATCAAATGGTTAAATAGTTTTACTTTTGCGCAGGTTACGTGTATGTACCTGTAAATGTAAAAGGGTTGGCTCACATTTAATAAGCAATGTTACCTTTGTTTATGCCGTCTGTCACCGTATCCCCCAAATTGCAGTCAGGTAAATGTGACCTTTCATCATTTGTCTCATATTTCCAATACATGTTATTTCCAATGTTGTAATAATTTTTAGTTGTTCTGCTCTTAATGTAACATGTTTGTTCCATTTATTCTAAAACCATTGGCAGTGATTATGATTAGTTAAGAGTTGGCGGCGTCTATAATAAACTTCTTTATGACATACAATTATTGCTGGTACGTTGGTTATTGATTTAATTGGCCATGGTGACCAATTTGTACTTGAGCAATATTTCAACAACCTGGTGATACATGTACAAAGCAAAGCCTTTTGAACATTCCTGATTAGTGGTACACGCTCTCCCTTCATGTTTGACTCACCATAATGGTTGACACCTCGCCTTCTTTTGAGCACTTCTTCCATTCTCCAATGTTGAAATGTTTGAAGACATTCACATTAGGATGTTGCCAAACTTAAATTAAAGATGTACAATCTGCTATGAATAACTTTGACAGACTAATGAATGTGTTATGGAGGGAGCATCAACTTAATTCAGTAAGGGTAAGGAAGAAAAGGGTTTCATTTTGTCTAAAACAAGTCTGCACACACAGTTCTTATGCAATGTGAATGCATCTTTAACTTCCTCCAGTCTCCTTTCTATTTTCTCTCAATTATACAGTAGCTCAAGATGAGAGCCACAATATTGAGAACCGTGAAGAAGAGCTCACAAAACCAACTGTCGGTTAACTGTCAGCCAACAAACGGCCAATAGTCGGCCGACAGGTGTTTTAGGGAGCTGTTCTTTACAATTACCACATTTTGCTGATGGGACTGCTTTCTATATTTTAGCAGCTAGTTGAAGCCCTAAGCTATAAGGGTAATATTCTGACATGGAACATGGAATAAACTGCATGGTGACAGCAACATGGAGGTTGATCAGTTCCATGACAGCAATGTGAGGACCTTCCAAAATTGTGATGAAATGGTTTGAAATTCAGATGGGAGACACGCATTCATGACCTTCCTTAGTGAGCCTTGAATACTTCTGACTGGCATCATATCATTTTCCAAGACAATACATGTCTAAAACTTTACCAGCTAAATCAAATGTAAATGTAGATGTAGAACAACTGTCTGTAGAAAGAAGTAAGCTTTTTTAGCCATCAATTCTTTGTTTACTCAGATATTTATGGTCAGTGACTGTACCATATTACCTAAACCAGTTACTATAGTTTGTTCATTATCTGCAGTCATACATGTAAGTTCTCCTGAGCTTATGCCAGCCAAAGCGAGTAATAATAAAAACTTTCAAAACAGTAAACTAGCTTTTTCTCCCGGGGAGGTACTTTGGGAATTTCTGGGTGGGGATGTACTGCTGTGACCCTGGAACCCTTAGCCTATACCAGAGCTAGTTCAGCTGAATTTTGCTAACCTATACTAAGGCTGATTTGCATAAATTTAAACTTGCCAATTTGATTTTTTTATATTTTTGAGTGGCAATTTCTGGTTTCCTTACCTTAGATAAAATCTTCAACCAACCAGTCAGTTTTGTGAAAAATGATACCCTATTCTAGACCCAAACGCTCTGATTTACATACCCTATCCTAGAGTAAACTGCTTGAAAATCATACCCTTCACAGCGGCACATACCTATATAGCCCATATATGGCAGTGCCCCCCGCCCGGGCCTTTTCTGTACGTTTAAGCTTACGACAGTTGTTTTACAGTGTTAGAATGGAAGTTTTTAAAAACAATGTTAAACTCTAAACGGGTTGTTCATGTTCAAGACCCTTAAGTTCAACTTACACTTCGACATCCTCAGCTTCTTCCTAAAGTCTTTTTCCAATTATTTTCATCTTCTTGGTCTCCAAAGATCAAAATAACTTGGGAAAATGCTTCCAAAATGGCCCCTGGTTCGCGCCATATTATTCGAAGACTATGCACTGGGCATGACAAAATCTCTAATCCGCCGGTCAGCTGTACAGTATGTGCGGGCTCATATATGTCTAGTAACACGAAAACAAAGATGGCGTCGAACAGGCAGCCCGTTGCCAAAGGAGGTTTGTGGACATCACATTCAGCTCCTGTGAGCAAGGAAACTCAAAACCTACTGAAAGGTAATACTAGATTTCTCAGAGATACCTCACAAAGATTTCCAGGCTTTTGATGTAATTTGATACCTGAGAACTTTCATTGACAGTTATGATGGAGGAATCGAAATTAACAAACTTTCAGCGGAGACAGTTGCAGGAAAACATGAAAAGTAAGTTCTGTGTTTGGGCAGCTACATAGAGACCAGGATAGAGACAATTTACTCTTGTACATGTAGATTGTGTTTCTTTATTCAAGTTTTGTGGATTAATCTGTGCCTTCAGAATACATTCAGCTCTTGATCATATCGTCGAAATATATAACCATTTGACAAAATTAATACCAGGGGATACCGCAATTTTGAAATGTGTGCCATCAAATTCAAAATTCTTGTAATCTCCGGCCAACTTAACCGTTACCGTGGCTTGCCAAGACATATCGCCATGCAACGATACCAAAGTGGTGTGAAGTACTTTCCTCTATGTGTCACTTCTTTCTTACTTCGCATCAAGAAGTCCCCTTCTCTCCCTCTCCCTCCGCCCCCCCCCCCCCCCCCCCGCAAGGAACAGGATTCTAGATTAGGGATTTTCTTGTTATCTGGTTGTTCAAAGAGAGGATAATATTATCTGCCAGAGAAATCACTGTCCAGTGGATAGTGGATAGTGCAGTTTGTTTTGTTGACACTCATCTACTGGATATGCATTTAGTGGATGATGCTATCCACCCTTTGGGCCTAGATGAAAAGCCTCTGTGTTCTCCACATTATCATTCCTTCCCAAAATTTTTGTGACAAGACAACACTGAATAGCAAGTGCCAAACTAGGGTTATAATTTATCAATATAGCTTGGAAAATACATGTAGAACATGTAACATTGTTGTTTGTTTCTGCTTGTATTTTAGAAGGTGAATCTCTGCCCGTTGCTTGCAACCCCACAACCAGCAGAAATGGAAGAGTACAGCCAAGAAGCACACCAAAGAAACCCTTACCCAAAGTGATGAATGCCAGGCATCTCTCAGGTGGAAAGAGACCAAAGGAAGCAATTGACATTCAGCAAAGCTCAGTACCACAAGAAATTTACAAACCTCCTCCAGGAAGTATGTTCTGCATTAGTTGTTTTAATTCTCATCATCTGTCCGCTGCTTGACAATGTTTTGATATTGTAAAGAGAGATTACACATTGGTAAATCTTGTCCAGAATAAACCTCATGAGCATCCCCCTCCCCCTCCACCCCCAACACAACCCTGTCATTTTCAAGCATCCTATTAAGTTGCAGAACTTCATGAAGGTCGTATCAAGATCCTTAAGGGCCCTAGTCAAACACCTTGCCAAAATCTTTCAAAATCCTAGAGGAACCTTGAAAAGATCTTAGCATTTCATTTTTCTTTCATATTCTTGAAAGAGTCACACCAAAAAGCTTACTTTTTTTGTCTTCAACTATAGCAAGTATCATTCAGCTTTTCCACTCACCGAAGTTGTAGCCTCTGAAGTGCCTACTATCCTGAAGAAGTTCGTCTCAAAAGAGGCGACTTCGGAGGCCACCATTTTGAACTGTGCCCCTGTGTATGTGACATCATTCAGTCCGACTCAAAATTGGCAGCAAGGAGAAAAACCTGCTACTGACTTTGCATCCTTCACAAGGTCAGCAAAATGTATTTTTCCAAGCGATTATCCAGTTCACTATCTTCACTGCTATCATTTTCGGAATTTGGAGCATGTTTGGCTCAAAAATTAATATTACAGGTCAAGAGCAGCCATAACCCAGCGTGACAGTTAACAAGGCTTGCCAGAAGCCATTTAGAGAAAATCTCTTGGATGGAATGATATCACAAAAACGTGGCCTGACTGCTGAGTACTGTTCAAAATGGCAGCAATGATGTCAAATTTTGGGCTTCTTTGGAGACAAATATCATAAGGAAACCCTACACTTTAGAGGTTGAAACTTCGGTGAGTGGCTAAATTTAGTGCTAGGTTTTTATTAGCGTAGACAAAAAATATACGTTTTTTGGAATGACCTTCTCCTTTAAGGACCCTTTTACGCTTTAGCAGGTCTAGACAGATCTTGTAAGATCTTTAATATTTCTCTCAATTTCCAGAGTTGATTTCTGAGAAAGATAAAAGAAGACTACAGAATGTGATGGCTTATGGTGAGGATGGTAAAAACATTGAAGATGTTCCAAGACAGAAAAAACCTTCCCCTAGAGAAATGGTGCAGGAAAAAGAAGTTGATCGATTTGATGAAGGTAATCAGTAATATGAAGAATGGTTTGTGGAGCAAGAAACTTTGTTATAAAACAAAATCTGATTTGGATTCTTGTAAACTAATTATCAGTTCCAAGACTTGTAACAGTTTTGGTAGGACATTTAGAATTTATTGACATTCATGTACAATGTACAGTGTATGACTGTTCTCTAACAACATTATCAACATATGCCACTTGTGTGTCACTTGTGTGTCATTTTCGTAGTTTGTCTTCAGATGTATGTGTTATCACCTGGCATAGTAGGCACGCAATGCGTGCAGAGCGCTAGGTAACTGAATTTCCTTTGTTTGCAATGCAGGCCTGTAATACTACAAATTTTATGTTACGTAGGGTAAGTTTTACCATTTTAGTGTATCAAACTCTTTTTTTTTATTATAATTGTTTCTTTACAGTTCTTCAAGAAATAGAGGATAGAAAAGCTTTCTTAGATGAGATGGAAGAGCTTGGACAGGGCAAACAGTATAGAACAATAATATCAACAGAAATATCACAGGTAAATAACAATTACATTTTTCTGTAGTTGGAAACAGCCACAAGGTGCATGTGACAGCATTATGTAAAACTATAATGGTAGTGCATGAGTAGTGGAAAATTCGAGAAAGAGCTTATTTGAAATTTGGATCCAATGTCAAAGAAAAAATTTTGATCCAATGTCAGGCTTACCCACGGGTTGAGCTACAAAAGCTGAGCTCAGAAGGAGAAAAATGTGGGAAGTGAGAGTACAGGAATAGGAACACAATCAAGCCCTTTGTGCTGGGACATCATCCAGTGTCGTTACATGAAGATGCTGTGACCACCCTCTAGGTGCATTTTCAAAGGGATTGGTCAAAAGTTCATTTCAGTCAAACTTTGTTGTCAACATTTTGATATGCTGTGTATCAAGAACGGTGAAACGTTTTGCATTTATTCATGATGTCAACAAAATGTTGACAATAAGGCATAACAGCACTTGTCTAGAAGATTCTGAGGCCATTTGTCCAGGTGTAAGACTGTAATTTTGTAAACACTAGCTGAATGAGACAAAAATAGGGTAGTATTTGTTTAGAAATTTCACTCATATGAATCCCCTACCACTGGGAAAAATCATCAAGATATCAACCCCCTTGGACAGCCCGGTCAGGTAAGTTTGGTTACACAGTAATCACCTGATATACAACACAGTACAAAACACAACAAATTACTTTGAGCAATAAAAACATTACAGTGAGAAGAGAAACAGTGGCAATGGTTTACATGCATTTCTGTACTGGCAGAAATATTTTAATTACGTCTTCTTTACTCAACAGAAAATAAGAGAGCTTGAACTAATAGACAAAGAAAGAAGCAAAGAGCTCAACCTTGTTGAGTAACAAGAACCAGAGCAACAGTGACAAATAGTGTGGAGTGATCAACAATCATGGCTGAAAAAATTGCAGAAAGTGTAAATTAAGCTTGTAGCTATGACTAAAAATGACAGGGGGGGGGTGAAGTGAATGCTGACAACGGGTCATTTCGAGTGATACATCTTGGGAGCTTTTTATCAGTTATTAATTATTAATAAGGAATTTGTGAAAGAGGTAAACAAAATTATCTTTGATTTTCTCTAAAAGGAATGTTTTGCTCTTGCTAGCGACATCAAAGATGGAGGACTTACATGTACAGCACCACATTTAGGTTCTATAGTAGAAACCCAGGCAGTACTTTGTTGTACAAAATTGGCAAGCTATCAACTGATATCTTGAACTTCTTCAAGGTAAATTTGTCTTGTGTTACAGTTACGATTTGAACAAATAGCTATAAAGCTCCCAACATTTTATGAAGAGTGCTCAGACATAAGAGTCGCAAAATGCTCTGCAGTTAATTACACAAGTGTACAGGATCTAAATGGACAAGACCTTTAAACAACTCTTCCTAGGAGCAGTAAATTTATTTGTATAGGAGGCATGTCTGAGCATTTTAGAAATCTTGTAGGTAAAGGAATTCTTAAAATGGGGAATCTAATCTCCTATAACAATGAAATTTTTGTCAAAAGTTGTTACAAGTTTTGTTTCTTTGAGAAATGCCTTACCAGTTGAATGGCATGAATCAATGGCTTGCTAGTTTAAAGTGTACTTGTTGCAATGACATACAGACAACACTTTCGGATTTACTCACAATACATACTACAGCTACTTGTAAAAAAACACTGTTTATTAAAATTATATTTATTACATCGTAAAATTTTGTATCTGAGATATATTTATATACATTTGTCATAGTTAAGCATTATTTAATACACATCTAACAATTTATGCAATCAATTAATTCACCCTGTGATTTACCCTTCCATTCCCAAGCCCAAGATTCAATTATTCGTAATTTATTATCTACATAGATATCTACATGTAACCATTTCTCCAAGAGTTGGTTGAGAAAATGTGGTGGTATACCAAGAAATAAGTTGTGCTAGTTAATGACGATTTTAAATATTTTCACTTGTGTGCAATTTGTCGCACCATGTTACTGAATATTCCCCAGCTAAAGTTGGGGAATATCCAAGTGATATTCCCCAATTTTCAAAACTGCGCATGTTACAAATAGTATTTGAACGATAATAAACACGATTTGGCACGAGAATTTGGTTGGATATTTGTCGTTGAATGTCCTCTAACTTTGTTCCTCAAAGCTTGCAGATTTCTGCAAGCATAAACTGTTCGTTTCTCAGACAGATGTCCATGGACAAATATCCAAGCATATTTTCGCACCAAATGGAGGCTACTGTTTATTTAGCCTGATATTATGAGGAGAAAGGTGATCATGGTCACTCTTGGGAATAAAAGGTTAGTAAGAACTGCATGCTTTTCACCAGCAAGACATCATAAAGAGAAATTCAATCGCAGTCTTGCTCTTTCAGAACCACACTGACCTAAATAAATTATATCAAAAGATACAGATGGCTGTGAGTCAGACTCCATAGGGTCTGATCACTGTGAAATTTTGCTGGTTTGTAGCATTTCAAATGCAGTGAATAATTAAAATTATTGTCCCATCTAGAACATGGTAAAACAAATCCCCACGCTTCCCCCATAGTTACCCAATACAAACCCCTCAACTCCACCCCACCCAATTTTTGATGAAAACGAAATTTAAGCAGAAAAATTATGAACAAGACACAGAGATTGCTCTGTTAAGACACCTGCAAGTGTGAAAAGCCAACAATATTGCTTATAATAGCATAGCTCTGACAGCTCAAAGGGCTGCCAAGCGGAGCACCACACCTATATAGGAAACTAAAGGAAACCCAGGCATTGATTTTCTCATGGTTATCATGGCTAGCGGTATTGCTTGTGCACGACTACGACAACAACAGTGGAGTCACGCAAGATAGCAGCCATACTCCAGCTTATAGGTTGACAGAGACATGCAGCATTGGTTTATAGCATACTTCTTTGATATTGGACACAAAACAAGGTATCCACTGACCAGTATCACATGACTATATCACTGGCTCAAGTTAAGAGCTCATCGAGGTCACATGTTTTTTTTAAGTTGACTGCTGACCAAGTGCTGGTTTTCCGGTTGGATTGTGGGCTCATGTCAGTTTAACTTGTAAATAGTTGTTTGGAAGCCAGTTAAAGCTAACCCAGGATTAAAAGTTAACCAAAGTATCAATTTTTCTTGTATACAAGTGTTTTTCTCTACTTTTGTTTTGTGTAGTTTGAGATTGTTCAAACTCAAAACAGAAGGCCAAACCATATAGAGAAAACCTCAACGAAAAGTTACAAAACTCCAATCAAAATGCTCGCACGTCCTGATTTAGCTTAATTGAGCTTTGAACAACCCAGCTCAGGAGCTCCACTTTTAGGCCTGGCTAAATCTATATATTACTAAAAGGAAAACTGATCAATCGGTATACCACCAACAGCTTGCATTCAGCACAAGTGCCTTATCAAAGGTCATCTGTGTCAGTCCATAACTGGAAAAATATACAGCAAACACAAATAGTAGATTCAGTTTCACTTGTTTATGTGATGTCTGACCACATAATAATCTGACTAATGCCTTAAAATATTAACACTTCCATAACAAAATAAGTTCTTTAAAACTGTGTTTCTCTTATGATAAATAATAGTATTTTACTTGACCAATAGTTAATTGAGGTTGGTCCATCCTGTTTTAGAATTGTAATCTTTTGAATAACACTCTTTTTCTAGACAATTTCAAAAATATTTTGCAAGATTATCTCAGACTGATCCTCAGTGATCGAGGGACACATCATTAGGGCAGAGTAAAGATTAAAATAAGACTAAAATATAAGATAAATTAAAAAATAACTCTGATTTTTTTCTTTGCCAATATATTCTGCTCCTGGGTTACCAACATTAAGACAGACTTTCGGCAGAGTTAACTTAAGAATAATCTAGTTGATCCTTTGCTAATCGACATCTTCCATTGGTAACACCTTTACTGTACTGTCATTCTGACCACACACATCTCTACACCTTTTTAAAACCTCTCGTTCATTCTGACATTCGAATGAATTCATCCCCTCACCTCACCCCCTCCCCCTGCTCCTTACTTTTCTCATTCACTCACAGTTTTGTTCCCTTTGCATGCTTTTCTGGAAATGCCTGCTACACAGGCTAATGACCATTGACATGGCCAATGACACAATGCACCAGAGAGGAATGCTGAGGAAAACACCTTAGGGTTTTTCGTGATCAAGAAAAAAAGTTTTACTGTAGTTTTATCTTTGTCTTCATTGCAGCAAAACATGAATGAAAATATAACTTGAATACAACAAATAAGGAAAATATAGACCTGACTCACATAAAGTTTTAAAACACTACAAATGTTAAAAAAATTAATTTAAAACAATTTAATGATTAATCATGCTTGTAAGTAATGATTGTCGAGTATTTGAACCACTTGTGATTGCACAAAATACAATAGAAACATTTACTGCTTGACAAGTCCAATCTTCATTAGCATTATAAGCATTTGAAACTAATGTACATATGTAAGTACTGGATTGAGGGAAAAGTACAAATTGTAAATTTTAACTTAAAACCTCTAAACAGTGCTATCTGAAACTGCACAACAGGAGTTACTGTTAGCAATAAAATCTTGAAAATGCGACCTTGGTGCAATCCTGTCTCTGCTCCCAGCGGTTCTCAGGCAATGCTGCTATGCCTGTCAAAAAAAAAAATGAATACATTACTGAATTGCGATTGAAACTGTTGCCACTCAACAGAAGTCTGCAATTGGACACTTTTGATAACTTTCAGATAGGATCCACTAGTCTAGCACAATATCAAAACTATCATGTTCACTGCGCCGTTATAAACAGCTTATGTATAGAGGCATAAACTCAAGTCGCAGCTTGTTGCTCGAGGCCTTCACTTACCATCTGTCAAAGCTTGCTCAACCTTCTCATCCTCGTGGATTTCCCTGTAATACAATGACCATCTCATTATTAACCAATGAACAACAAGTTTCATCTAGGAACAACTTCACCTAAGTAGGGTAAAAAATAACTTAATCAAAATTAGAGAATTCGTGAAGTGTGGTTATTCAGGTACCACTAGTCCTGAGAACATCTGTTTTGGTGACTGAAAGTCTCAACAACCTGAATGGATTAGTCATCCTCTAGTTGTCTCTTATGTCACTAGATTTAAACAATTATTATTTCCATTTTCTTCTCAATTACAACTAGCTTCCATTGACAAGATATGTCCAACAATACCCCCTGCAAGTTATGTTATTTTATTTTTCAACTCTCTTCTCTACGTCTGGAAGTTTAGGGTAAAACAAGGTCTCTCTTGTTTGATACGTTACTTCTCAAACTCATTAATAATTCATCAAGTTAAAACAAAAAAAACCCCAACCGTGAAGGAGCTTTGGATCCCAGATTTTGACAGTTCTACTTCTCCGTTCACTCCTAAGTTTTTGCTTCTGTAGAGAAGATATAATTATCAAACACGCGAGACAGTGTTTTATCAGCTACCCAAACACTTCAAATTTCGTCAAAATACTCCGATGTGCATCATATTTTCAACTCTCTTCTCGGTGCTTGGATATCCCAATGAAACACTGTCTCCCGTGTTTGATATGTTACATCAAAAATCTTGACACTCTGCTCTGAACCACAATATTACCAGACTTCCCCCTTTCACATAAATTATGATCAAACAGTGAACATTGCACCTTTGAAAATTGCTTCCAAAACAGCAGTGACCTACTAGATAATTAGTAAACCTAAATATTTATATACCTTACTCTTTCTTCCTCCAGACTGTCGACAATAAAGCTTCTCTTCTGAACCAACTCTAGCAACTCTGACAGTAACTCTCGCTCCCTCTTCAAATCATCAGATGACTTCACTTCATCTAAAGATCAAACAGACAACAAAATTGATGCCTCTGTGATGTTTTTGTCTCATTGTCAAATAATGTACAGCAGTGACTGTTGTAAAAAAAAAACTGCCAACAAGAATCCCAATTTCTGCCATTTCTTTGTAAAAAGTCAAATCACAGCGAACAGCACTCTTCTGGAACCTAGACCCCTAGATCCATGTCTGCTTAAGACTCGGAGGAGCAAAGGGATTTTAATATTTGCGACGATCTAATCTTATCCAGAGTGTCGCCATCACAGGCACTATTATTTTAAAATCGTTTTCTAAGACTTAAAACAAAAATTTTATTGCAGTAAAAATGTTAAGTTTATAAATATTATTATCAATGGTAAATATCACTGTGACCACAACAGGGATCATGGTAACTTGTACAAGCCCATATTGCCATAGAAAACCTACTAACTCAGCTGTGGGAGAGACATTTTATTTGCAAACTGATGACACAGCCCCCAGTGTTCTGAGTCATGCTAAGTCCTGTAGTCATCTCCAATTTAAGTTGTACTAACCTCTAGAACCAATGACTGTGTGATGTTTGTGCTACATCAATTATTAGTAAATACATTTTCCTGTTCAACTAACTAGAGGTCCATCTCAGGGATGAACTGAAGCAAGCAAAGCACACAATGGGCCAATGACTTACCTCTCATGGCCACCAGCTTTCTCAGTTCTCCTTCCACTGTTCGGTATCTCTCCTCATAATTGTGAGATTGCAACCTTAAAGGAGAATCATACAAACTGATGACAATGTATCTCAGAGGAAAGCAAGCTTAGCCCATTTACTTCAAAACTCTCTTGTCTGATTATCATACATTTCTTTTAATGTTAGCTATTCATGAGAATTTGGTGACACATCAAGACAATATCCCTAAGGTCACTTTATGTTTGTCACCTGTCTGCTTGACAGTTTGACAGTGGGCAGCCTCTCTTTTGTTCTAAAACCTGTGGGGATGAAATATGAAAATCCCAGGGGGACTCCCATACAAAAGGACAGGGTGCTTGTCTTACCTTTTAGGGGTTAAAAACATGGTTTTGGTACCTCTTAGGGTGCTAAGGCTCAAAAGGTCCACAGCGGGAGCTTTTGCCACACCTTTTAGGGTATTGAGGTGAATTAAATAGGATAGGATACAATGTGTTGCTTTAGAATTGGTACCTGTTAGGGGTGAAAAACACTTCAAGTCACACCCACAAAACAGTATCTTGGTACCTCTTTGGTGGTTCTTTTCAAAATTTCCAACAAGCATCCCCATCCATCTTATATGGGAGTTTCCCGCCTGGGGTGAAAATAGGAGGCAAGCTTTTTTTGTATTCATCCCCACAGATTTTAGAGGAAAACAGAGACTACCTGGAGTCTACTAGCTCGACAGTGTATTGAACAACATTAAATTGTATCCAAAATGTAAGCTCACTTCAGATTTAAATCTCACAGACTGATTAGAAGACTTGCCATTTACTGACCCTTAATTGGAGTTGTGAAGGACAAAAAATTAATCAACTTGTGGAAAAATAACATTGAAAAATTAGGGGGCAAAATTGGGATTATATTGCCTCTCCTAAGCAGAAACAATACGGAAAACATTAACAGCACTTCCAACTCTGCCTGATAACATCCCAACATCAAACTCAAAATTCTCCTTGTCTTAGGAAACTTTGTTTGAGTCCAGAAATGTTCTAAGATGAAATCATCGCGTGTTTTAAGGAAAGAAGAAGTCAGGGATTGATCTCTGCACTGGATTTCTGCCAACAAATGATACCAAACTGTATAATGCTGGTTACTTACAGGTATATTAGTTCTGACTCTCTTCTCAAAATTATGTTTCGTTCATGAACCACACTAAGCCACTCCCGCAGAAGGTCATCTTCACAGTCACTGAAGGGTCTTTCAGCTATCAATTGAATGAATTCAAAATCCTGTCATATTCATTATATAAAGTGTGGAAACTGAATGGGCAATTTTAAGAACCAGATAAAGCATTCTCGCTCAATAGTCACTCATACTGATTCTGGTGTGTTTTTAACCAGCCAACAGAATCCTTTGTTTTCCTCCACCATGCATTGTGAGGACTTTGCAGACAATCACAAATAAAGCTTGTTTTAGTGCTCAAGTTGTTGTCACTGTGTTATAAAAGAAGTGGTTCATGCTTTTAGCTGTGTGTTAAACTCATCACAAATAGATGAGCTTGGGAACTGGTGCCTGAAAGGTTAGTGGGGAGCAGAAGCCGTAAGTGGAAGGGGAGGTATCCATGGCAACCCTGGAAGTGGGAACCACCCCAAAAAGCAGCCACTAACTGGCACTGTCACACTGACCGCAAAGATTCGCCAAAATACAAAGCAAATGATCTGCAACAATCAGCTGGCAGCACAGTACGTGCAATGCAATGTGACACAACAGCCCTGCAAATCTCCAAAGGGCCGCCGGGGAAACCGGACAGCACTTTTTGCCAAGCCCTGTAAGGGGCAATAAAATCTACTAAGAGATCATTCAATACTTACAGTCCATACTTTCTCTCAAGCTGTGCTCAATCTCCACACCTCTTCTTTCCAAATCCCTATGTAATGCCTCCAGGGACTGCAATTCAGAATCAATCTCTGATGGAGATAGGGTTATTTCCTCCTCTTTAATCAGGTCAGCACTATTAAAGCTGCCGCTTTTAGAATCACCCCGCAAAGAAAAAATAGCTTCTCTTTCTGCTCTGCTGGTTCTACTTTTCTCTCTGCCAAAGCAAAACTCACCCTCAACTTCCATCACACACTGATGTTCCTCTGCAATTCGATGATCCTCAAAGTCCCAAGGCTCCATGGTTTCAACAGTAAAAAATCGACTGTTAATTTTGGTTGTTGATGATTCTTGTGCAATGATGACAGACATTCGTGGAGAACTGCATGATGAACTTGTGTCAGTAAGCGAGGTTCTATTACCAGTTGATAAAGGAAGTGACCAAAGAACCTCTGGGGAATAATCACTTCCTGGTGACGATGGATGATTGGAGGTTTGCAGATCTCTGCTGGTTTCATTCAACAGTTGTTCACTTGGTGTCAAAACAGTAGCACCACCCCCGGGAAAAGAAAATTCTGCAGCAACTTTCAAATTTCCAGCCGGGACTTTGCCATCTGGTACAGAACTCAATAAATTACTTTGCGTGTAGGATGGCATGTCGATTCCACTGTCATGTGATGCTGCATGTCTTTTTAAACCTGGAGAACGTCGTTCCCCATTTAAAGACTCAGGACTAGCAGGTTCAATTTGAAGAGAGGGCACCTCATTGGAAACACCATCAGACTTAATAACAGTGTAAGCTTTTGTCTCATGAGACATACTACCAAGGTTTTCTGATGACAGTGGACTTTGACTGTCAGCTGTAACGTTACCTTCTGTTTTGCCCTGATTGGAATCAATATTTATCACTGCAATGTGTTTAGCTTCATCACAAGGCTCCTTTCCATCACTAGTAGTACCTTCCTCATCACCAGTAATACTATTGATATCTCTAGACAGAGATGAATTATCATTCACATCCTTAGATTGAGATGAATTCTCAGCACAGTTGGACTGACGTGAATTATCAAAATCCTTAGCTGACGAATAATTATCACCAACATCCTTACAAGACGCCAAATTTTCTCCAGCTTCAGGTCCAGTAGAATCACATTTTTCTTCAGCACCTCCTGTTGTAATATCTGTTGTTTTTGGTGCACTTGATTTCCGTTCTACACTCTTTGATGACTGAAATGATTTTGACCGCATCAAATTTGATTTCCCTCTTACAGCTTTGCTTTCGCTACTACTACCAGCCATGTACATTTTTCTTAACTCTTTGACGCTTCTGCGGCTGGCACCAAGGTTTGGTTTCTTGAGTTCAGCCGTCTTTCCTGTTCCATTTCCTGAAAGTTTTCTTGAGGTAGCAACATGAGAGTCTGTTTGTTGTTTCCAGGCAGAAATGCACCTTAGTTCTCTCTGAATTTCAACACTTTTCTTCGCTAGGTTGTTCTTGTGCTTCACCTCAATCATGTCATTGATATTGAGAAACTTTTCTCGCAGTTTCTGAACACTCTTTGGAGCCACCGGGGGCTCAATCTCATCAGAAACACTTGTCTTGTGTGACCCCACTGACTTTGTTGAATCGCTGTTCACACTTGAACTATCCTCTGAACATTTACGTTTGTCACTGTTTGCCACGTTCTCTTCCTTAAAATCACTCTCACGACTGTCAAGATCACTTTTAGAAGAAATACCTTGTCCCCTTCCATCATTATCAAGTTTTGTTTCATCCTTGTCAATTGATGTTTTTAGTAAAACATCCTCACAGCCATTTAATAATTTACCTCCCTCAGTTACCTTACTTTCAGTTGCCCTCTTAAGCAACTCTTCTTTAAATGAAAAAAACAAGTTTGGGGAAGCCTCTTTCGTAGTCCTATCCTCATCATGTTTCTTCAATTCAAAAGGTTTTACCAGAATTTTCTTCCCTTCCACCTGTTCCTTATTAGATAACAAATCAAACTTTGGTGATGATGACACCAATGGAAGTGTGCTTGGCCCATCTGTATTCAAGGTACAATTTGTTGCATCACCACGATTATTTTCGACACTGTCACTTTTATCAGGTAACCTGGTAACAGGAGCTCGCCTTTTGTTCACTGGTGACCAAGAAGTTTTTTCCCGCTCCCTTGGTTCTCCTGAATTAACACCTTTCCCTTTTCCTCCAAGTTTGCCTTTAACCCTCCTACCACCAGAAAATCTCCTCTTCTTTTCTCCTTCACTCTTGGTCGCCTGTGACTTCTCGGGTCTGTTTGATGAATGTGAATGCCTTGGTCCCTTAACAGTATTAGTCTTCTTTTGGTTTAGAGGCTGAGGTAATGCAGGTAATGTTATTGCATTTCTTTTTACAACAGAAAATTGTCTTTGAAGAGGGCTTTTGTTGTGTTCTTGCTTGGGTGGTTTAGGTGAACTTTTATCAGACAGATTAGGGGAAGATTCAAGGGACAGGCTCGGCTGTGTGTGGGGTTCCTGTGACACATCTGTTAAAGGCTCCAGCTTAATTTTGATAGGTTGCTTTCTTGGAGCTGTTGGTAAAGCAGAGATAGAAATCTATTAGCTTGATTAAGTCCATCATTTGGTTAGTTGGCAACCTGATAACTACTGTTAAAACATACACGTAATGTGTTGTTCCAGAAAATATCCATACCTCTCCCACAGAGGATTTTTTGGTTTAAGCCCCCACCCCCACCCCACTCCTTTCGAAATTCCAGTTTTGGTTCATACTTTCCTTTAATTATGTTGGCCTTTGAAACTCCCCTACCCCCTTGGAATTTCCAATAACCCTCCTTGGGGTAGATATGGATATTTTCTGGAGCCACACAATGATAGTTTTGAGCCAATCAGAGCACAGCTGAGAATCCAATCCGTAATTTAATGATTAATTATTACCTCCGGTACAGTCAAACAAACAGCAAAACTTCTCTGTTTCAGGAAAATAATGATACGTCCCAGGTCGAAGGCATGCACTGCACTTATCACATCTGAAACATGCTCGGTGAAACAGCTTTCTTTCTGCAACCAGCCTCTCCATTAGAAACACTCTACTGTGACAAATAAAACAATCATTTCCCAAGAATGGTGATTTTCTTGCCAAGCTAGGAGACCGTTCTTCAGAAGTTCTGTTCTAAAGGGAACACAATTAATAGATCATAATTTGTACTTATTTGGTGATGATAGTTACTATTCTACTTCAAGCACAAAAACAGAATGAGGGGTGGTGAATGGTAATTGCAAGGAAGGCCTGGTGCAACTAGCATTTTCCTTTGCAAGCCTGAGAAATTTTGACTTTTTAAATTGCAAGACCAAGACTTTAAAGCGATTTAAATGTGAGCACGAGACGTTCAGACCTCATATATGAAAACAAAGAAACAAATTGTGACTTCAAGACTTTTTTAGCCTTGCAAAAAATCAATATTCTGAGACATACAGTTTTGCGAAAAAATCAAGGGTGCGAGATGCACATAACCGCTCAAAAAACTATGAGACCTGTGGAATTTGACAAAAAAATTGCATGCAACTAATGGTTTTTGAAGGATCACTCACCACTCCTAGAATGACAAACAAACAATAAACCCTGCTGGCTGTTTTCAACACTTACTGTCTCCAAGCTTGTTCTCATGGGGTCCACACTTAAGTATTTACCATGACTGTGAACCTGTTCCTTGCTCTTTGATGATTCCTCTTTGGTGTCTGACTTGAAAACATTGCGCAAGGCTGTAGCAACCCTCTTAGCATGGCCGGACAGGAGGTAGATCTGATGCGAGGGTGACGTGCGCTTGCTGCCTTTGTGGCCTGTGGATTCACTTCTTGCCTTAGGCTGGATGTTCATCTTGGTGGAATAACCTTGGTTTGCTTCAAATAAATGAAAAAGGGAGTAAGCAAGACATTAAGTACTTCCAGGCATTGGAACTCATAGGAAAATCAGATAGAAGGGGGATTTCAAAACGATTTTCAAGGAAAGTATGAAGTAAAATTGAATAATTCCTGAGGGGTTAGGGAAGGAGCTAGATTCAAACCAAAATCTCTGTCATGTTCCATATTCTGGAACAACATGTGACTAGGGGTGCTGTTCCTCTCAATGGGTGGAATACCAGTATCATTCTATTTCAATAAACATATCACCCAAGGGTACTCCCTTATATGGGCTCTATAGGTGTGTGATGCCCTAAAGGGTATGGTTTTGGAGCCGTTTTGGTCAGAAATAGGGTACTGATTTTGGCCATTTTGGTCTCAAATTGGGTACATGGTATTTGCACTTTAGTCTTGAATTGGGTGCTTTTTAGAAGCTAGTTTGTCGTCATTATCAATACGACCACAGACAAAGCCCTTCACAATGCATTTAACATCAGTCTGAAGTAGGGATCTAATTATAAGGCAGGTCTAAAACAGGGTATTGATTTAAGGGTCAGATCTTATTAGGTTATCAAATTTTTGGTCAGGTCATAAAAGGGTAGGGAAAGTCACAGATTTTGGTCTCAAAATAGCGTAAGGGTTTTGGCAAGCAGGCCACACACCCCCACCAAACTTTTCTGTGAGTACCCCCCTGCCCCCAGGCAAATCACGTACCAGGAGTCTTGTTTTTGAAGTATTCACAGAGCTGCGAGACATATGTGATAACACTCAGCTTATCTGGAATGGCATTCTCTATCATGTCACTTGCATCAAGCACCATTGGAATACCAAAGTGCTTCTCAGCCATGCTAAAAGCCTGTCAAAAGAGATGTTATTCAAGTCACTTTGAAGCTTACTACAGTAACTATAGTCTTCCTGGGGCAAATCTAGGGAATTCAGGAGGTTCAGTCAACCCCCCTAAATTAAAAGAGCTCACCTCGTAGAACTTGTAAAAATACATATTTAATAAATGCATTCTTGAAATCCAACTACTAACAACGTTTTCTGACATATTTTCAGACAAATAATTTGACTTGGCCTTAGAAATACACCAAAAATCCCATTTCCAATGACCTCAATTTTAAAAATTTTAAGGGGAAGAAGGTCCCTGGATCCCCCAACAGGGGACTGCCTTTAATTTATCAGTACGTATCTTGAACTCCCTTCTCTAAAACACTTTACCCACCCCAGTCTTGTTATTAATTATTCCCATTATCTGCATTGAAGTTATCAGCCTGGTGTACCAGGTGCAACACTGGGCAGATATCGCCCTGATTCATCACTGTTTATACGTCACTTTTTGGAATTTCCCTTATTGAAATAATTATACAGCTTAAATAACTAAAGCATGTAAAATTCAATTACAGAGCAAAGTTAAAAACAAATATATCAAAAACACAGTTGAAATACATGTAGTGCATTCAAAAATATCTAAATCAATATTCAACATAATTTTCTCATATTTGTTACAGTCATTATTATGACAGACTTTATCAATTTGCTGTTTCTTAAATTTAAACCCAAACAAGCAATACATAACTGGTAAACCTGGTCAATGTTTTTGTGTCTTTAGGACACCGTGAACAAGCCATGAATAACACAAACCTTCAAGAGGAGGCGTGGGGGCGGCGGGCCTATTAGAAACCAGAAAACTACAAAACTGCAATAAATATCATCCAAAATCAAAAACCAAGCTCTTTAAGGTTACAGTATACCTTCGGGTCGGCAATTTTTTTCAAATTTGGATTTTTGGGTCAAAATAGTGGTCGAAGAATAATCTCTAATTTCTGAAAAAAAAAATTGAAAAAGGCTAAATATTGGCGGAGAAATGGCGGTTTTACGTTTTCACCGGAAGTAAAAGTTTACCTCTTGATTGACAGCCCTATGGCGCGTATGCAATCAACCGAGACGATTTTCGCGGGAACTACCTATATGGATGTCACGAATTGACTACTCAGTTGATCAGCATTGTTGTTGTGACTACCCAGCATTTTTGGTATTAGGCGTGTCTCTATTAAGTTATAAGTGAACATAGACCACGTTTAAACCATGGACCAGTTCGAAAAAGCGAAAACAGCGAAGAACGAATGAAAATACATCAATGAGTGAAGAAGCGAAAGTTCGCCACGCGGATGAAGCTATAGTTATCGTATAAGGTGGGCAAATATTCGTGGTAAGAGAAAAGAAAGGTTCTGTAAAAATTTCGGAACTTGACAGCAATAACAGGGATGCTGAGTCCGATATCGACGAATCGTCGGACTCATTGAGACCATTTGAAATATCATCCATGCACAGTTGCCCACACACAGTTGCTCTCTGCGCTTTCTTTTGTTTGTTTCCTTCGCTCAGCCACTCTAGCGTTCATATCCTTTTTAGTCTTCCCCATTTTGCCAGACCAGCTTCAAGAAAAACCGAGCTACAGAAAAATTATCTCTCTGCCTTCGGTTCCTTGAGCGCATTGCTAAACACAAGAGTTTTTTAGCGATTCGCGCATAAATTTCACCCGGAGGTTAACGGTAGTAAACTTTCCCTGCACTGATTGGCTTAGTTATCTGAGAACCCAGTTGAAGGTGTTTGTGGGCGGAGTTTGTTTGCGAAGCATAAAATTTTTCTTAGCGCTGTTTTCTCAAATAAATTTTTTCACTTGAAGTAGACACTTTGAAGAGCTATAACTCAAAGGGATTTTGTTCAATTGCTCTTAAATTTGACAGTGGCTAGTTTAACACATAAACTACAAAAGCGTGTCTGGGAATTGTTAATTTCGAGATACTTTTTCTTCGAGAGCGATTTTTGTACGATCACTCCACATTTTTTTAATCCTATTTCGAAAATGTTCTGTAACTTTTTACTGCAATTGAATATGCCAAAACGCAGACACGCTTTTTAAGCGCTTTGGGCCCTGAAACCGAGGAAAAAATTAAATTGGCGAAAAACGAAATTCGCTTTGACTTGTAGCTTTCGAAAGGTGATTCGCGCGCTCGCATTTAGTGGTCGTGAAAAATTCGACAATTCATTTTCTTTCAAAATTCTTGGTATAGTTTGATAGCCAGCTCCATAAGCTTTAATTTGATATAGGGGTTTAGGTATCTACAGCTTAAACTGCACGCGCTACATTGCTTGCGCGCGAGACACCCCTGAAGGTATACTGTAACCTTAATATGTGATTTAATTTTTAGACGTCTAAACTTGTTTTACTTTCCAAGGTTCTTTCAGTGTATCCCCTTGTTCAGTGGCAGATCCAGACCTTGAGCTAAGGGGGGGGGGGGGGGGGGTAATTGTTTTGCTTGCCCTGCCAGCTTTTCTTCTTTTTTCACCCAAAATAAGGGAGGCCCACGCCCCTCAGGCCCCTCCTCTAGTTCCCCACTGTTGTTAGTGCAGAACTCATCATAATCTAAAAATTTGCTTTTTTTGTAAATTGGAGGCCTATAGCAATGTGAAACTAGAAAAAATTGCACCATAAAATGGTTTTAGGTGACTTTTGTTTAAAAGAAACACCTCATTCTGAAGCTGCTTTTTGATTGCCATTGTCAGACTTTTCACTTGTCAGAATTTTCATTTGTGTGGGTACAATTGGCGGCTGCATTTTACAACCAAACTACTTTATTTTACAACTAAACAAACAGTCTCTCCTTTACTTCTATTCTACGTGAATGGAGTGAGTGTGCCCAATGTTATTCCTGCGACAAAAAGGGGAGACAACTCGCAATCAAGCTATTCATAGAAACTTGATAGTCCACAGTCTAAGGTCAAAGTCCACAAGATATTATCCTGCGTGATACTTGAGAAACAGATTTTAAGCTTTTATATTATCTTCAGCTTTTCATAGTCTGCTTGGCAGTTGTTATGACCCAAATAAGGGCTACTAAAGCCACTAGGCTTGTCACGCATCATCTAAAAGAAAGTCTAGGTAGAAGGCTATATAAGTGGTCCTTGGAATTAGAGTTTTAGTATGATTGCAGGGTGTAACTTCCTTGACAAAACCAGAAAAACCGAGAAATGCATTGGACAGAAAAATCCGAAAAACCACCATCAGTGTTGACAAAAACCGAAAACCAAAGACTGAATTGGAGAAACCCTGCAAACCACACAAGAAACCAAAACAGAAAAACTGCTGTTTTTAAGTGCGAAAACCAAAAAACTGAACCAGAATTGGCCAAATCAGCAATACCAAAAATCCCAACACTCTCCTCCTTCAAACAAATTGTCAGGGGTGGTCATAGCTAGAATTAGCATGTACACTGTATGAGGCTAGTAATATTAGCTAAACACCTTAGCACAAAAATTAACACCTCAACAAATGGTTTCTTTGTTCTCAAAAACTGCAAAAGCAAGTTAGATTGCTATTATACAAATTTTTTCCCCTTATGGAAGTAACACTCAGCCTTCATGTTCACATTTATCAGTTCTGAGGGTCGCAATGTCTGCAGAGTTTACAGGAGTTTACCTCATTTCTGGCAATTCCTTAGACTTTCAGAAAAGTCCTTCGTCTTGTGTTTTCACAACGCCACTTTGCAGCCTAAAACCTCGCAGCTCACTTCACTAGCTTAGCTATTCTAGCCTGAAACTCATGAGGTCAACTTGTGGCAAGTCTAACAATGCCTAAATGAAGGTTAATATTCTTCACAACTTGATATTGGTGACATGACAATGCCTAAATGTCATTCAGTTTCACTGCAGTTATTTTCTGCTTGTTAGCAAATGAGTTAATCCTTGTTGATAAGGATCTTAAAAATTCCTTGGCTAAATTTGGCCATTTATAAATAACTTTATGCCAATGAGGAGTTGCCTAGCGACTCAAGCTTCAGCATATAGAGAAATGGTTGTTACTATGGTAAAATCCTTCGGAATGATAAGAAGGAAAAAGCACATATGCAGGATTCCTAGGCGTGTTCACAAAAAATGGTAAGTTTGCCAAATGTAGTGATCTGGAACAAAATTTAAAAAAATCAGGAAATATTAGCAGAAACCCCTTTTGTCACATAACCTTCAATTATTGGATTGACCCACATTAAATCTGTCTAATTTATAATTATTGATCTCATGGTTGATTGTTTCATTATGCTGAACTTATTTCTGGAAATGATAAGATTAAACAAAATTCAGTGCATGACAACTGGAGAGGGCAATCTAGTCACTGTAAATACGTTAAATTTGTCGCTGTATTATAAATCAGTCTAAACATACTAATGTTACCGCAGAATTGTGTGACATGCAGTCAGCTGACTTTAATGAGTTTCACCCACCCACCCCATTAAAACCCTGAATTTCTGGCAACTGTAGCGATTAAGGAATTTGAAGCAGTCAGTGTTGACAAAAATGCAGATCAATATCACCACGACATTTGCACTGAGATTTACTGTTATCGACGATATGAGGTGAAATAAAAAACAAAACTGCGCTTTTAAAGCAAACCAGACAATCTATCCTACTAGAAAGGACAATTGGATCATATCACCAAATTTAAAGTGCCGATGGCTAAATAACAGGCCCCGTTAACTAAATTTCTAATAGCTGACAAGGTTTAATGGCCACAGTGGTTTCGGGATCGAACGATATAGGTCCGAAAACAGGAATCCAAAAGCATAGGCGTGTTCATTAAAATTCAAGAATTACCAACGGAAGACTGATTCCTTTCACAGCTAAATTAACTGCATTCTTTTTCAAAAGAAAGAACTTTTAGAACCCTGCAGCGAAATCAAAATTAAATGGATCGCATTTGCATTCCGAAGCGTCACGCAAAAAAGTTGCTGTATGCAGAACCCACAAGAGATCAAACACAATATTGAACGCTTCTGTCGCGAAAACAAAAATAATTCGAAAGATCACCTATTCAACGGCGTTAACGGCTTTAATAACAGCCAAACTCTTGTGTTTGTGTACTGTAAACAAAGGTGTCGCTGCAAGAATGTTAGCATTCAATGCTTGCACAGCCGTTGGCCGGAAAGACATAAATCTTTGACAATAATATTTGTTTAGTTTCTCAATGAACCGCACATTTTCTTATCTCCTGCTTTAAGTATCTATTCTAGTTGCTGTGACACCATTAAAGAAAATAATTGACGAACAAGAGCGCTATCACCACGAAAAATTGAATTTCGAACGTGCAGAAGCAGAAGCGCTCTATATAGGAAACGGTTCCCATAAAAATTTTTCTCTTTACAAAGTTCAATATAAACCTACCAATTCATTGTTTTCCAAAATATTTTCTTTGGACAGCCTGTCAAAATCTCTATGGAACAGAAACAAAATTCTCCGTAAAAACAATGAAACAAAGCCGCATTTCAGCGGGCACTAGAGATAAATAGAGCAAAAGCAAACAGCGTGAAAAGCTTGTCAGACAAGCACGTTGCTTTGATTGCCCATCTCGAGAGCTTTAGACTTACATCAAATCCGGTCGGTAACGATGAATAATCGCACAGAACGCCAAACCATCCCGCCATGAGGTTGACATGTTAAACACATTCACCTCGTTGTACCCCTCCGTCTGCTGCCGACACCAAAGTAGCAGAGATCGTGTGCCGGAAAACGCCATTTTTGCAGCCTTCTGCTCGTTCTCCATGTCGGACCACTCGCCTTTTGTGAGCTCTTTGCAGATGTTTGTGTGAAACGATAGCTCAGGCATGCAAAGCGACTAATCAACGTGACGTGTTCGCCCGTCGTTTGAGAACACTCTCCAGCTCCACTGTTCAATCATGTAAATGAGCAAGTGACCATTTATAAACGGACACCAATTCCGTCAATTTCCTCACAGATGTCCTTGAAATCTCGATCCAAGAGCGGATTCCAGCGCATACTGAAAACACTAGCAACCCATCAGGTAGCCCAACTCAACGTTGGTTAAGTCATTGAGCCCTGCATGAAGCCAGAAGTGCACAAACGAAGCAGAAATTTCCGAATGCTATCGCTTTCTTGCAACTTCGTGGTTGGTAGTCTTCAACTACGTTCTTGTCATTCCAGTGCACGCTGACAGAACAGTGACGTTACCGAGGGCTCTAAACAACGCCAAAAATCTTTCCGGATCGGATAAAGTTAGTCTTATTTCTTTGACTGTATCCGAGCTTAGAGATTTCCCGGTGTAGAAAAAATCCTTTCTAGGTAATTTTCTTGGCAATCAAAATGTACAGTCAAACCAAACTTGCAAAGAATTTAACTCCACCCGCTCAGGAATACCTCCACAGACTCACGCGATGGTTTCGAAGGAAATCATTTTCTGGGTGAGGCACTGGAGAGGAAGAGGGCGGGGACGTATTAAGTTCTTTTTTATCCCTTCTTTAAAAAGCTGTTATGTTATATAAATTATATGAACGAAGGATTGAATTTACACTTATTCAATAACGAGAAAAGAAGATCGTGGTTATTTTTGAACAGGGGAGATGATGTACCCAATCTTAGCTAATCGATCGTGCTGCGCGCGCATGTCTAAAAGCTATATCACTTGAGTAAAAACTGGACCATTGGATAATGCAATTTAAGAGTTTTCATTGGCTTAACCATCATGGTAGATGAGCCATTATACCATGTTCTACAAATATGGTAAGCGTACGCGTGATTTCTTGGGGCGTTTTCTTTGATTTTAGTTTTTTTATATTTTGGGGGTGTTTTTAATAAAACAATTATTCCACTCGCGCTTGTTGGATAGGAGATGGCTATAGCCAACTTAGCGCGCGCTACGCGCCTCGTTAGCTTTCAACCATCTTATATCCAACGCGTGCTTGTGGAATAATTGTTAAATACCCCGGCCGTTTTTTTTTTTTTTTTACGGAACAAGTCTAGATCGACCTCTAGTGTCAAGTCCAATTGACTGTCGTTGAAAGATAGTCAAAGGAAAGGGTTACGATTAGAAACACACAAAAAAAATATTCATTCAATCAGATGATTTTTTTTTTTTTTTTTTTTTCAATCTGAGACGAAGACCACGTGCACAACAGTGAATTGGTCATAAGTAGAGCTCAAATTCTGAGTTGATTTTGTTCTTTAGTTCTCAGTGAGAAGTGCAACGTTTGTGTCTATCAACTAATTTTGATCGGCAAACGCGTTTCTCTGTCTCAGAGCGACTGGAGATCTTGGTCGAGACAAAAGTCTTAAATTCCGTGACTTGAACTAAGAGAGGAATTGGAACAGGCTTCATTGCAATTTTGTTCGACTCACGAGAGATCACGAGAAACTAGTCGACATTCCGTTGCTAATACTAACTCTCGCGTCTTGGCTTGTTTTGAGCAAAAGAACTTCCAAAACAAAAGTACTTACTTGTGTATGATAAGCCTCAACCCGTGAGATCGACCTGATCACTTTATGAACTGCTAAACGGCATAAGTAAATTTGCTTTCATGGGCTTGTTTCTCGAAAGTCCCGGAACCTTTTCGGGCCCGCAAAGCTATTTTCAATTAATCTGTATCTAAAAACAGAGATGTGTTTACGCCTGAAGTTTCTTGTATGAAGAGAACTTCTGTAACAGCTCTGAAATCATAAGATTTGAAATTTTCCTAGGGCATTGGGCGCGAAAACTTTTCGGGACCTTCGAGAAACGGGCCCCAGGTATGAATCCGACTCTGATCCGAGTGATCCATTATCTGCACGTTTCAGAACAGGAGGACTCATCGTGGTGAATTAGATGAACCACGAGCCATGGCCGTTCCGAAGGGACACGAAATCGAAAAGACATCTACGTCTACATCATGACTTTTATCATGAAATTCAAAATAATTACGATCAGACTTAATCTGAGAATCGTGGCTGCAACCATGTATTCATTTGGAGACAAAATGAACAATTTGATCGCGCCGGCAATTAAGAACTATTGCATCTTCGTCTGATATTAAACACAGCCTTTGGCAGTTTTCGCGCCCGTTAATGATCAGAATTCTGAGCCGATGGCGTGAGCCGACGGCAAGACATGAAAAAAAAACACTAGCGCTCTCCTAACTCGATTTAAAACTGTTAAAATATTGACCTTGTGCTATACAATCCGAGTGAAACGCCCTTTAAAAAACACTGCTTTATGTCTCCCAGGGGGGATCCTTTTTCTAAGTACCTTCAGCTCCGAAATGAGTGTCGTATGTTCTAAGTATGCACAAAATGGCTATTCACCTTTTAATTCAAGGTGGAGTTGACAAGTTTAGGATCGTTTAGGCGGCACTTAAATCCAGCGCGTTAATCCATTCCTCGTTCTTAACACGATAAAAACTTAATTCGCTTGTTTACAAATAACGCGATACGATTTACGCATCTAAGTTAAGAATTATTCTAATGAAAGCCCCTTGTCCAAGTGTTGACTTCAATGTTTAACATACCGTGACATGATTTTTTCCCGTTGTCTCTATATTGCTAACCAGCGGAGAGATGAGTGGAAGCAACTGCGAGTTAATTGATCGTTGCTCAAAAAGATGCTCTTGAATTAACATTCTTTGGCGGATGAGGAACTATACGTGTTACAATCGAGAATTAAGAGACAAAGATTATGGGATTAAGATAATTTGCACATGCTTTTCCATTATTTTTCTTTGTCAAGAAAATGTAAAGGCTGACCTATATAGATTTTTTACGGGTCCAAACATCAAGGATGTTGCTTAGAAACAAGGGTATTGCTAGGTTCATAAGATGCAGACTAGAAAAAGCAGTTTCCGAAGAAAAAAATGCACGAGTGGAAAGATAATTTTCTGACCTTTTATGGTATAGTTTAAGACGCCATATGCATTTACCCTCTGAACAAGGCTCATGTCTATCGACACTATGCTACACTTTATCAAGAGATTTTATGCACAGTCCTGCCCGAGTTTATTTCTGAAATCGGAAGGGGGTACTACACTGTTCACACCCCTATATTTTCTCGTATTTCAGTATTCGATCGTTGAACGCGCGGATAGAATCGCGAGAGAACTGGACGCCAGCGCAAAACTGGAGACTTGTCTTGCTCGCTTCCCTCGCAAACCCGCTCGCTTCGCTCGCTTTTTCTTTCGAGTGCATAAATAGAGAGGCTGTGAGCAGTCTGGGGGGTACTGCCTTATATGAACCATATATAGGTATGTGCGGTCTCGAAGGGTTTGGTTTTTGAGGTGTTTTGGTCTCAAAAAAGGTATAGATTTTGACCATTTCGGTCTGAAATATGGTATGTTTTTCACTCTGGCTTGGCATTGGGTATTTTGTTTCCAAGGAACTATTTTTTCCTCTTCCACTTATGCACCAAGAAGTTTGTGAAACATAAAATTTAGTCCAGTTCAAATTCGAGAGGGGTGGTACGTATGTTGCATTGTTTCCCGTTCCCCGTTAATCATACCCCTAAAAACACTATCGATCTTATCCAGTCTAACAGCGCGCGTTCAAAGAATCGAATGGCCTTAATTTTAGTGAACCATAACCAGCTTACCCTCCCCCTCCTTCGCAGTTCACCACCTCCATCATGATCTCATACAATGGTCAATGCTAAAAAGCAGTTTTGTTCCAAATCACAAGATGGTGTTTCTGTAGGCTGTTTCAGCGATTTGAAGTTGATAATTCTTTGCCTGTTTTGAATGCTGGGGTTTTCTTTCAGCTATTTTCGGATTTTAAGTTTCCCGCGCGCCGCTAAGTCTATTTGTGCATAGCTTGATGGAAATTTATGACGTCAATGAGTGGCATGGTTTGACGTTATTGAAATACAGCATTGCGTAACTCTAACGGTATAAAAATACTTTAATCATTAAAAGTTCACTTCGTATTCGAACCACTTACAGAGATATCAACTTTTAAAAAACCCCAGAATCAGTTAAAGAGAACCATTAGGTATTCTTTGGAATTTGAACTGCTTTTCAGCCAAGATTTCCTTTACTACCTCTGGCATGACGCATAGTTAATAGGGGGGGATGGCAAACATCAAAGAAGCAAACAAACCGGCTAAGATTTATGTTGGAAGGTCCTTGACCCTGCGCATCTTTTGTTTTATGCTCTGCATAGACTCTGCATGAATTACGTCATCAAAATGCTTCTATCGGTTACTTGTATGAGCACACATAACCACCTTTTGTATTTTGCCAGGCTTTTTGCAGGGTCAACCCCCAAAATAGCAAACAAATACATACAACAAAGAGCTTTGCCAGGTTTCATAACCATTCTTTCTATTATAAACTATGGTGTGTAGTGAGTGATGAACAAATCTAGAGATATCCTGAATCAAGCTTAGTTAGTTCTAATTGACTGGTGTTGAAACATAATAAAAAAAGGCTACAGACTGGGGAAAAACGCATAATAAAAATTAATGAAAAGGCTAAGGCTTTAAGAGAGTCTACTCTAGCCATTACGCACGTCAGTAATGGCTATACGTGCAATCACCAGAAAGGTCATAAGTTCTCTAGCTATGTTACTCAGATAAGTCGTTTAATTGAGCAGTAGCTGTTTTTTCTTTCAATCTAAATTGTCCGGACAAGACTGTCATTGATCCTTCCTAAGTTATCGAACTACTCTTGTATGTTTACGTAAAATGAGATACTTCAAAGTTCAAGCCAGTTGGACTACTTAACAGGCTCGTTGTGGCGGTTTATTAGAAATTAAAGAGCTGGAACAATCGCTCTTTAATTCATGAACAGAATGTTTAAAGCCCGTGCAGTTATGAACAATTTCCAATTTCGTTTCCGCTCAGAGCAGTAATAAAGTCAAAAAGCACAGGAGATCACTGAAATGAAAATAGAAAATCGAATTATCTCAGGATTGATATTCAAATTCTCTCAAGAAAAATTAAAGACTGAATACGTGAAAAGCATTTAGAAGAACATCACTGCTAATGACACTGGTGTAAGGTGAGCCAGGAGGCAACACTGAAGACTTCAAAAAGTAAAATCGGGTAAATTGTGCCTGGAAACCATTTATTTCAGGGTACTTTATCCTTTCCTTTCTAGTCGATCGCTAAAGGATTACTATACCTCAATGAATTGAGCGCCAGAAAGCGCCAGTGGAGTTAGCCGACACGAGGCAAATAATACTACTGTCTAATCCATTAATTGATACTAGGCCTCATTTTCTGGATGGAGTATTATGCTTATCTAACTTTGGACCTCCTCCAGGTTCGAAATCAATATACCGTCCTGTACTTCACTATCAATCAGCTGAGATGTCTACTATTTAATCCAAAGGGGAGTTAGCGTTTTTCGAAAACGTTTATGATGGAATTAATTTATTGACCGTTCTTGAGTTTCTTGCTCTGAAAAAAAAAGAAAGAAAGAAATACAACAAGCCAATGCACTCTCTTATAGAGAAAGGTATTATGCGTTACGAATCAGTCATGAGGTTATCCAAGCGTTGAGTTCAATAATTGGCATAAAATAACGTGATTTTCTTTGTCTCAGAGCAGAGAGGAAAAAGCAGAGAGGACGTGAGAAGAGACATTCAACAATTGTAAGTTAGTCGATCCTTGTTCTCAAAATAGTGCTCTTGAATTAACATTCTTTCGCGGATTAGGAACTATCAAAGGGAAATTATCGAGACGGCGCAAAGATAAAAGATACGATACGGAAAGATTACTAAACAAGCAATGGGCTTTCACACAATCTAGCTGTGCCTTCCTTGAAACAAGAAGTATCATTCTACGTACAAGCCTTGAGGCTCAAGCTGACTTAGATCCACAATGTTTCGAAAATGAAAAGGAACATCTAAAAATGTTTCGTGATAGAAGATCATCAGCAAGATCACTGATAAGAAACTGTCAGATCTGCTTCCGAGAACCGACTGACCCGACAGTTTTTCAGCGTCGGAGACGTTGCTAAGTGACATGACGTAAGATGGACGAGGTATGGAAAGGAAGAATTGTAAAAAAAAAAAAAAAAAAAAAAAAAACTGAACGAGCAAAATTTTAGGGACATTAGCAAAATGAAAAATAAGTATGACGTTTTTCGAAATATAATAACATACAGATTAATTTTAGTTTCTCCTTGTTTCGTGTTGAAATGTCAAACAGTCCATCAACGTAATTATTGTAATCAAAAATAAACGACGAAATATTCCGCTCTGTGGGGTCCAGAACGTGAAATTTTCCTGCGATATGGTTTCTACGCCATAAAATCTATCGTCTGATTTCCCTGTAATTATCGCGATGGTCTTTTCTAATTGGTCCATATGTGCCAAGGGTCCCAAAGACTGCTCTGATTGGCTACCGCTTGAACCGCGAC
This sequence comes from Orbicella franksi, assembly GCF_964199315.1. Classification (NCBI taxonomy): domain Eukaryota; kingdom Metazoa; phylum Cnidaria; class Anthozoa; order Scleractinia; family Merulinidae; genus Orbicella; species Orbicella franksi. Next base: position 18,908,881 of record NC_138150.1, on the reverse strand, counting down.
ATTGACAACCGCAGATAAAATAAAAAACAAATCAGAACTCATTCGCACAAAGCGCGGGAAAATGCGCGAAGGACGAATCGCGTAGCTCCTTTAGAAATCTTTCAATGTCAGTAGTAGGCATCAAAACAATGCAAAAACGATTTCTCTGATCTGCAGTGAGGGACGAAGGTACCATCTCTCTCTGGTTGCAGATTTACATTCCGTTTGTGTGATTGCTTAGTTTTCAAGGCACGCAGCTTAAAATTACCGAGGTATAAATGTTTGAATGAAAGGTCCTATAGACTTCGCCTGCTTTGAAATGTTTATGAAAGAAGGACGAAAGAAGACTAGTAACCAGTGGTAGCTCCCATTAAAAGAGTGATGTGTCAACGAGGGCCTGCCGGATTATTGGGCAACCTCATTCCCAGGGTCTCTCATTTTCCTGCCCTTCTCTCGCCCCCGTAGGGTGGGAAGTTGAGAGAACCTAGGGACGAGGTTGAAATAATTGATTGATTGATTGATTGATTATCGGGCCTGGGGGTGCACAATAGACAAGTATGGTGTGTAGCTTTATTTGTTGATTGTAATTCCATAAAGACTCGCAAAGTCACTCTGGCTCCAGCTGGCAGGACCATAACACTCTCTTTCATCTCCCTTGGAGAGAAAGCCTGGGATCTAGGTTGGTTCACCTGGTTGCCACTGTCTCTCTTCTTCTTCTCCCACCCTGGGAACGAGGTTGAACGTGTCGTACAAGAAACGAACAACAGCGCTAGAAAATCTAAAACTTTATTTCTTATCCTAAAACTAAATATTCATTATATTTTCTCTGTATAATATAAACGAGAGATTTCGCTGCACGAGCCAGTAGAGTTATGTTACAAAAGCATATCTTTAGAAGAGTGTACTATACACATATTTACAAGTATCGAGTCGGCTTTTCTTACATTTAACCTACAATACAAAACATTACAAGCCGCATGCTATCTCCACGCTTTCCTTATAAAAAAATATTTTAGAATTTTGTTGTTGCACACAATATATCATTTAAATCTTATGGTGAAGGGGGAATACTTAGTTCTTTCGTTTGTGTGAAAATTATGTATCCGAAATAAGTGAGTGTTTGAGAAGGCGATTTGCGAGTGCGCACGTGACATGCACGAAGCAATCGTTTTCTACGAAGCCACGCGCAGCGAGAGTTTCGCCCGAGGGAATGACCCGCAACATTCCCGCGGGACGCGACTTTCCCTCTTGTTTCTGAACTCGCGCATGTTCAATAGCTGCCAAAATGAAAGACAATGCTCGTAGTCGAAGCAGAGGACAATTAAATGATGAAAATTATGTACAATGATTTTTTTAACTCCAACAAAGCGTGCATAAGAAACTGAACAATCGAACGTGGTAATCAGTGGTGAAGAACGTTTAGGAATATATATCGATAACATTTGAGAGAAATCACGTGTGAAATGCAGAAACCCTCGTCTGACTGAGCATAACCCAGTCTCGTCGTTATATGACCCGTTTCAGCACAAGAAAGGAAACATTGAAAATGAATAATTTGGATGATCATTACATTTTCAACTTTTCCTCGCTAAGTAGGGTGATTTTAGTGATGTCATTCCAGTATCTGGGCTTGTCCCACTCAAGGCATGACTAGTAGCTCTCTAGCATTCGTCTAACTGCTTGTCCCATTTATTCTTAATCAAGGCCCTAACAAGAGGCAGACAGTTCTATCAGCAACACTTGTATCTATATGTCCATCACCCAAATTCGCCATAACTCAAATATTTTTCAACAAGTAACGCAACTCTGGCGCTTTCTGATCTTGTCCATGGGATAACCAATAACTTCTGTGTTGCCGGGGACACCGACCTCCCGCGTTCGAAGCATCCGATCTCTGATTGGTTCATTTCAACCAGAAAGACAGCCAGTGACGGCTAATGGGTTTAATTCCCAACACAACCAACTAGAACGCAATGTGAACACGACCATCACTACCTACTCCGTATACCACGCACGTAATATATACACATTACAGCTCTGTCTGAAGAGTCTCACTGTTGGGATCGTAGCTACCGATGCAGCAGAACACGCGATCTGAAAGCGAGGTCCTGGTGCCGGGTGTATCTAGAGACTGAGAGCGCCGTTTAAACTCTTCTGGAGTGAGCACCTCACATTTGTGGGATATTGTTTGCACGTCGTTTTCGTCCACGTGGGTTGAGCGATACAAGGATTGCTGTAAACAAGAAAACGGAATCACCCATGATCATTATTACCGTGACAAATAGGATATTGACAATAAAGTTGACAGTTACTTGTTAGCTAACAGGACTTTGAGCGTGATGCCCAACGACTTTACCAAGCAGAAGGGTGTCTGAAGAGTCCCTTAGTCGGGACGAAACGAAAGCGCTGCGTCAGACTAGCAACGATCACCGTATTATCACAAATAGGACATTTCCGCAAATTAGAAGTGCTGCGAATACTGCCACATCACTGACAAAGTGACGTGCTTCGAGGTTTATGATGTACAGATCTAAATTCGCATCGAAAAGAACACCAGCAGCACACAGCGGAAAAGAGAAGAAGAATGTTACTTATCGACCTAATTTTTCAGTCGCACACTTAAATAGCGGAAAACAGCTGAGGTCTCTTTAACGCTCTTCAAACTTTCCTTATTACATTAGTCTGGAGAATTTTTTATATTTATCCTTTATTATTTTATCATTTATTTTCTATGGAACGAATTGTACTTATCATGTTCTCTCTGATCTCTCAACTTAACCATACCTTGCCATCTGAAGGCCTTCTTCCTGGTTTAGTTTCTTCCGGATGATAAAACCACTTGACTCGTACCACCATGTTCCCCACGCACCCCTCCCACATGTTCTCGATTCTACCAACATACGGGAGATTCAAGTTCTTTGTTGGGTTGGACATGAAAACTGCGCAATCACCAACCTGTTAAACAAGTACAACAACTTGAGTATGCATATACGAATCTGATTGGCTGAAGACACAACACCTTGACTCTGATTGGTCAGAGGGCGCTGCTTGAGTGTTATGAGCCAATGGGTGACGAGCGCAGCAAAAAGCGAACAAAAGCAAATTAAGTCGTCGATAAAGCTCTTCAATTATGAGAAAAAACAATGAAAAAGACCGGGAAAAGGCAGAACAACTCACACAAATCGTTTCGTCTCCTCTCACGATGGACTTGTAGAAACTTTTCTTTCCTTTTCCTTTCCTTTTATTTTGGAAACTTCTCCCCGACCACTGCCACAAAGGCCCTGAAATGACAAACCAGAAAGGTAAGTACAAGAAAAAAAAATCCTACCTTGTGTATTTCGTTCCTCATACTAACACTCAAGAATGATGGATTGTCATCACTTCAAGTTGGAAGGTTACTGATTTGAAACCAACTTCTCCCAGGAAGTGGTTAAAAAATCTTTGAAATTGTGACGAGCTACGCAACGGTTTGCGAATCTTGAAAAGTTTCGCCTAAATTTTTCAAGTTCGCCGTTTGTAATTCACGCTAATCTTGTCCATCCTTAACCATCCTTCTGTCTTTATTTAGCTCTTATTAACTGAGCAGGAGGTCTATATGGAGGAATCTTGACCGAGGTCAACATTCTCCCATACAGACCGACTAAGCTCGGTTAATAAGATGTTTATTATATGCCAAACGAGAAAAATTAATCCATTTAATGTAACTGGTTTGTACTGGCTGACACTTCGCTTGCGAACGGAGATGAGCTGAACTTAAATCTGACAAAGTTTGCTAGATAGACTGAAAATCTAGAAATCTGACAAAGTTTGCTCGTCCTCTTTACTGTTTTTGTTGTTGTTGTTGTTGTTTCTCGTCAAGGTTTTTGGCACTTCCATAAATTATAAAGAAGAGAATAAAACAAAATAGTTAATATTTTTGTATTTTAGTTTACAACTTTGTTACCGCAAAATGTGAACGGTCTAGATAACGGTCTAGATGCCGGTCTATATGGGGAAAAACTATCGTTTTCAGTCAATCAAATTCGTGAATTCAGTAGCTGCCAGTCTCTGTGAGACACAGTCTTATAATAAGGTTTATTATTATCTCTTTGGTGTTTTTCTAACTTTGTAAACTATTACTTTCAGGTTTCCTTCAATTTAAAGGCAATTTTGCGTGTGGGCAAAATAACTCAAAATACCGTGACTGAGCTCCTTTAAGACAACAAGAGAAACAAGCCTCGTTGATCATCAAAATACACCGTACAACAGAAATTCCTCATCAAGTTTAAAATTTCAGCTAACTGGAAACTGGTGATTTAATGACTGACTCCAGATATTGAGCAAAAAAGAAAGTAAAAGCATAAACTATGGTACGCATCTCACCTGAATATTTCATGTCCACCTGCAAACGATCAATCTCTGAGCGACGTCTCCTTGCAAAACGAGGCTGAAATCGATGAAAGAAACACGATAAGATGTCAATACCCGCTGATGATTGTTTGCAGAATCCTGGCACCCTTATTTGCAAGTGGAACCGCTGCGCAATCTATGTCAGAGTCGCGAGGAACACAATCAACATTGTTTCCCAAACGTAACGTAAAACACTTCGTATACACTAGTGCCGCTTTCAACTGAGTGTCGCAAAACCAAAACAAAAGTAATCGCTCTAGCCAATCACAAAGGACACAGACAGTACAGCGAACCAATCAAAACTAGAAGGAATTACATGTAGCAGATGCAAAGCGCGGGAAAACGTTTACGAAAGAGTTATCAATAGTTTTGATTTACTTCTGATTGGATGAAAATGGGGCGCGAGTTTTTTTTTTTTTTCTAAGCCAATCGTGTAGCGTAGTTAGTGCAAAACTAATTGCTTTTCGACACTCAAATGAAAACCGCTCTAATCATGAAATTAAGGGAATGAGTTTTGCCAGCTGATTGGCGACAACACATGGTGGGGCGACACAACAGGCGTTTGTGAACAGTCGTGTCGTAGTTACAGACACTTCCCTGGGGCTTGTCAACCTTAAAATACACTAAATATTTTCACAACGCGACATCATAATATTATTCAATTTGGTTGTCTTGGAGTAAACTAATGCATGAATTTATGATAGTGCCATCTCACCTGAAAAGACTTATTTTCGACCAGCGGACTCTCGTCAAAAGCGTCACTGTACGACTCGCTGTCCTCGTCTTGTGACGTAGACAAAACATCACGTGTCGGGCTCTCGCCTTCGGCCCGTGAAGAACGAAACGAGCTACTTAAGCTCAAATTAAGGGACCTCCTTCTGAGGTCCTTTTCAGACGTTCTTGAGGAACCTTTTGTTCCAGCCCGAGGTCCTTTTTCGTGTTTAGGCGTTTCTACATCCGATGTGGCTTCACTTTCTTCTCCCTGATCAGAGGACTCCGTGTTATTGTCCATAGCTGTGCGCGTCTTCTCAGACGATTGTTTAGAATTATTTTCATAACCCTCCGTTTTGAGGGACGAGTCGCTCAGGTGAATCTCCTTCTCGCATTCTTTTAGTTCCGCCGAAGCAACTGTAGCCAAGTCTTGTTTTGTGTTCTCCACAGTTCTAGATGCCGCTTCCTTGTTCTCTACTTTCGTCTCCGTTTTGCCGCGCACTTTATTCGCCTTCTGTTTTGGTGCATCCACAACTTTGCTTTCTTGGCCATCGTTACCACTTTGACTCTTATCTTTGACTCTTGTGAGAGATCCCATGTTTTCAGTGTCACACTTTTCAGCATCCTTCGTTTTATTCTTCAATGTTTCTCCTTTACTTGAACCAGTCTCTTTAGCGGTGTTAGCCAAGCGTTTTGAAGGAAGCCACGAGTCATCCTTGCTCTTCCTTTTCCCTCTCAGCCTCCGTCTCTTCGCATGAAGCTCGCCAGAACTCTCGTTCCCGGATGAAAACTCTGACGTGTTTTCCTCTGCTCTTAGTCTTAACCTTGAACTCGCCGTAGCACCTCCCAAGGAACTGGACCGAGATCTTTTCTCTGGCAGGGTGGGAATGGACTCCGAATCTGAAGGAAACATTGTATATGGGTTAGATATTGCAAATTAAGAAATGTCACCACCCCTGCTAGTACTTAACAAACCTCCGGATATCTATAAATATAAAAAAACAACAACAAAAGAACGATCCCGCCAGATTCTCCACTTAAGAGAAATGCCAAGCGAAATAATAGTTTTACCCCTGGAGATCATATTTTTGGAAGAAAATGATAGATTAATGCTGAAAAAGGTTCAGATACATGTGTGATAACCAACTGGCACGTTGGTAGATTAGTTTTGGCGACGAGAGTGAAGGCGAGGAATGAGAATGAAGAGATTTCTTAGCAGTTTGCGGGGAGTTTAGGCCCTGTCAACACTACTCCCGGGAAATTTAAAAAACGGCGTTTTCACTCTGAAAACACATCAAATATTTTCCGTCCACACTACGCCGGAGAAATTTGAAAACGCATCGATCACCGGCCATTTTGGATTTGTGTTTGAGCAAAACTCGGGAAGGGAAATCACGTGATTGCCGTGATGTCATCGTTTTCGAAAAAGCTCTGTTTTGCAAACATTGTCTGTCCACACTAAAACGCCGGGCACGTTTGAAGGAGCGTTTTCGAAAAGCTCCGTTTTCGGTTCAGATTAGTGTGGACAGTAGGCTTACCCATAGAAATAAAACTGCGTTTTCAAATTTCTCTGGCGTAGTGTGGAGGGGACCTTGGCCACTACCGGTCTCCTATATAGCCCAGGGGCATAGCCTGGTCTCCTATATAGCCCACGGGTACAGCATTCGACCAGTCTTACGGGAAGCCATGGGTCTCACTCCTAATAGGAGAACTCGCAATTTTTTCTGTATTACTTGAGTCGCTGAACAAGTTGAGCTAACGACACGTTTACCTTCAACAGGAAAGTCTGGATGTATTCTTTTGATTTCATTCAGCTGGAAGAAGCCGCTGTCTCCATCGTCAAACTCGATCCAGATTTTCCCATCCACTTCCTTCTCGTCCGGTGGAGCTGCAAATAACGACAGGAAAGTTAGATGTACATAAGACCCACGTGTTACCCATAAACAAATCAGTATATAGAAGAACCTTGACGATATAACAAAAAGCTCTGGCCAAACGGACTTGCAAGTAGTCGCAAGTAGCCGCAAGTTGAACTTGCGTAGAAACTTGTGTTGGGTGGCCAAAACGACTAGCACGTTTCCTCGCAAGTCGCAAAAAAACCCGCTTCCAGGGCTACACATCCTGTATTTCAATGACGTAACATGAACAAGGAACAATTCAACTGAATTCACTTTACGTATACGAACACTTTTAAAAATCCTTAGGTCTTGCTAACAAAAATAGCCGCAACCACTTTCACAGTTTGTCTCAGGTTCAAATGAGGTTCGTTAAACCATAAGGGAAAACAATTCTGTAGTTTCTCACGCTTTAAAACCAAAACATGCATATAAAATGACGAATATTGAGAACTGATTCTTCAAAACGTGTATTATTACGAAATATCACACAACTTCAAGAGTTTGCCCCATTAGTAAGGGGAGTTTCAGGAGTTTAAGGGGTTTGAGACTGAATTGCAAAGACCTTGCCTTTTAGTTAGAGCGCCTCGGTAAACATAAACGACAAGCGCGCGTTGTCTAGGTTATTGTTTTCTTATAGTCAGTAAAATAGAGGTCATTTTGGACTTAAACGTCTTTATACTAAGCTGGAAAGACATTGATTTTGACCTACATAGGCTTGATTCTAAACAATGCAGATGTAATTTCTCACTTTCAATTTCAGATGTAAGCTCACCTTCTGTAACAGTTCCCGGATAGAAACACCTGTATTGAGGACTCCAGTGGGCACAAACACGTGTTCCAATGGAAAGAAACTTGTCGCCAGGCGGTTGAATATCCTTCACCTGTTCCAAAACAACATAACAACATCAGGTTCAGGTGAAAGAAAAATAAAGGAAGGAATGGCTCTCAATGTAAGGGGAAATGAGAACAATTCTTCGTAAATCTACGTAAAAGAGCAGGAATGGATTCCCATTTCAGTCGTCCAATCAGCAAACAGCGTGAGCAATGGCGTCACTGTTACTAGGCAACCCTTCCAACGCAACTGGCGCACTAAGTCAAATTGCGACCTAAAGAAGAACTCGCTCTTCCGACTTAACGACGATGTGGAAGACAACAAAGATGACAGAAGATACTCAGAACACAATACAAGGTTAATCCCTCGACTTACCGCCTGATCAAGCAGTTGTTCCGTCGATTTCCAGTGTGGCCTTCTGCCCCTTTCACCATCCAGGACCACTCCGAATCTGAAAATAAGACACGGTTAATTTATTCACTCGGATTACGTAATGCTGTTACGTCATGTTCATTTGTGCCCAGGACTTTGGAGACGCGCACTGCCGGACGACGGACGGCAGACGGTCCAGAGACCAAGCTTGGTTGTTTTAAATTGGGTCATTTTGTACTTCAGGTTGAAGGAAACCTCGAAATTTGCAGTGAATTAAGGTGGAATAACACCAAAGGAAACATGGATGTTAAAGATTCGGGAAGACTGAGAAAGATCTTTTTCAAGATGCGACTAACATCAAACTCGCTAACTCTCCTTCTGATTAATTCCTAGCTTCTCTTTTCTTTTTTACGAATTAAGGACCTGGTAATCTTGGGGAAAATGTATTGAATTGAAACCAATTTCTCCCAAAGAGAACTCTAGAAAATGAGAGAACAAGAGTGAGGAGAATTTTGACATAGATTATACTTACAAGTCAGGTTCATTGAATGTACTGATGCGTCCAGGATAGAAAACAGAATCCACAGGAAGCAAGAGTTTGACGCCTTCTACTAGTTCGTCGACGAGAAACGTGAAACGGACGTCAACTAGAAAAGGAAAGAAAGGACAAAATCCAGTCATTGAATTATGCAAGGTTGATATATACATAGAACGTTTAGTAGGAGGACAATGTACCTTCTGGGTTGTTATTTTTTTTGCGCACAGTACTATAACAACTAACGCAAACAACGTAACTCGACTATGAATCAATCAAAACTAGGAGCTAGAACATGCAGCTGGCGCAAAGCGCGGGAAAGCGTGTGACAGGCTAGAGACGACCGGTTTGGAGGTTGCTTCTGATTGGTTAAAAAAACAAGCATGTTTCCTTTGACTGGCTAGGACTGGCTGTGAGAAGGTTTAAAAAAACGTACGACCACAACATACAGAATTATTTTCGACAGTCAATCGATACGAAGAGAGCAACTCACCTGGTGATGTGGGACGTTCAACAACAGCTTCTTCTTGTTCCTTTATTTCCTCATTCTTGACATATTCCTGTAGAAAGCATAAAAAAGGTTATTTAATAAAAGGAAATACGAGTTATGTTACTATACTTAACTTATTGTAAACCAGTTATTATCGCAGAAGGTGCTGCAACTACTGCATATGATCACTCTTGCGGTTTGTCTCCCTTTCTCAAACTTCCTGAGGGAGAAACACGTTAATTTGTCCATTTAGCATATACGGCAGATTATCCGAGAACACAAAACCACACAACCAGTTACGCGACGCACCTAAATTGGTCCCAACATTGGGATCCTTTATGAATGTGACCTGTTTTCCTGTTTCCTGTTGTGCATCACGTGAAATGTTACAAGGATTGCGGTATCAGATAATTCTTTTCCGCCGGGTTTCAGTCTTATAAAGAGGCACGCAGCGCAAATTTGTAACTAAAACCCGGCAGAGGTCCGTGGTTGATGGACGGAACGCGCAAAAGGAAACAAAAGTTTACAGTTCAAGTTGCCCCCACGCTGTTTACTGCCTTTACTCGTTTAACGCCGCAAATTTAACGTGGAAATAACAGCAAACGGTGCTTCTCGCTTCTCCTTTATTCGTTTTTGAATTTACGAAACAGAATAAGTCAAACCACCGGAAGAATTGAAGAGCAACTTCAATACTTCACTACCATTTTTTAAATGTTCCTTGTGAATATCGCAGCAACTGTACATGTAGTGTTTCTTAAATCTTCCAGAGCAGTTTTCAATAGGCCAAGTTCGATATATCAATACTCTAATATGGCGTCGAGGCTTTCAGGACAAACTTCTATATTTGGTTGTGTTTTCTTTGTATCCAAGTCTCTTTAAGGAATCGAGAGACAAAAGAAACTTTAAAAAAATTGCAATTTTGTCCTGAAAGTCCCGGAGCCATGTTAGAATATTGATATATCGAACGTGGCCTATTGAGTATCGTAAAACCGAAACCAAAGTAATCATCACTCTAGCCAATCACAAGGACACAGACAAAGAACCAATCAAAGTGCGAAGTAATTACATGTAGCTGATGTAAAGCGCGGGAAAACGACTGCGAGTACGTAACAATTGATTTTGGTCTTACTTCTGATTGGATGAAAAAGTGGCGCGAGTTTTTTTAAGCCAATCGCGTAAACCAATTATCTTTCGACACTCAAATGAAAAAACGCTAACCTCTTTGACTTCTCCCTCTCCGGGTTTCTCAATCACTTCGGTATTTCTTATTTCGTCTATGACATTTCTCTCGTCCGCTCTCTCGTCTTCTTTCATCTCAACATCTACTTTCCCTTTCTCGTCCTTTTGGTCTTCTTCTATTGGCTCTACTTCTGTTTCCGGTGTTACGTCATTTCCGCTCTCTGCGCTGGCCACCTGTACACTAGGCTCTTCGACTGGTTCGTCTGTCGACTCTGTCTTGTCAGTCACGTTGACTTCCACGTCAGTTTCACCTTCTTCGTGTTGTTCTTCTTCGTCTTGAAGCTCGTCGGCTTCTTCCTCGTCCGCGTCATCAAAGTCAATCTGAAATCGAAAGATAACACCCCTAAATGAACACCAGATATAGCCCTCTTCCGATGATGATCGAAACGCGTGACCCAGAGGAATCAAGAATCACAGGGTAGCATAAACTTCACAGCTGTAGCACGGATGCTAACAGAAAGCAACTTTAAATTTATTCACCTGCATTACTTGCAAAAACTGTCGGACGAAAATAAAACCGTCCAACATTTTTAAGCGTCTGAACTATTTACAGTAGAGTATAAGACTTTTAAGAAGCTCCAAAGCTCTTAGTTTCCATTATGGAGCGATCCCTTGATGAGACACTGGTTGAGGTAAGTAAGAATTTGTTATTTTCTCGTCGGTGCATCTGTAAAACCCAGGGTACATAGATGTTGCTTCAGTGTAATTCGCGTTTTGTATGCGTAAATTTACTCATGTTACGTTTCCTCCGAAAGTTTAACGTCCGAGAGTTTTTGCAAGTAATGTATGTTTTGGTGTGAATTAGAGAGTTTAGAAAGCCGGATAAGCAGATGTTGTTTATTCAGGCGCATTTCAAACACGACCGTTAAATCGCGTAGGAAAATGATCCAGTTTAAACGTCTAAACATATTTCAACAGGGATAGCGTCTCCTTTTAAAATTTTCACATTTTAAAGATCGTCATCTAGTAAAAGGGCTTTTGAAATTTTCGAAGCATTTTAAACGGTAAAAACTCTTGGTCACTGAGCTTGGAAAACATCGAAGGAAAACTGGCAGCATTATTGACCACGTTACAATCTAGGACAAAGTTGATTTAATACTCCAATATACATAAGCAAAATCCAATAAGCAAGCCTCAATCTATCAAAAATCATCGCCCCCTCCACCCCCCGTAAACATAGAAATTAACATTCCCTCCCCTTTCTTTCAAAGCATTGCCCTCCCCACCCCTCCCACACTGAAGTGAAAACCATTTTACCGTTTGCCGAGACTTGGAGCGCACTCTCCTGGACAGTTTAGATGATTCGTAGTCCTCAAATTCAGCAGTATTAGAAAGGTTTCTTTTCTTCCCTTTACCAGGCCCTTTCTTCTTCTTTGCTTTGGCCTTCGCTTTCTGTGGTATGACGTCACTCTCTCCCAGTTCCTCCTCGCCCTGGGACCCTGACCTGCTTGTTTTCTGTTTGAAAAGAACATGGAACTGATATCAACTCATTGTCAAGCTGTTGCAAGGTTAACTGTCGTTAGAAATTCGTCTTCGTTTCTCACTAAGGACTCTAGATGACTGTTGGCCATCTTCGGAGACCTCTTAAGCTAAAACTAAAATCCTTAAGTTCTACTCACCACCTTGGTTACGGACATCCTCTTCGTCTTCTTCATGTAAGAGAACTCACTTCCCTTGCTAGTGGGTGAGAGAGGACTGGAACTAGAGTTGGTGGTCACGCTGCTGTTGATGAAGATTCTCTCACTCCTTCTCGGTTGCCACTCGTCGCTTAGCAACGATGACACGCTCCCCTTCAATTCGTCACTCTCCCTCGGAGTGCTGGAGCCCGACTGTGTTGTCCTGACCTCCTTACTCTGCTCGGAAACTGGACGAAAGACTTCTTCATCTTGTTCGCTGTCTCCAGTCGCCATGGACGATTCCGGAAGCTTCTTGTCAAACTCGTCATGACATTCGAAAGTCGAGGGCGCAGTTTCTTGGTGTTCTAGTGGTACTTCCGCGGGTCCCTCTTCGATGCTCTCGTCCTTTGGGGCACTGTCCTTCTTCTTCTTCTTTTTCTTCTTTTTGAGCTCTTTCGTTGAATCCTACAGAACAAAACAACAGTTTTTAAAATTAGGGAAGCTGTTGACAAGTTAAAACGCCGATCAATAATTTTAACTCTTGGCTTTTAAATCTCGGTCAATTATAGCGACAGAATGCAATGCCGCAGAGAGATAAAATAATAAATTCTCGGCAGTTTGAAGATGAACTGAGTTATCTGCAGAGAGGAGACTAGCGATTTTGAGCTTGAGAAATAAACATTACCTCTTCTATAACCTTCTTCTTTTTCTTCTTCTTTTGTGTTACTGGAGCATCTTCAATGAAACGGTGGAAGCATTTTTAATATTTTTCAATATTTTAATATTCAATATTTTTTAGAGATATCGATTTCAAATTCAGGATATCAGTAAAACCTAAATTAAAGAGGAACATCACATTTTACATTTTTGCTCACCTCTCTTCTCTTTTGCTCTCCCTCACTCCTTCCATCTCACGCCCCCTTCCCTCTTTCCTATGCCCCTCCTCTATTACTCCCTATCTTCTTCCTCCCCATCTCATCTCTCGCTGCCTCCTTCTTCTACTCCTCGCCCTAACCCTGTCCGTCCCTCCCGACATTTCATCATCTCCCTTTCTCATTACCCCCAACTCCGTCCTCTCTCAGCTCCCTCTCTCTCCCACTCCCTCTCCCGCTTGACACTATTGTAATTTACCTGGTTCCAACGGTGGCGACTCCGTGGCTTTCTTGGGTCTTCCCCTTTTCTTCTGAGACAGGTCTTCTGAAGGCGAAACAGCTTCAGATCTCTTTCGTTTCGTAGGCTTATCAACACTTGCAAACGACGCCTGCGCTAACAAACTCAAACCATCGCGTCCATCATGGCTCGGAGAAAAAACATCGTCATCAACATCACTCGTCACCTCTCTGTTGTTCTTCTGCGCTTCCAGTTGCTTCCTCGCTTCTATGGCAACAACCTCTTTTGCAATATCGTTCGGAGACACGCTGCTGTTTTCGGAGAAACTATCGTCCTGTAACGTCACTTCTGGGAATTCGAATTTTGCTTTGGGAGGAGTGGTTGTGGAGGACTTTCGCTTCTTTTTGGTGCCCTTGGTTTTCTTGCCTTTGGTCGGCGATGGTGCTCGAGGCGTTTCACACGTCGTGTCAGCACTCTCCGGGGGTAACTCGTCGTCCGCTTTCCCGTCGTCGTAACCTTCGCAAGTCTCGATGGTAAATTTCGGACGAGCTCGTTTCTTTGGCTTTGGCTTCTTCGCTTTCGCGTTCTTGGTCGTGTTCTTCGGCTCCGTAAAATCGGCGTTGCTGTCAAAGTCGTTGGCGGACCTTTCACTGATAGCTGCAAACAATAAAGAAATCCGCTTAGAAAACTAATAAAAGTACTCATTTTGGAACAGTGCCATGAGACAAAGAATACAAAAACAATGAAACTTTGCCTGAGGTGTTTCCTTCGCGTGCTCACTTTCTCTCACCCTCCCCCTCCCCCCCCCCCCCCCAAACCTCCAGCGTCAGAAAGAGGAACTCCACGCTGATGACGCACATTACGGCTATACGTGTAGTGTTTTCATTGGGTCGGTCATTGCTTGATTCGCGCGCACGTAACAACCAATCAGCAGCAACGAAAGAATCTCTGTAGGGCTGCGTCATCACACTGGAATTTTCTGGGTCAAACCTCAGACGTCTTTCTAACGAGAATGAAAATGAGCTCGCGACAAGAAGTAAATAAAAACAGTTTATTTACCAGCTGGTGGCTCTGGGGTAGTCTGTCGGTTAAGTGTATCTTCTGTTGGCGATCCTTTCCTTCGTTTCCCAGTACCAGGTCCCTTCTTCTTCACGTTGGTGGGTTTGTTCTTGGAAGGTGCTACAGTGGGCTGCAATGCAAGTAAACAAAATATAAATTTAGACGGAACGTTCGTAAACAGACATCGAAGGTGCAATGGATTAAATTCACGTTATTTAAGTAACGTAAAACGATAGACTCAAATTCTTTTTAAGCCGAGCCCAAAATAGTTAAACAAAACACCGTCATCTTCACCAACAACAGTGATATTTTGCATTTTCAAAGCTGGTTTTCACTAGCGACGGAGTTGAAGTCGGAGTCGCACTCAGAAGCGTAGAGCCATACGATCTAGTTAAATTCAAATTGACCGAGTTGGAAGCAGAACAACGATTGCGCTTATAAATTCTTCGCTACTGTGAAGACTAGATTGTCGGAGTCGCAAAGAGACATTTATAGCATTTTGCTTGGTTGGTTCTTCCGCTCCTACTTCCAACTCCGACAATCTAGTTTTCACTGGATCACAACCGACGGAATCGGAAGCGGGATCGAAAAAACAGAAAACGTTTTTGAACCGTCCAACTCAGATTCCGCCTAGCTTATGACTCCGCTAACGACTCCGTTTTTCGATTTTAACTAGGTCATAAGCACTCTTCAGACTCCGACTCTGACACCGAATCCGACGTTAATGAAAACGAGCCTTCATTCACAACCATAATCAAAGATGAATTGCATTCCTTTACCTCCTCTTCCATGCCAGGTGGCTTACGAGATTTCTTTTTCTTTCCAACAGGGACCGGAAAATCCTAATAAAAAAGATAGCCAGATGAAATAAAAACAACAACAACAAAAAAATGACGCTGAAAAACAGATACTGCCTAATAGGCCTTTCGCAGCTGGGGTAACGTGACAAAAGTTTTCCTAGAAAATTTTTATATTATGGGCTATAACTTAAAGAATGCAAGAAATGGAAAGAGCGTATCGAAAATACGAAAATGGCCAAGTTTGAGGCCCCTGGAGTAAGTTTATACGACAGTTTGAATTTTCGGAAAATTTAGAGGATTTGTATGTAAAATGTTGCTGGAGAGCAAGACCTTGCTCTCCAGCAACTTTTTCCATACAAATCTTCTTATTTTTTTAAAAATTCGGACCGTCATAAAATCTCCATCCTTACTGATGGGGACCTCAAACTTGGCCATTTTGATATTTTCGACATGTTTTTCCCATTTCTAGCATTCGTTAAGTTATAGCCCATAATTTTATGAAAAATAGGTCACGTGATGGGTTAGCTGCAAAGGGTCTATACTTCACATCACTCCACTTACCGTAAACTCCACGGGACTGAGTCCGCGGGAAGGCGGCGCTGACCCGCGATCGTCCCGCTCTACGGGACTCTTCTGTTTGGCCCTTTTCTTCTTTTTCTTGGGCGGCTCGCTTTCCTTAGATACCAGGCTCTCCGACTCACTCGCGACAGCGTTCAACTCGGGCGACTGGGCCCTGCTCACTGGTAGCTTTTCTTCGCCTTCTTTGCCATAACTAGTTGGGGGTCCTGGGGAAGACTTGTCACCCTTGGAACTTGCGCCAAAGTACTTCCGCTTCCGGGGTCTTCCAGGGCCTCTTTTGATTGGTGTCGATTTGCCGTTTCCATCGTCGGCCCTGTGGAGGAGACAGACAATCCAAGGCAATGAGCTGATGCCTCAAAGTATTCACAAGTGTACCTACCACCTCAGCCGGTTTTCGTGACCTCGAAGTTTATAAGAGATCAAAGCGAAAATATGCAGGATTTTTGTTACAAAACAAGCAGTGGTAAATCAAATTTCGGCCGATAAACTAGGTGGATAACAAGTATTATTATATTTCCTTTTTGGCATATGCGGCGTAAAAAGCATAACTTTTCAATGAGTGACTCAAACGACGGGGGTGAACAGCGCAAGCGCAGTACGTTTGAACGCCGTTTGACCGCTGTGGTTAGAATAGTAAGGCAACACAACATCTTCGCGCTCTTACTTATATTGGGTTCTTTTAAAATCAAATGTAAAACGTAATCGAGGAAATGCTATATCTTCCATTGCAACTGGAAAAATAAAATTTTATTGAATTACATACCCGTACTTGGGCTGCAGTCGGGCAAGTTCCCTGACCTTCTCTCTGTATTTCTTCTGTAACTCAGCTAGTTTCATCCGCATCTCTTTCTCCACCGACTCCACGCCCGCCACGTCACTGATAGCACTCGTCACGCTGTTCAAAATCGTCGTCGGACTCCGAAGATCTTTCCGACGACTAAACACCATGAATCGGTCTTTGCTGTTCCGTCGCTTCGCCATTGACCGGAGTCGATCGATGTTTTCTCGGATTTGTTTTCGCTCGGCTTCGGACCTGAACGGCCTCAGTGAAAAGATTGTGGAATTTTCCTTGTTTTCAAGGTCTGTTTTAAGAGGGACAAAAGACGAGGCTATTCTACGAAGTTCGCACTTTGTGTTAAAGTCATCTTCCAACTCAGAATCGCTATCCATCTGGTCTGGAGGCGACAGTTTTTCGTACGAAGACAGCGCTTGAAAATTTCCCCTGTTATCTTCTAAAGAGTCCACGTTTTCCCTTAATCTAACGTTTGCAGGCTGCAATCCCCTTTCTGATCGTTCAATGTCTGATTTAACAAACGAGTTCGTCATCTCTCCATAGGAGTCAACTCTTTGAGAGTGTTCCCGTCGCGGTAAATGACTTTCCAAGTTCGGCACCATGGCTTTCTCAGAAACATCACGCACTATTTCGTTGTAGCTTGCAGGAAGTCCCCTCTCGTAAGCCCTGAAAGAACCCTCGAACCGCTCTCTTTCTGCCTCGTGATCAGGTTTCTCTTGAGCTAGACGTTCAGAGGCGACATTTCCGAACGCCATCAATTTTTGAGGAAATTGCAGCGCTATCTGTCCCGCGGGGACTTCACGGGATTCCCGTGAGACGAGCCTCTCGCCAGCCAAGTTGGGTTGAGCCTCAAGTCTTCGGGGTGTTTCCACTACAGAAAGAACAAGAAAGATTTTGCTGTTTAAGAAATAAGTTTTGACAGTCTACTTCATGGGACAACAAACAACTTAACTGTGCATAAATAAAACAAATTCCTGCTTGTTTGCTATGTTTTTGCGTCCTCGTCAACTATCACGCGATAGAAATCTCGAGCGCATAATCTAACTGTTTTTGAATACATCCGTCTTCTAGCCGTTTAAACCTCTATCGAAATCCTCTTTAAAAGACAATTCAAAAAGGTCAATAAGCGGCCACCATATTGTTCACAACCGCACTCTATTCCGCTACTCACTATCTACAACAGAATAGATAGCGATCAGCATAGCCAATTAGAGAACGGCATTCGTTATACCAGAGCTCAAGAGAAACACCGGAAATGTTTTCTATTTCTTAAATACTACTTTTCCTTACCTATTTCTTTGGTAATCGCTGACTCCACGCCAGGCAGCATGCTAGGAGACTTCACCCGATCCACGACGCCGTTACCCCCGCTAACAACCTGGGTATCATTCTTTGCAGGGGGGGTTAACCTTGAGGTCCACTGAGCCTCTTCACCGCGCGCTTTTTCCATGCTGGACAGCGTAACGGCAGCCGAAACAGTCTTTGGAGACACGCTGTCTCGGCCGACTTCCGATATCCCAGAGGAGGTGGTAGACACGGGAACAGTTAGGTTAACCTTGGGAATGTCCCTGGGAAAAGGGACTTGTGATCCCGGAAAAGAAAACTGAGAGAGGGGATCCCGCGATAAGTAGTCTTTAAGCTGTTTGGCGATCTTTCCCTGTGGATCAGATCAAAGGAACAAATGTAAACGTGTAATCTTCGGCATAATGATTTTTCGTGATGTGATGAAACGAACTCTTACCTGGGCACCCACCTGTGCATCTAATTGAGCTAGAACAGCATTGTGTCTCTCAGTTAGCTTTTGGTGGGCTTCTTTCAGCCAGCGGCTGTCAATCGCCGACTTCTCTTCACGCTGACTGGATGTTTCTTGCTGCTGAACGATATCATTATCACGTGATGCAGGTATGCGCTGCACGTGATCTTGCGACGTGGATGTCTCGGGTTTTGGTCTCGGCGCAGGTTCTTTGGCTTGACTTTCGGAGTGTTCTTGCGTTACTTCACGTGCCTTCTGTTGCAGATCTGCAGACTTTCCATCTTTACTCTCGTCCTAGACGAGCAATTTACAATTGATTTTTCTCAGCATTTTAAGAGGCAAGTTCTTGTAATATTAAGATTCCACGACAAACGAACGGTCTTAAAACTGAATCAAACTAATTAACAGTTTGAAATGATGGGGAAAGAAACAAGAAAAAGAAATACAAAGCCGTAGAAGAAGGGAGTGGATGGTCCAAACTATAGTGGAATGAAACAGCTCGCGGCGTGACGTGACACACCTTGTTATCAGCGTTATGCCCAGTTTTATGTACAAATTGCTAGGCCCAGGTCAAACGTCGAACTTAACATAAGAAGTACTAAATTGAGTGAATTAAGTTCATGGAAAGTACGACGTTAGTCTCAACTTAGATCGATCTTAATTCGAATTAAGTTCGACGTTTCACTGAAAGGTCGAGCTTTACCCGTTTGAATCGACTCAAATTGCAATTAATTTTGTCTCATGTGAAGTTCGACGTTTGACCTGGGCCTTAGTGTATTATATGCCAAGGGAAAGAAATCTTTTGACTGTACTTTGTTGCACTGATCAAACTTTACATTAAAACAATGAAGTTTGTTAATCACCTTCTGCTGTTGATCAAAGTGTTTGTCGCTGTAGTAGAACGGATAGGCAGAGAAAGGAAACTGGCTGCCCTGTTTACCCAACAGGAATTGCTTGCTTCGTTCGTGAATTTGCTGTTGTTGTTGCTGCTGCTGCTGCTGTTGTTGCTGTTGTTGTTTATGTTGTTGTTGTTGAAAAGGCTGCATCATTTGGTAAAACTGTTGCCACTGTGTCTCGTCCCAGGCTCCAGGTATTCCCCACATGCCGGCATATCTCGGATCCATGATGGCCGGGTTCATAAACGCCGCATTCTCGGCTGCAACTGAAAAAGAACATATTACGCGTGAGCGAAAGGTCACCTTTTAATTTATACCTCAAAGAGCCAGTCACGGGATAGCCTCCTAGACAGACGTTGGGCTCGTCACGCAATCTTCCTCACCCACGACCGGGGAAGGAGATTGCAAGACGAGCTCAAAGAGTGTCTGCGTAGGAGGCTGGTAACGGGAAAACGAGATTAATTTCATATCATGTAAGGTAACAGTTGCTCTTGAAAATAGACAACTGGTATGGAGAAGTATTTTTCGGAAATACATCTGCGATCTACTGACAGAAATCTTTCTCAATTTCCAATTGACAATAACGTAGTATGCAAGAAATTACAAGCGAAAAGATAGTAGTATCTCCCTTTCAGCAATGATCACCTCCCTCGACGTTAATGTAATTCATAATAAGTTATTTGACTGTCAATTTTACTGATAAGAAACTTGTCAACAAGCTACTTTCTACCCCATGGTTGCCATAGACATCACTTTTCAAAATTCCTGGGTTTTTTTTTCCCTAATAACAATAAAATTTCCCTGACCACATAAATACAAAATGCCAGATACAGTGGCGACTTCCAGCCTCCCCTTACAGCCAGACTGGTAGGTTTTAGGAAATGACCCCAAATGTTTCTTCCAGCCTTCAATGGTATTAAATTAGCCATGTTAAATTATTTCAATTTTCCGTGACTTTCCCATCACCTTGAAGAATATTTTTGCCCTGACCATTTCCTGACATGTGACAACCCAGTACCCCTTCTCCTTCGAGTTAAAGAGTACGATATTCTTACCCATCGGCATGTAAGCCTCAGGAGGAATCATCATAATTTGGCCCGTCACTGGATCAGCAGCAGCAAATGCTCCTGGTGGAAACATGCCAGGTGGGGCGGCGGCCTCCATCATGGGTGGACGGTACATAGCGCCGTAAATCGACGGATCGAGCACTACAAACGGCCCGGCATCCGGGATAGCTTGGGGCGCCGCAAACAACGGTGCAAAGTACGGGTTGCCGAATGCACCGCCATCCATTCTTAGAAACTGGGCGGCACCTGCACTTCCTAGACCAGACATCCCAGATTCTGGAGCAGAATCCCGTGAATGGCCTTCGCTACCATCACTTGCCATTCTTCTGCTCTGAGAGCCAGACCCAAAAGACGCGCCGTAAGGATTGGACGACGCAGCGTTTCTCTGCTCAGATAAGGGTGACGATAGGCGGCGTTGCCGTACATTGCCAGCCGTCGGCGAAACGACGGTTCTCTCCGAAGATTGAGGAAGTCGAAGCTGAGCTCGTTTTTCCGGAGAAATCGATTCCCTTGATCCATGCCTCGCTGCATCCTCATTCTCGTCAGAGCTGATTTCTTCCGTTTCATCCCGTTTTTCGTTCTCAAATCGCCCCGTTGGCAACTTCGGTTTCACTTCCTCCCGTCTCGGCGCACCTCGTCTGTCATCGTGTCTTTTCGCGCCTTCGTCGACTGAGTTTGACACATGATTACTTTCCACGTTTCTGGCAAAAGCGTTAAAGTCGGTTTTTTTGAACCCGTTCTTCTCCATTTCTTGCTCTCTTCTCTCGTACATCTCGATCGTGGCATTCGGAGGAACAAAAACTTTATCATCGTTCACAGCGCCGCCGCCACGCTCAACGCATCTCATTTGCTCTCCGTTGGCAACTGAAGTGAAACCACCTTTGCTGTATGTAAAGAAAGGAAACGCACTCAAAGCGGTACTGTTATTGTTTCGGTCATTACTCTTTTTGCCATCGCCCATCGCTGGAAGTTCTCGCGAGTCCGGTTTTCGTACCGCGTGTTCTTTGTACGAGGTTTGGTCTTTAGCGCGCGAGGGCTCACCGGACCTCACGCGATCAGTGCCTTCCTTTTCTTTATCCTCTTTAGCAGATGATCTAAGCTCTGCGCGCGGCACGCCCATAAAAGTTGTCTCGCTCTGTTCTCGGCTATCGTAACTACTAAAACTGCCAGCAGCTGGTCTGTTTTCTTCCACTCTCAAAGGTTTTGCCATTTCCGGCTTCAAGTATTTTTGGTTCCCTTCTCGCCTCTCGACTGAGAGTCGGTAAGACCCTAATTCTTTGCTGTGAACAATAACGTTACCCAAACTTCCTTTTCCCTCGTCGCTTTTGTTGTTGTAATCTTTAACATATTCTCCGATAACAGACTTCTCATTTCTGCTCACAAAGGGCTGGCTTCTTTGGTACTCCCCGTGGCTTGCGCTTAGCGGCATCTTAGCGCTTGAAAGATCTGCTTCTTTTCGTAAACTCGCTTGTCCAGCACCGAATTTAAACGTGCTCTTGGTAACTTTACCTTGCGTCTGCTCGGAGGACGACAAACCCTCGCGTGAAGACTCGCGTGACACATCCTGGGGATCGTCTTCAACATCTTTCCCGCCAAAACCCTTGTCGTTGCCGACCGCGCGTACCTGGGGTGGACGAGGTCCGTAATATGGCGGTCGTTCCCATGGTGGCTGATAAAAGTTTCTCGCAACATGTTTCTGCGCATGCTCATAACCGCCTGTCCTATTCAGGTCGCGTTCCTCGCGAGAGGGTTGTTTAGTTCGCCAATTGTTTTCATCTGCCTTATCCTCCTGAGGTTGTTTACCAGGATAACCAGGATAACCAGGATAATTTGTAGTCCAAGGAACAACACCGCTGTGACTCGTCACAGACGGCGCCGACGATACGGAGCTCGAAGGATAAGAATATGTTTGCCTCCACGCTCCGGAAGAAAAACCTTTGCGTTCAGCATCGGACGAATAAGGTACGGTCAGCGGCGAACCGTTGTTTATGCGCGGCGCAATAGGTGTAAGTTTGGGCATCGTCGACGGTACATTCGAGTGCGTCGTACTTGAAGAGGTTCTAGGAGGTACGGTGTTGTGGTACGCAATAAGCGTTGGTGGTTCGTTTGCGGGGTACGGCGAAGAGCGCGCTTCAGTGCTATAGCTTTTTTCCTGCGAGGAAAACGTCACAGCACCGTTTTCAACAATCCGAGGAGGCGGTCCATTACTGAGCCTTTTAGTCCCGCCGGAATCAACTCCTAAATGTTCAAAGGTTTTCGGTTTTGACACTTTCTCGCGCGTCCTATCATAATCGCCCACGACCGATTGTTTGTCACGGCGAGACAAGTCCTCGTTGCTTTGAGTGTCACGCAGTGGAATGTCACGCAATGGTAACCCTTTGTTCTTTCCATCGTCTGAGTTTAGTTCGCTTCCTTTTCCTCTATCGATGTACCTCAAAGGAGCATTTGAACTTTGCGTGTCAGCTGCTTTTCTTTTGTCGGGATCGCTAGGTTTCTTTGCGGCTTCCTGTTTGTCTGTTACTGTTTTAATAACACTTTCCGTTCGCATGGGCTCTTTAGCAGAGCGGGAAGGTGGCTCTGTAGGTCTAGTGAAAGGAAAAATATATATAAAATATAAATAAAAATACGAATAAACTTCTATTTTGTAAAAAGAAGGGAAGCATTTGCCAAGAACGGCCAAACCCTCGCGTTTGCCCTGCGAGGATATTCGTGAAAGAGAGTACATGTAGTTTCTCCTTTGCTGTGAGCGTGGCAATTCTTTTTCGGTTTTCAAAAATGGATTTCAAGGCTAATTCATCAATGACGAACAGAATAAACGGCAAACTTACGTTACTTTACGTTTCGAGCTTGCGGTATAACTGCTTGTTCTTACAAGTCTTGCATATTTATACCGGCTAATATTTTCCGCGAAAACATGAAGCTAAAAAGGAGCATTATAAATAAACATACAGTCGCTCACCAGACAATAGCCCACAAAAATGTCTGACGAAATTCCAAACATGAGAAAATGAAATATAAATATACTTGAACAAATCGAACTGAGCATAACTTTCATGTACACTCATTCTGGAATGTTCTTTTGCGTGTCGAAAATTAGAATCAAGTGTAAAGTTAAAAAATATAGGCAACTTCAAAATGTGACGGTCCGACGACATTTCTGTAACTGAGGTGGGCATATGTCCTTTCTAGAAAAACAAAATTATTTGCAGCCCTATTTGAAAATGCCATGTGCGTGTTCACACACACAGCTGAAAGTTTCGAAAGTAAAGTCTCCGCAAAAACCACAATGATCGCTTACGAGCAACTAGGCTTCAACCAGACTTCAGTTTGTCTTAATTCTCTCCAATCTTATCAAAATGATATCTGATCAGCCATCGGAGTAACAAATTACAGCTGAAAACTGAGTAATTGTTAACCTTTCTACTCCAAAAGAAATGAAAATGTGGTCATCATTAACTACTTCCGAAGAATCCAGAGAATCTTTAACACACACAAAACGAGAATCAACAGAAGAGTCCATTTTCTGTTTTAATTACAATTAGCTCCCGCCTTTATCATTCTAGAAACTTGTTGTTTTTCTTCTTGCTCACCTGTCATAGCAGAGCAATTACACAGCAGAACATTCTGGACGCAAACATAGTTCACAAATTAGAAATACCACTGTCAGAAATGCGAAATTGTAGTGTATATAATTCAATACATGTCGGGAAAATGTTCCTTGAAAAAGGCAGGACAAACTCACGCTATATTTGGACAGTGCGGAGTGCACAAAATAAAATAAATTGATGAAGAATACTGTTAACTACCAAGTTATAATTGGGGAAAAATGTTTAAGAATAGACGATTCAGTCAACAGACGGTTGCCGGATAACAATAGAATATCGCTGGAGTTAAAAAAAAAAAGAAAACGTTCTTTAAATATTAGCGGTTGATTTTCATACGTTGAAAAAAAATTTAACTTTGAAAATGTTTGCTATGTCTAAACGTCGATTTCTAGAAAGAAAAGATACCGTTCATGTATGCCCCGTTTGGTTTGGATAGCTCAAACGTTGGTGAGTCTTATCAGAATATGTTGCGGCTTTACGAGGTTCTTACAACAAAAAAAGAGGGAGGCATATTAAACATGGTTTAATATAACGACGTTCAGTCAGCTTAAATTACGAAATTGAAGCAGTATCCCAGACAATTAAAAGAAGGAAACTTATGGACAAAGCAATCACTGAGATTGTCGATTGAACTGCTCTGCTGAAGTACAGAGTATAGATGAATATTAATGAAAAGACGGTTGTAACAAACGGGTTAAATGAACGTGCTTCCTGTACTGCGTGGATTAAATCTTCCTTAGAAACCAACTCCAATGCAAACAAAATTTACAGCGTTTAATTTACATGCTAAACATGTTTTGCAGTTCGCGACAATTTCTCTAAGAGGCCATTACTGAAGACATTATTCATTGTTAGACCATTTTGCTCAGTTACACGAAAAACGGAGCGTTCAAACACAATAACGAAAACGTAACAGCAAAAATAGACTATCAACGAAAAATGGACAAATTAATGGATTTCCGTCTTTCGAAGCTTTTTTTGAAAAGCAAACAATTCTGAAGTCTCTTCTTTTAGAGTTCGACTCTGTCTTCTCCGTGCGATTTAAAAAGGCTTTAAAAATTATTTTGGCTACATAATGAAAGCTGCAAAATACTATGGTAACAAACACAAAATAATTCATTAGAAAAGTATGCTTTACAACGAGGACTTCAGAGTTCAACGCCAACACGTGGTTAACATAATCATTTCATAGACTTCTCAGTGACAAGCACACTTCGAAATAAAACTACAGAACAACCGGCAGTGTTCCTGCCGGAGTTCCGCCTGGATGAGATGTTAGTCCCCCGGTAGGGTTACCCTCTCACCACAGCATTTACAGTGAAACCTGTATTAAGCGGACCCTTGGGACCCTCACTAGCGTCCGCTTCATACAGGGTGTCCGCTCAAAATAGGGTCTAATATGTTGTGTAAAAATAGTTGACTATTAACCCTTTTGTAACAGTGTAACACAGTGTAAGATCAAAGACTAGCATAGTACAATGTCCAGTCAATCAATGCATCAATTTGGAATAATCTACTTAGTTTTGAAATGACATCACTGAACAATGTTACAGGAGTCTCAGTTGAACCTTCAGAAGTAAAAGTCTGCTTATTGCAGGTTTTGTGCAACAAAATGGCTTAATATTGTTGTCCGCGTCCGCTTGTCAGGTGTCCGCAGAATGCAGGTTTATTTTACAGTAAATGTGGGAAGAAAATTTTGGGACTTCAGCTGGTGTCCACTTAATAGGGGGTGTCCGTTTAATGTGGGGTCTGCTTAATACAGTTTCACTGTAATTCGCCGGTCTCCACGAGAGGAAACTGTCCTTGACCAAGAATACAACACAAAGAACTAAGTTTCTCATTTTACTAACCTTAACTGGGAGGATGAGTTGGTAGTTTTGTCCAACGTTGTTGCTTCTTCGCTGTTTTTCACGCGTTGCCCTTGTCCGTAAGCAGCAGAGAAGTTTGGAAAACCCATCATAGGGCCGCCGTACGGGTAAACGAGATTTCCCGCGTTCAAAGCCCGCGAGTCCATTCCCGGTCCCGCGATCATCCCGCCAACGTATGGGAAACTCATACCGAGCGCTGAAAAGACAGGAGATATGACGGTTAGATAGAGACAGTAACGAAACTTTAGCTAGAACAGCTTGTTGATACAGCTTGACGGAGGGAAGTTATTCAACCAGTTACGTGGGTTAAACGTTGTGGAACGGTATCTGATTCAGTTGAATAACTTAACAAGGGAAATTGTAATCCTACATTTTAAAGACCGGTCTATGAGACTTCTGCACAGCCGAAACTCGATTAACCGGAAGTGGCGAATCAGCAAAGACACAACGCCAAGAACCAATCAGAAGTCGAACCGAAAGCTTGCGACCCATGCGAAGCGAGGGAACATGCGCGTAAGCCATTCACGATAGGTTTTGGCTTTGCTACTGAATGGAACATATTTAATCTAATTGGTTAACGTACGTTGCAGAAGTTTTTGTGCAGAAAAGATGGGTTGCTACAAAGTAAATCTACAACAAACGCAGAAAGCGAGGAGCACACGCGCGCACACTGCAGTGCACAGTAAAATTACTTTATATCAATGCCAAATGCATGAAGAGAATAAGTTAGACTTTGAGCCAGATATCAGGACACATGACGTCAAAATCACATGACAATCAGCAATAATTTCGTTTGCAGTACTTTTTGAGAGCTTTCTGTGTCATCCGCGAACAATTTTTTGCATGCACACAATTAGTACATTTTTAAGCTTCCACCGACATCTCCGTCTTAAATCAAATCAAAACACTGTGTATGGAGCTGCATTAAATCCAGGTCATGAATATTTTCTTCATAATCCACAGGTATTCATTTCAGTTCCGCATTCAACACAATCCAAAGAGTGTCGTTGCTAAGCTTAATCTCGACTCTGACAGGGAAAGGACTACGAGATCACATTACAAAGCCGGGTGATTTCATGAAACGGGGCAGAATTTTCTTCAAGCAGCAACAACAGGAACAACTGTGTTGCCAGAGCGTCTTGTAACACACTCATGAAACTGCACCGACACAAGCAAGCCTGGGCTTTCGTAAGTTAAAGAAGCTTTGACAAGATACCACGTGTTTTAATCCGTCTTCACGTTCCTCAGTCGCCACCGTTATTGTTTCTTTTTGGTTTAAAATAATCTACTGTCTGACATAACTCCATTTAACTATCAACTGTAGTAAGAACTGTACGACTTCCGTCTTTGAGTTGGATACACACCACTATATGTACACGAGTCAGCTCTCTCCCTCTCGTGACTCGTTTATATTTAACAATTAGATTATGAGATCAACCTTTCTGTCGCGTGACTGAGTAAACTATCACATATAAAAATCGTGAGCGAATAATCTAATTGTCGTAGTATAAATCTACTAGTCGTTCAAAACCTAATACAAATCCTCTTCACAGACACTTCGAAAACGCAAAGAAGCAACCGCCATTTTTTTAAAACTGCACACTGCCAGGCTACTCACAACCGAATAGCAAGTAGCCGCCGTACGTAGCCAATAAGAGCACGGCATTCATTATAGAACGCTAATAGATTTATACTAAAAGATTATGGATGCAATTAGAATTCAGTTTTAAATGTTCTTGAGGTGGGCGGAAAACCAGAGAAATTCCTTTCAATTAACATAACACGCTACGCCTGGAAAAAGAACTCGCATGATCGAGCAGAAAGCGAAAGATTTTCCCTAAAACAAGACGCTATTACTTAGTAAACAAGAGTAAAATATTCAACTACCTCATTGAAAGTTGATACCGCAAATGAAACACTCGATTATGAAATTTCAGTACAACCAAATACGACTTGTGAACAACTGTACACACATCCTAATTGGTCTAATATTTTATTTTGTATGTCCAATGCCAGCAGAAGTTTGATCGTTACAATCGGTTTTTAATAACGTTCTGCAGTTTTGCCATCAGTACATCTTTTTCACTTTATCAGTATTATCTTTGCTGCTTTTTATCCTTATGTAATCTCATATCATAACTCTATATAAGAGGTTGTCATTCTTATTTTAAGATCATTTCGCATGTGAAATGGCCTGACATCGCGTGATCAAAGTAGCTTAACACAAGCATAGCTGACATTGTTCGAAATACCAACAAGAATCATAGAGTAGACACGACATCTTTTTACACGCCATGCAAAGTCTCATTTTCATAAACTAGAGTTTTAACCTTTTTATAGAGTGAAATGTTTTGTTCACTGTTTAGGTCCAGTTCACAAACCTTTACTATTATGAACGGGCTGATACCTCTAATTAGTACGTCTTACGTCGCCAAGGAAATATGCTTGCAATAATAACAATGTTCCTTGTTTAGTTTGGCCACGAATCCGTTATCAGTGAAAGACAAACCGTAAAATAACTCGGTTGCCAAAAGGAAAATTACGCAACAGTGCAACAATAAACTGAGCTCGCGGATCAAATTTAGAGACATGAATACAATGTACCTGAATTATTCATTTTCTACTTTCAAAAACCACAAAATCAAAACAAAATTAAACCTGCGTGTACATCGCGTTTCTATATGCATGATGAACGACTTAACACTCAGTGTAATTCCACAAGACATTCCTCTAGACTACTCTAGGATTCACGTTTCTTTCATGTAAAAAATTCAAACAGCGAAAGACTGCTAGCAGATCTAGATAACTTCTGCTCCTTTTTTTACGCAAATGAAGTCGTAACGACGTATGTCTCGCCTAAACATTGCAAAACATAAACACAGTCGCCACCATCTTCATGCAAAGGTGCACGCCTGGAAATTGCGCCTAAAGCAATGGTGGTGGTCACATCACGACCATTGACTAAAGTTAAGATAGAGACGAATTAAGTTAGCTATTCCGATAGTGTGACCCCTTCTCTACTCACTCTAACTAGTTCTTAATCTAACTTGGCTGTAACAGTTAGGAAATTCATGCTCCGATGATCCAAAACTTTAATACGGTTATAAAGGTTTATTTCTATCTAGAACAATATGCAAACTAAATCATAGTTATGCCTAAGTTAGATGCTTGGGTTAAGCCTGAAAAGCCAATCAAAACGCAGTCAAGCACGTGCGGGATAAACATAATCATACAAAATCAAAAACCGTATTGAAGCGTTAAAGCGTAAAGAATAACGGGGTGAAAAAACAAAACAAAAACAAAGGAAAGAAAATATTTGCATCATGCAAAAACATCACGTCTATTCTTAGTAACACCGTATAAATGTTTGGCCATAATTCCTTATTTTCGACGACGTTTTCCCCCACGAAGAAATAAAACGAGAACGACAGACAGACAGCCTTTTAACGGTCAGCCATGTTTGCATTTCACAGATCACCAAATTAGGTCTGTCATGACCTACATGTACGCGGGATACGGTACTTCAAAGACTGACGTCATCCAAAGCCTAATCAGAACTAACTACACTGAGCAATACTGGTGTTTTGTGACCGTAAAGTCCACTGCAACTAACTAACTGACGTCATTTAAGCTACGACTAACATGAACAATTTATAGCCAACGTTTAGATGTTACTGCAGCCATTTATCACTCATCCGAGAAGATGATTCTTTTAACGCAAACCGATGGAAAAGCCATCAATCTGTTAATTTTCGCTGTTAATCTCTTTTAGTGAGTGTATCCACTTAAGTAACATTTCTACGATTCAGGGAGCGAAGACAGAGGAAAAAGTGTTTCTCGTGACGAAACTCAATGCATTATTTACAAGACTATTGTTAAAAGAAACACTAAAGTTTCAAAATTCAAATGAAACTTGCACGAAAACGTTACAAAGTAGATCGAAATGATAATAATTACGAAAGAATTGGTCCGGAACACACGCCAAACCAAAAAATTCGTACCACCCATACACCGACTTGTCACATACAAGACGAACAGGTTTGTGTTTCATCTGTGTAGCAAATAAATAACACCGACAGAGACGTACCGTTTCAACCTTAACAGCTATAACTTAATCCCATGACAAGGGTACAAAGACTTTCATGCGAAGCACGTGACAAAGGTGATTGGTGAGAATGTTGTAAGCACATCCGTTATTTTATTTCTGAACGAGGAATAATCCCTGAAGCTCTCCTTTGCAACTGATATCCTAGTCTGAAAGCAATTTGAATTGAAACAGGAGGATATTTTTTATGGCACAAACAACTGAAAAATGGACTACTTGGAAAATTATTAAAATGCAATCAAAAAAGGAATATGTTGTAAATCTAATTGCAGTTTACGGATGTGTTACTTTAAATGTCATATAACAACGATACGAATTTCGAGTAAAAACATAATTCTTCGAAATAAAAAAACTGAGATTTTAATGCGTTCGAAATAGAGGTATATAACATACCTGAAATAAAAGGCCTAGGTAACGCTGAAATGAAAAGATTGGTGGAACACCGTGAAATAAGATACAAAACTGCACAATATTGATCTAATTGTGCAATAAGAAAATTATGCTTTTAGGAACTCAAATAATACTTTTTTCATCGTACTTTAAATCGTTTTTAATCGATGATAACCAATTTTTCTGGACACTATTTTTGTTTTTCTACGAAGGAGTCACAATAGGCGGAAAAAATCTCCCGTTTGCTTCTTAAAAGTAATAACAAAAAAATAAAGATTTATTTTCGAACGGCTTTCACTACAAACTGATGTTTTTTCCCCAGCTTCCGTTTGCAAAAACCGGAATTAAAGGATCATTGGGCAATTAAGATGTTCGTTCTGTTCTAAGAATGAATACTAAACGATTTCTGGTTCGTCATAAATTCTGGTCAAATTTTTCATCGTTATCAACAAAATTTTAGCACGACAAAATTTAAACGACCTCTTATCCAACAAAACGATGTGTTTATTTGCAACTTTGTTTTGGCAATAGACGCAAACAGGCATAACAAATTCGACGCTTACAGCACTTTACTGATATAGTCTATTTAAATCAAGCGGTTTTTAATATACACCTCGTTTATCCCGTTTATCATTTCGAGAATTTATCGACGAGGAAACCGGGTGTTTAGACGGCGAGGCTCTTAAAGAGTAAAAAGCGTCTTCACTATTCAAAAGCAGTGACTGGGTTTGAACAAATAGTGCACAACACAAATACATCGTGTTTTTATTTTTTCCTCTCCTGTCTTTGTCTCCCTGAATCTTTTCCTCTCTGCCTTGAGGCAATCCACGGTTGTTCAGTTCAGTATTTCGCCTTAGCTTTGTGTATTCAAAAACCGAATTCAATCAATTATTCGTCAAAACTGCAACGAAACGGCGTGTGATTAAAATTAACTATTCCGCCTCCGTGTTACGTGACCCATTGCATTTCGAGGGCAAAGCGAACACAAAGCTGTTTTCTACTCGGCGAAAAATAGCTTTTAGTGCTTCCTGGTTAGGTATAAAACGACGCCCTCGACGAGTATAAACTACTTTTATTTGAGAAACAGTTACGTAAGCTGTATTGTGCGATATTTTTATCGATATACGCACAACCGTTGACCAAAGCACATCGACCTCAAGCAAGAATTAAAAATAAAAGAAAGTGAAGGCTGCAAAACGGAAAAAAATAGAGAGTTGTAATGATACAGTAATTCATTGGACGTTTGGACTGAATGCACGTCTGAAAATGTTATAGCCAGGGCTACCATATCGACACGACATATGTCAGCTATATATGTCGTCCCTAGCAGGTTTTTACAAATATAACCGGGGCGATATAACGTCTCTAGAGCTTATGAATTCACGGAAATTGTAACGAAAAAAGTGAGCGACATTTGTCATTGCTGTATTTATAGGTTCAATTCCGAGGTCGATCAGCTTAAGATATCAATATCGAACGCTTTGAAACCTAAAGAATAGCAGAGTAGAACTCTAGCCTAAAAAATATCGAAAACTGAAGGTTTTAGGCACGAAATATAACGGGGAAAAAGTAACAAAGGGGTCAAATTTGCTGAAAAATCCGCGGGATTGGTCGAAGCTACGTACCATGCAGAATTGCCATCAGCTGTCGCAAACAGAATCAGTAAAATATACAGTATACGGCGTCTGGCCCTGACGTACATCGCATGTTTGTTCGACGTTTTAGTCATTGGTTGGCTTATTCGCAGCGCATTGGGCACGGAACAGGGATGAAATAAAAGCTTACAGTAGCTTTTAACAAGAGAGAAATCCAAATCACTGTGAACAACTGGTCACAGACAGCAACTAGCGGTTGAATTTTCGTTTTGAGAACAAAGTACAAACACGGTAAATTTTCGTTTCAGAGACCGCCTCTCTCTCAAACAAAAACAAGACCGTTTCAAAACACGGAATTCGGTTTGAAATAAGCCATCACAAAAGAAGAGGAACATACCTAAGTTTCGACGTTATTAGAGAGCGTCGAATCCGGCCATACCGACCTTCACTTTCCGTCGATAACGCCTCGTAAACTGTTTCAGTTAGGTCAAAATGCACACATCGAAGATTTCGTTATGACTTTCAAGCACATCCCCGAAGACACATGTTTTTTAATAACACGGACAAAAGATTTTTCTTGTCTTTTGAACGGCACTTAAAATACACACGAGAAAGTGTGAGCCGTGTAAATAGAGAATTGCCTGCAAGCGGGGGCGCACTATACTTGTTTGATAATTATTATGTAAATCTCTTCTTTTATTCAAATCGGTCGCAGAGCCACTCTTCACTCTATTGTGGATTGTAAACAACGTTAGCCGTTCAACAGTTTTCGCAGCCATGCAATATCCGTGACCCTTTTAGTTTTCTCGGACACACACAGACATGAAAAATCTCCCAGCTGATGATATGCACAGTGCCAAAGAAAATAGTTCAGAAGCTGTAGCAATTTTGTATGTGTTTCGAAAATATTCCCATCCCAATTGGCGCCTTGGTACCTGTAGTTTGTTGTCAATAGATTATAAAAGCCGACAAAGACCAGGTAAAATGTTTTCATTTTGATTAACACCTCGCGAAACTTAGGATTGAGAGTTTTATACATCGGCCGAGAGGAGGCCGAGAGTGTTAGCTAATGTTTTAATACGCGCGCGAGCTTGACACGTCAAATATATAGCTCATATACATAAATAAATCTTATTTTGCATTTCTGGTGCTTTCTGTACTTTGGTAGGGAAGTTCTTTTTTTAATAACTTTTGGTTTTGTTATCTTCGTTAAACTTTTAATGACATACACGGTAGTTTTTATTAGTGTTTTGCACAAACGTTTTCTACGTTATGGTGGACAAAAAGTTACATAACGTGTGTTCATTTACGTTGTCTCTGTTATGAATTCATGACGGGACAATGAAACCGAAATTTTAAACAGCAGGGATGATATTTGGTTAGGTGTCTCTTAATATATAAAAATCTTTACATCTCTTTCAGCTAGGCTCTTTACTTTAGATTCCAAAAAACTGAACTTAAAAAAAAACCTAAATGCAGACTTGCTCAAAATTTTAACTATAGCAACCAGAAACTTGCAGCTCTCAGATCTGTCTAAAACAGGGTTTTAATTAACGTACCTGATTAAAAACTAAATCTCACAGCAACCAACGTTTATAATAGCTATTTCTTTATCTCCTCTGGATGACATTACTTTTCTTTAAACGTTTACTCGTAAAAATTAGACGTTGCGGAGCCAGAAACAGTCTTGAGGGTATATTTTTTTGAAAGCAACTTAGACTCACGTTATATCTTTATACTGATATGACATCATCAAACATGTTGAGCGGTAGAAGTTAAGATTCATTATACAAAGTTCATTACAATTTTTCCCTTTCAAATAAGCAACTCGGAATATTTCTTTATTATCGGTTAAATCCGTATTCTTTATAAATACAGATTAAAAAACTTAATCGTTTTTCCCGATTTAAAAGTTCTCGTGCGATTATTGCAGTAACTGTAACCTTTTTCTCCCGAGCGTCGCATGGCTATGGCCGTCGAATTAAAAAATATCCCGATTTGACGAAAAGGTATACAGCAAGAAAGCGAAAAATTCAACTGAAAAACATTAAATCAATGCATTCACTGTTATACATAACTATCTTTTGTGTTAGCATTCGATTTTGTCTAGAAAAAAGTCCAACCATTCCATGCACAGACTACACAAGGGTCGACTGTACTAGTGTGTTTGAGCAATGTATTTGTCTTGACTGAATAAATAAATAAGTGTCTTAGTCACAAATAAACGAATTTTTTCATAACAATTGTTGCTTCAAGTAAAGGAATACCAACTCTCCGACATGTGCTTTTCGCTTTCGTTCGTTGAGAACCAAACAGCTAGAAGATGTCAGTTATTAATGTTTCGTTATTTTTCTTTCGAAAGCTCTTCATACGCTGAACTAGCTCTGCTTCCGACCGTGCTAGAGGGAACATAAGATTGTTAAATCTACAAAACTGAAGGAAACTCATTCTGTTACCTTATCGCGGTTTATAAAACCGTGAAAAAATCTTTGGCCGTGCGTCGCGAGTGTTTCATCAGTTACTAAGCCATTAAAGTGATACGACACTTCGCGAACCCACAAAGACAAGATTGCAGCACGTGAAAATAAAGAAAGGAAAGCAAACCCGGAAAAAAGTCGAGAAATCGAACATTCGACGCTATCGTTTATGACGTAACGCACTAATTCGGCTTTAGCGCTTTTCGGTATCGCTTCATCAGTGAATTCTTGTTTGAGTTAGCTGTCCTGGTTTGAAACATCTACAGAATTAAACGTCTTTATAAACTGCGCACTCAAATCGATTACAGTACTTTCGTAGTATCGAGCTTTTTTCGGGTCGGAAAAGGAAAAAAAAAGATATTTTTACATGTAAAAGTCAAAACAAGACAAACGTGATATCTAAATATTAAAGAACCCGAAGAGATAGTTTGTGGCTCAAATTTGCATTCCAATAAGAGTACATTCTATTTATGTTTTAAACATAGTGACAATGCTCGTTTCTGCGCAAGCATGCGTGCGGATCAGATGTAAATTACAACGCAACAATGGACTCTGTTCAATATTACGAGCCAACTTGGGTTAATATGCGAGTACATCATCTCTCAACCGTGCGTAACACAAAAACTTGTTTGGCGCAGAAGTCAAGACTTTATATAAAATTCTCGCGACAACTCCAGATATTTTTTTTTCGACACCGGCTTCACTGACGCAAATGAATTCGGCCGGATGTCAACATTATATCGTCTGGTATTTGTTATGGTTATATGAGTAAATTGAAAATGCCTGGGTTTTCAATTACCAAGACTCAAATCATGTTATTTGACCACGCGACGCGAGGCATGCACCAACAACACTGAAAATTTCTGCTCACTGTAAAAGGCCTTTGCTATTCGAGCTCAGAATTCCAAGAAAACTCTGTTTCCAAGTCGATAAAAGACATCTCAAACAAACATTATCAAACAATCATGAGGGTGAAAGAAGGCTTCCAGTTTCGATATTTTTGTCGCCCGAATCAATTTCTGTGTGAATTAAGTCTCGTATTTTAAACCTAAGAAGAAAGGTTCTTCGAATACAGATTCAAAGAAGAGATCGCCCTGAGGTCGCGCGAGCGCCCAAGAGGTTACCACTGTCTCTCGTTTCGAGATCAACCAGTATTAAATGCAGATTCGACCAACCTCAATTTGGTTGCGGTTTCTCCAGTTTTTTTGCGCTAAACAGTGAATATTTTCCCTACAGTAATATTTTTCCGTGAAAGTTAAAACATTGAGATCGAAGAATTTCAAACGTTAACAAAGTGTAGAATAACGGGGAAGAAATAAAGGAGCCGTTTAAATAACCATTGTTGGCCGAGTTGAAATTGAACATGGTAAGAGAACAGGGATTCCATTTGAAAAACACGTTCTTGACTCGCCTACGAACACTGAGCCGCGAAATGTATTTACAAATAGCTGTTCATTTTCCCGCTTGAAAGCGATGAAGGAACACACAGATTTCTTTGAAGTAAACGAAGGCACACTATTTTCGGCGAGCACACACGAACGGATCACGGACAAAAATATAAGGGGCCACCGAAGAAATCAAGGACGCATTAAAGCCCAGCGCTTAAAAACACAATTTTAGCAAAACTAGCAATCACAATAAAAACAAAGCAACCAAACAGGGAGTTTTAGGCCAAACAACATAGCGAAAATACCAAAATATGGGAGAGAGAATATCGAATGCCCAATCTGGCGCAAATATTGCGAGATCGCGTGTTGGCGACTTGACGAATTCGCGAGAAGGCAAAACGCTCAAAAAGCGCTAGATTGCATTTCGTGTGCAAAATCAACGTATCAATAATTTTCCCGTGGTCTGTAAGCATTGCCCTACACTTCGGCATGTCGATTCAACATCTTCGTTGCTTTCCGCGACAGTTTCAACTCGATGTGGACGACGCCTTGAGGAAGTGGATTTACAAAGGACGTACTGACCACCGCATCGGAATATGGAGTAACAACTTCTCAATTTGAAGCGTTCGCGCCCTTGTTTAAGTCGTGCTGTTGCAGTTTTTCTCGTGTTGTTTTTCTTCTCGCCTACGCTTGGCAAAGAAGAGAACGATAAAAACCCCCAATGACGGTAACGAAACACATGGAGAGATATCCGTATGCCGTGATGAATATCACTTAAAATACTCGACGAGACCAACGCGCCACATATACAGACAGAGCTTGTTTTAGCGTGATCCACACGAAAATTACCAATAACACTGAGTGAGCATTGTAACATGGTCGTACAATTACTTGTGCGAGTGAAGGGCTCTTTCAAAGCATGACTTGGCATTTATTGTCTGTCCTCCTACTGAAAGGAATCACCCTTAAACGATTTCACGTTTTCGAAATCCACCAAAATAAAAATTTCCCGTTCCGCTGCAACACAGGGAATTACAACACTTTACTCGAGTTCGATTATAACAGTTGTTTCAATCGATCTAACTTGAGATTACATTGAGTCACGTAGAACTCACGAGGGCGAAATAGCTTTTGCTCCTATTAGCTATGAGGTACGTAACATGATCGAATACACATCGTCTGAGTCCAGATTCCACCTCATTACACGATACACGCTCGTTTCGTTTTGCGACAAGCTAGGGCACACAGACCGCCGCGAAGATGCAAGTTCCTAACAAACTCTGTACAACCCACAGGCTCGGTAATTCAAAAATATTAATTTTTGGTCTGTTATTTGCGCTTCCTTCGCAAGTTAGCTAATATCAGACGAACCAGCAAACAGTGGCACAACGTTTCAGAGTGGCGATTACGTATGTGCAGCGCGGCAATAATTCCAAACTTCGCCCCTTCGAGTAAGCACGAAATATTACAGAAATGTGCTACGACAAAGAGCAGTTTCACGTCCCACGTGTTAGTTGACAAAAAAATCATTCAAGCCGTGGGCTGTCTACGATTTTGCACGAACTCGCACAATAAATAATTGAACAAGGGAAGAAAACTGCGCGGACTTACCTGCACTGGGCACCGTTGGTGAATAGTATTGCGCTTGTAACGGAGAAATAAACTGCTCTGAATTTCTTCCAATTGCTACTTCTGACGAGGAAAAGCCTGCAGGAATAGAGCCATTTTCCAGCGTCGTTTGCGAAGGAAAAGCCTTGAGCTGTCGAAAGATCGGGTTTGTTGTTACAGCCTCATGGGCGAAATGTTGCCGAGGGTTTGCCGTCTTCGCTTCCAAACTGTGTACTTTTGTCGACAAAAGGGCTGATTTTTCTTGCGATCTGTCCATGTCTATTTGTTAACAAGCGAAAACATCGGTCCTGCCGGGCGGCAAAATTCTCGTAAGCATAGTTTCGAACACAGTAAAGCGACTCTTCGTGCCATTAGCAAGTGAGGCGGAAACGTGCAAAGCTAAAATTGCTTTCAATTCAAGTTGTCTGTGATGTTGAGTTCTGTACAGAAACAATGATCTTGCATGCTAATTGGTCGACCGCACGCCCCCTGCAAGCCGAATTTCACTCATTCACCAATCACGTGGCGGCATAGTTGACAATTTCCTTGATACCCAACACTTCTTATTGTGAACAATGCGAGGCGTTTTGGCATATATACGTAATTTAGCGCAGAAACAAAAATATGCTGGAGTTTTCCCAGAACAAATTTAAAACGCGGCGGTGTTATGATTTAAGGAATCATTATCGAAAGCCACACACACGTCTGTTTAATCGAAAACGACGATAGAGGCGTGTTGCGTATTTAACAAGCGCGCTATGGAATCCATCACAGATATCAAAGGTTGACATTTGCTTTTTTGGCCTAATCGCGTTTTGAATTCCGTTCTCGACTGGTAGTCTATCAGGATTTGGGTTTTTTTGTACCGTCGTAATCCTCAAGTGGCAATTTGTTTAGCGACTTTAATTTTAAACCGAGCATCAGATCAGCGTAGCACCAGCTGTACTTTGTTTACGACGTGTACATTCAAAATAAAGGTATATTGAGCTGACAACATGTTTTTTAATTCTGCCGAATCACTCATTTCATCAATATCAATGAAAGACCGACATTTGCCCCAAGGGAAGGTGTTGTGTTTCTTTTGTCGACCAAATCAGCTGAGGCAGAACCCAAATAAACAAATCGAGTAGTTCGACCGTCAACTCATCTGTACGCAAAAACGTTTGCGCGCTATTTCACCCATGTTTCATTTTCGTGAGTCGATCGTATCAGCGGCCAACAAAGATGCTTCACTTGTGGCTTTAAGATCGGCATTCATATCAGTTTTTCAACATGCATCTTTCGATCTGCTGCTTGAAGAGGATGCCATGTAAAGGTGTGAGAAAATCAAAATATAGATTACATCAAAAGTTATTTTGGTAAATTGGCGTCACGCAACGCCAACGTGGCCTGATCAATAAGTCATTTATTTACATCTTTTGCGGTTTTGATGCACTCAAATGCGAGCACGTCTTCAGAAATTGATTGACTTTTAGCTGTAAATCTCCAGATTTCAATCAAAGGTCGAAAAAAAGAACGTTCTTTTTTTCAATTTGTTTTTTTTTTTTTTTGAGTCTGTGTTTTCAGTAAACTCCCCACGGAGAAACGTTATTGAGTCTATATTAATTATACCCGTATGATACGTGTTATGTAAATTGGGCTTAAAAGCACTTTTGTAACAGTTTATAAATATAAATCATTGGCTAGGCTACGTTGTAATATGCTGGAATAAATTGGTATAACCCATTTAAAGAAAAAAAAAATCCGACAATTTTACCGCTTCGTGTTCGTGTTCCTGTAACTGGATGATTTTGGAACAACTGTTTAGACACGTTTCATTGACCCGAGGTATATGGTTTCGTTCGCGAAAATTATTATTTACTATGGAAAAACGTCAGATTGGTTTTCAATTTCTATATTTAGTTTCGAGGCGTGAAATCGTGTTAACGCGCGCGAGAATTCCGCGAGCATACGTTACCCCTGCGGCGAAAGCGGAAGTCGAATTTGAAACTTGTGGTGACTGTACTGTTTCGGAAATCAAGCCTAGACGGTCGACCGATTGCAAAAAAAATACAGACATCCCCTTCAATGACTGTATAAGAGTCACACCATTGTAATCGAGAATAAAACTTTGGGTGTAGCAGACTGTGAAATTCTTCGCTTAAAACTCTGCTGAAAAGCACAGATTCAATAAATTTTTATGTTAATGCTAGTGCCGTAAAATCAGTCTAACTTGTAGCTTGTACAGTCACGGACTATGACCATTTAAGGCCCTCGTTCTTTCAAGCAGTGGTTAGTCATGTGCTGCAGCTCTGGCAAATTACTCCGCTCAAAGAGAAAGCATAAAGAATCCCGGTTTCACACTAGTTTTACACAATAGAAGCATTCAAGACATCAGGTGATTCCTTGCATCATACAATTATACAAAAGTAAATTTAAGGTCATATCCTAAAATGGTGATGAATTACATTGTAATCTATTGGAAGAATAATTCTCAACCTATTAGGTCACCGACAATTACAACAAAATTGCCTCGCTGACTCCCCGACTATACTAATAATGGAAATAACTGACTTTAATGAACTGTTTTTCTACGATGCACAGATCCCTTACTCTCGCATGTTTAGCCCTTGCCTGTTTTGTCTGCCCGTTTGCATCCACTGTCAGACCACAGGATTAGCTTCCTGTTGACAGAGAGCACAGCCAACTGGTGCTTGTTTGTGTGAAAAGGATATAGGATTTCTGGGGTCATATCATTGCTGGGGATTTATGAGTTAATACTCAAATAACTAACTTGACGCAATATTGTCCGGTTGAAAGACACGCGAGAAATTTCATCATTGTTTTCCTTCTGTAATAATATCAGTGGTGGATCTAGGGGAGGGGACCGGGGGACGCGCCCACCCCCTCTTATTTTGGGTAAAAAGAGAAAAAATCACAGAAGGAAGAAAAGCCGGCAGGGGAAGCAAAAAAGAAAAAACCTCGCCTCACCCCCCCTCCCCCCGTTAGGTCAAGGTCTGGATCCGCCACTGAATATGATTACTTTTTAAAACGTAATATTAGATCTGAGCTAAACATACTTTTAATTCGATCACATCTTGTTTTTTCGAGCTCATCGAGTTCATTCGAACTACTTTTTACAACACAAAGTAGTTATTTAGCTAGCGCCAGGAGTTTAAACGGGATAATAAATTTAATTAAAGAGCGTTAGTGTAGCAAAGGACTGGGAGTGTTTCTACATCTACCGTACAATTTGCTGTCTGATTTAGGGAAAGGTTTTTGGAATAGGCATCTTGTAGCAGTGTTACAGTGGTGTTACACTGTTACACGGACGAAAACATAACGAAATTCCCCAGAGTAAATGGCGGATTTAAATATTTAAGCATCATTTATTCATTTATGGGTGTTACACTTTTCCTCGCCCCCATTCTACCCTAACAACAAGTGAGCCTGCTCGCAGGCTAAACAGCGGGGCTCGGTCAACATCACAACGATTTCGTAGTCCTTCTGTGTCTGCTAGTGAAAATCACACTGGTGTATCAAGCGTGCATCATGTTAGACTTTTAGTTTATTTACTGTATGCAATAGCCAGCAATCGATCGCAAGCACGTCAATTCATAATGTCCAGTAAGAGCCCTCGAAGATCTCTTGACGATCTAGATTCGCAAACATTCTTTTCGGTGGCTGGTAAACTACATAATGTTTCTTCATTGGCAAGCCTATCTACCACTGATGTTTTGAGGACACCAGGTCTATCGGAGGAAGAAATTTCGGCATATTTGTTAGTGAAGTTTGGAGCGAAAAGATTCCATATATTACAATCTGCTGTTTTGAAGGTGACGAAAGTATACCGAACACATCGCTTGCCTGTCATCAGGGAGAGATATCCTCAATTGAGTGACATCACGGCAGAAGACTTGCCAAATGCCATACTGTTGGCCGGCAAATTAGTTAGTACTGACGAAAGCACGGAAGTGTTCAACTGTTTTGGGCCACCTACCAACAGCTGCATGGATTGTGGCAGAGAACTGCAGTTACATTATGAGCCCACCGAGGATATGTTTTTACGTTTATGTATAGTACAATTGTTAGCCCTAGACCGTTTGCACTGTATTTTCTACGTGCATGCATGAGCTTGTATGGTGGAATTGTCACAATTCGGTGATAATATTTCCCTTCTAAGTACCCCGGTAAGCAAAGAGTTACGTGTCTTACTGTAGACCGCAGAGATCTCTCCTAAAAAAAAAAATAGATCTGCAGTGGAAATGTTTATTATAACATAACTAAAGCAAAGCGCGCGCTCTGATTGGTTAATTTAGCATCTACTATTTGCCCATGGGTGTACGCTGCTGACGTGTGTGCTAATGTTTACAAAGTAAATCTTTTGACAGACATTGTTTCCAAAGTAATGGCCGACGTTCTTCTGCCAGAAATGCGAAACTGTCTTCACAGTTGTCTGAAGATGAAACTTTATCGAGCTACTGGTGTGCAGTCGGTTGTCATGAATGAATTTTCGCGCTCTTGTTTTCTCTTGTCATGCAAGACTACATGAACATTTTTTTGTGATGTAGCTCAATAAAAGGACTTCTGTTGTTCCAATGTCTCAATGTTATGTTATAAAACAAATGGTAAACGCCATAGCGAGCACTATTGAGTTATGGATGCACTTGGGAGGTTTGCCAAGCACTCAAGAAGCTAGAGTCGCACTCGGCTATCGCCTCGTGCGACTCTTACGCTTCTTTCGTGCTTAGCAACCTCCCGCGTGCATCCATAACTCAATAGTGCACGCTATGGCGTTTACCATTTGTTAATTATACGGTGTTTATTCGATTAAAACGCGTGTTTGTCTCTTGTCCCTTCATTGACGTCACTCCTGTTGAGTTTTTATGATCCCATAAGGCCAAGCAAGTAGTGGGAATGCTTGGTAACCGCGCAATACTTATCAAACCGTAATGGCGTCGAAGAGCGCCAAATTTTGTTGTCAACAACAAGAAAATTGTTGTGTGACCCAGTGAGTGGTTTTTGATTCTTCCAGTTCATTTGTAGAATCACGGTAATGATGCTGTGCGAAGAACAATATGTTTTATGAAACCTTGGGTTTATAAGAATATTTTACCGGTTGAGTAAAGGACGAAAAAAATGTCTGCTAAAAATAAGAAATTTGAACGAGGATCGGTCACTTCTGGCTCGTCTGAAAACTTGTCGGCAAAGAGACTTGGCTCAGCTAAGGTAAACAGGCCTAGTTCTGCAGATGGAAGCAAATATTCAGCGCGATCTACGGCAAGTTTGGTAAGTATTTAATTTGTCAGTACTGTGTATATTAATTCTATCATTAGTTGTATTTGAGCTTAATGTGTGTCCACATCACTAGAAGATATGGAACATTTAGAGTGTGATATTGAGCCTAATGATCGAAGTCAAAGACTATTTTAAGATTATTTTTTCAGTTAAATGGAAAACTTAATTAAAACTCTTGAAAGAACCAAGGTCAAGTCAGACTTTGGAAACCTCAATATGTATTAGAAAACACAATCTGTGGTAAATAAATGTTAGCTTTAAACTCTTTATTTGTAAGTTTTTCTTTCATAAGCCAATATCATAGTGCAGATGCGAATGCATAGCCCATGTATCCTCGAAACTTCTCTCTTACTTAAAGTTGTACAATATCTGGTTTAAATTTTTTTTTATATTAGGAATGAATACTTTTTGTGTCTAGTCAAAACATGTAATGTAACTCAGGGTATTGCTCAGTATATCAAATGGACATGTGGCAAGATTCAAGATTGTAGCCAAGATCTGACTGGGGAGCGTCCTAAATTAAATATAGAGCAATCAGACCTCACTGTTCTAGTGGTGTCTATGGACATGCTCCCCTGGAAATATTTGACAATATTGAATTGTCTTCAATTCAATACATATAACAAAGAACTCTGGACCTGACATTTCAGCCCCAGGGTGAAGAAATTTATTGATCAATATTTAAGAAGTAACAACAAGTAGATTTACACTAAAATAATATTTGCTCTTGATTTCTATGCATGACAGATGACTTGAGCTGCACCCTCGTCAATTATCACGCGATAGAAATCTTGAGCTCATAATCTAATTGTTTGATGGAAACACAAGTGGAAGTTTGAGAGAACAAGAAATGCTGTGGGAGCACAAGTCGATGGTCGAGTTTTTCCACAGCTTTTTCAAGTTCTCCTAAACTTTCACAAGTGTTTCTATTAAACAATTAGATTATGAGCTCGAGATTTCTATCACACATAGAAATCAAGAGCAAGTAATCTAATTGTTTTAGTATAAATCTGCTAGTTGCTCAAAACTTTATCTAATGCTCTTCACAGACACTTAAAAAATGTCAAGAAGCGGCCATCATTTTGTTAACAAGGGCACACTGCTATGCTACTCACTCTCTATTACAGAACAGATAGTGAGCAATGTAGCCAATCAGAGAATGGCAATCGTGATAGAACGCTAGTGGATTTATACTTAAACTCGATAGAGACAACAACAACAACAAAAAAGAACAACAAAAAAAAGAAAACAACTTGTTTACTTTGATTATCAAAATGTAAATTCTCTTTAATTGCGCCATCATTACGTCAACAGCTCATGCTAGTTCTGTGTTTCTATCAATTTATAGAAACATGATTTTTAAACAATCATCGCATATATTTTTTGGGCTAGATTCTATATCCAAACCATATAGGTATCTACAGGATGTCTGTACACTCATCTAGCTTAAAGCCTGCCAAGACTGCGCTTTCAGTATTGACCATTGCTGCCAGCTGAATTTATGCTTTATATATAAATATAATCACATTATTATTCTTGAAATAATTTTTCTTTTCCAAAACAGGTATTGGTAATGCTGACTTGACCTTTGTTCTTTAAAAAATATGGGTTGCAACATTTGAAAGAAGCATGTGCTCATTTAGAGCTGTTATAAATTTTTGCTTCCTAATGCAAAGAATACAACTTAACACATACTGAGTGTTTTGATTTCAAGTTCTCAACTTCAGTTAATCCAATATCACATTTTATACCATGCCATTGGAACTTAACAACCAATCAGAATACAGGAAAGCAGTTGCATACTTAACAGCGTTACACCCAACCTTCCCATTGGAACTGCGTGTGTGCTGTATTAATTGTGTTTTCCACTGTAATTTCTATGGCATGGTTGTATTTATTGGTCTACGCAATTGCTTGTGTATATACCAAATAAATACAAGTGATTGTGAGATGTTCCATGGTACATGTATACTTCTCAAGACCATTGCATAACCAGTACATATATATATAAATGTTTATGCATAGCCTATAT
The DNA here is from genome assembly GCF_964199315.1 of Orbicella franksi. Taxonomy (NCBI): domain Eukaryota; kingdom Metazoa; phylum Cnidaria; class Anthozoa; order Scleractinia; family Merulinidae; genus Orbicella; species Orbicella franksi. The sequence continues at coordinate 18,864,418 of NC_138150.1, read as the reverse complement.
TAGTCTTTGATTTGTAACTCATCAATTACTGCCAAAATCGATGACTAAACAACTGATTTGCCATTTATTACAAAACAAAACATATTATTATTTTTCCACTGTTGTCATGCTATGTTTTGGGATGTTAAGTTAAGAAATTAGTTTTTTAAGAATGAAAACTATTCAAACCATGACTCCTCTTATTTGGCTCCTTGAAACTGTTGTTCATCTGACAAAGAACCCTTGTATTTGTAAACCTCGCCAATTTGTTTGATGTTATTAATGTTATGATAGTAAAAGTTTTTTGTCTTTATTGTAGGATTCGGATGTGAGTGACTTTCTGTCAGTCACTGGAACAAGTAAAGTTCCTCAAAAATCTGGACAACATAAAAGGAGTAAGTTAATGATATGACTCTCTGTATCTGTGGAATTATAATCTGTAACTTCTAGTACTGGGGTTGTCTAGAAAGTGAATACAGTGAATACCAAGCACAGTGTAGGACAGGATAACAAGGTTCTAATACTGTTTTTCTTAAGACAAAATCTGACTGCATTAAATCACAAATGTTAGATTTTATTGTTACCATTTTGTGCTGTGATTGGTTTTCATTGTCTAACTGCTTTCTTTGTCACCGTAGCATTGTTACGCAGACTACAGGCCTGGTATTTCTGGTGGTGTTTGGTGGAATAAGTTACTCAGATCTGGTCAGGAAATTGTACAGTAGTACAGTAGCATGCATGCAATCTTAGTGTAAAACTTGTGAGCTCAAACCTTGCCAATGGCAATGGCAAAATTCATCCTATTGTCTTGTCACAACCAATTTTGTTAAGAATGGTAACTGAAAACAAAATTATACATATAGGAATGAACATCAAAATTACACATACAAGAATGAACATAAAACAACGTGCTGGAACAGACATAAAAAATTCAAGAAAATGAAGCAAAATTAGTGAAGAAAACTTACAAGGCAAATGAGAAAAGCTTTAAACAGAACAGCAAACATAAACTTGTTACTGGAGCAGAAACAGCTAAAAACCCATACTGAAGAGATAAATATTTACATGTACATGCCGACCAAATATACAATGTGCATAATACATATGAAAAATACAGAAAAAGAAAGAAAGAAAAAGTTACACTAAAACACAGAACTGTGCATTTGAATTCCTGGCACCTATAGATATCAAGAAAATTTTATTGCTATTTCAATTTCCTTTTTAATTAATTGTTTTGCAGGTGGAAGTGCAGGCTTTGTCAGGTCACGGCACAATGAGGTTCATGTATCTGGGAGTGACAGTGACAGCACAAGAACCAGCAGTAGCTCAGGAACAAGAAGAAAGACTGCAAACACAAAAAAGACTGCAACGACAAGGTAACCTTTACAGGGCTAGAGAGAGGATTTTTTTTTTATTTCAGCAGCGTGGATTAATGTTTTAGAATACTTAGGGTATATCTAGCAGACTAAGCATTGTACTATTTGTGTGAAAAATTAGTCTGTTGAACCCTTGTTGTTTCAAACCTGGTTACAGTATCTCAGACCCTCTGCTTTCTCAAACTACCCATTATCTCAAACTCAAATCCATGTTTTTTAATTAGATAAATTATACATTTTTACTTTGTACTAGTTATCAGATTTCCTAAATTGACGATTTCCCCTTGGATATGCATTTTCAGTCATTTACTATTGGCTGTCTCAAACCCCTGCCATTTTGAACATTCTTCACTTCCCTTGAGAGTTTGAAATAGCAGGGTTCTAGTACACTGTACTTCTTGTCCCTTATTTTGGTAACCAGATCTAGTAACAATATTGTTGACTGTTTGACCGAGACATACCTTTAACCTTTATGTCCTTTCCTCTTCAAATCCTCAATTACGTGTACTTCTGTTTCTGATTTTGTTCCCCTAAGTGGTTCACTTTGACAATCCACATTGACCTTCTTTACCATATGAAAATTTTGCCATGCATGTCTAGAGTCTATATAAAAAGCCAAAATTCTTCTTTGTCTTTGTCAGGTTTTCTGAGGATCATATCCCTCTTATTATGTCACAAGCCAAAGCTAGAGCTAAACCTAAACTGGCCACAACTTTTCAGGTAAGTTAATCCTCTTTGGCTGAGTAGTTCGAACTAAAGTTGACAAATAGATTTATGTCTCACGCTTTCTAGAGAAGCTGTTACCATCTCCAGATGGAGGACACCTAAACTCCAACTCGGGGTGAGAGGCTTAGGCAGTTGGGGGTTGGGGGTGAAAATTGTCCTAGTCAGTAACTTAATACTGCAGAAATCAGAATTAGTTGTTGTCCTGTCAGGCCACTAGATGTTTTGCTTTTTTTAATTCAGCGACATACCAATGCTGCCAAGGCCAGCCCTGGCGCTCTGCCAGACAGACCATCAGCATCATCCCAGAATAACTTACAGCCTGACGAGGTTGATGAGTGGTGGCTGTCAGTTGCTGATCCTGCACCAGTCCCTCCATTGTTTCTGCAGTCCCCTACAGAATTGAACAAGGAAAATGACTGGTGGCCTGGTTTGAACAAGACAAGCAATCACGTGGGTGAGGATTTTCTGTTGGGTGATGTCAGTAATGCCCGGCCTGTCACGAACAATTTTGATCAAAGTGATCCTGACTTTGACATGCTTGAAGGAAACTCCAGAATCAAACCTGACAAGTCAACTACAAGAAGGGAAGACATACCTAAACTATTTCTTGATGATCTTCTGGAAGATGAGGGTGACAGCAGGCGTAAGAAGGCTGCTGTGAGCATTCAGCGCTGGTTCCGTGGATGGAAAACCAGGAAGCAGCTTAGTGGACAGAATGCTGTCAAGGAATTGTTAAGTCAAAAGAAAATGGAAAAGGAGAAAGAGATGTTCGGTGACCATACAAGCATGCAAACTGAGGTACATTTATAAGTACATGTAGTTTGTTTATTAATAAATGTAATTTTCCTGGCAGAGTTAGTCCTGGAAAGAGCTGTTTAATGTTGGTGACTGACGAATCAACAACCTGACTGAAAGTCATCTTTGGAGACAAGTGTGAAGGTTGTTGAAACATCAGTGCTCCTGATACTTCTGGCCATGGGTTTGACAAACAAGAGGAAGATTTGTATTAAAGTTAGCAGGTTTACCCCAGTTCTCATAACTTCAACAGGGTGGTACATGGAGGCAGTATCCACTGCAGGGTTCCATAGTCAAACTCTTTTCGTTTGACGCAAACTCTGTGATGTTACAGCAACATTTTGTTAACTCAAATTGAAAGTTGTCCGTTCCTTTGAACAAATTTCAAACATTGTGTCACAACAGTGCAGAGCTCCCTTTAAGGGAACATCCAGTTGGACTGTAAGGCAAGACAAGATTGATACACCAAAAAAGAACTACATGTAGTTTCTGGTTTCAGACTTTCAACAAACTAATTTCGTGAACAGTGCATTCTCTGAATGTATATTTGTGAGTCCACTGGACAATCCAGAGGATTGAGAATAAAGCCGATCAAGGACTAAATCTAAGTATGGGTAAATTTTCTTTAGCATCTCCAACTTGTTGATAATTTGTGGTTTATGAAACTAGCTTACTTTTGAAGCTCATAATGAAGTTTGTTCACATGTTCTTCTGTGTCATTACTCCTATTTAATGTTTAATTCACAGGAAGAACTTAAAGATCAAAAGGAAGATGAAAAGAGAAAAAGACGTGAGGAGAAAGCAAGACTAGCAAGACAAGCTGCTATACAGGAACTACAGAAAAAGAGAGAAGAAAAACGACATGAGAACCAAAGAAAGGCAGAAGAAGAATTGGTACAGTTTTGTTGTTTTGCTTGCCTGGGTAAACAGAAGTGTCTCTTTACATGCTTCTAAGTTATTTCTTTCGGGAAAGACATGTTAGATTTGACATAAGAGAAGTCCAGAGACATAGTTGATGAAACTACATTAATATGAACACCGTCTCTGATTGGTTGTTGTTAACTTGTAAAAATTCTAAGCATACCATATTGGCCAGTCACTAACACAAGGAGTTACATGTACATGTCAGAGGTGAATTCAGTTATTCCTGTTGTGCAGGAGGACCTGAGCATATGAGGGTAGAAGTCTGTTTACTGACAGGTTCTTGTCTGTGGAAAGTTTAACATATAGATAATCTTATGTCATGCTAATTGTATATCTTGAGAGGAGATCCATGTCATGTTACGTGTAGTGTTAATCAAAGGAAAGCTAGCGATGAAATAATAAGGTTGCAATTTGAGAGACTGCTGATGTAAGTACCACTTTTCAAGAATCAGTCTTTCATTAATTTCATGAAACCTTTTTGGTAGGTTTTCCTCCAAGCCAGTGGAAAAGTTAGTAAAAAGAAATCAGGGAACTCTTTATCAGCGACAAAGCCAAAACCTAAGGGAAAGAAGAGCACAGGTGTTGGTGTGTCTAGCAGTGCTGTAAAAAATAACGAGGCAGTAAGTTCTATTGAAACAGCAGCAAGACCTGGGACAGCCAGTAGTGTTGGAAGGAAGGTTGATGAACTATTCCAGGTGAGTTACACCTAGAACTTCCATATGAGACTCCTGTAGGAAGCTTCCTGTGAGTGGTAACTACAGAGGTCAACATGCAGATGCAATGTACCTTCAATAAGGAGGCACCTTGTACAAATGGATGAGTAACACCTGCATTAAGTGGCCACCTTCTTGTAAAGCTGTCACCTTCCATAAGGAGTTGCTCTCAATAAGTGAAGATATATTAACAACCATATGTGATACTGACATTTTAGCATTAGGCCCATAAACATAAACAGCCTGCCACCTCCCATTTGCACTCACCTACTGCAAGTGGCAATGTTACCATGTTACCATAAACCCGTTGCACATGCAGATGCTTTCCTGAAGTTAATGCCTCCTAATATTTACTTATAAGTACGGTATATACATAAGACCTACACTGTAGTGGTTGCCACACGACTGTATGACCATCGTTTATACATTTGGTACATTTAAAACATTTTCAACTGATTGTGTTAACCCACAATAACACTACCTGCAGTTATGTTTTGCTTTTTACTCTCAGGAATCTCGAGAATCACAAGTGAGTGCTGCTGCCTCTGCTGCTGATGAGCAAGCCACAGGACCTCTCTTCTCTGATCGCACAGATGACACAGATAAAACAGTAACAAGGTACAGTGTACATCCCATGAGTAGACAAATGCTCTGCTGGGAATAATTTCCAAATGTTTGAATACATGTACTTCCAAGATGGTTTCCTATTTTGAAGCTACTTGAATGCATTTCTTCAGCTCCCAGGTTGGTGGAGAAAGTAAGACAACCTTTGATGATCTCCTTGAGTCCCTCAAACAACTGGAGGAAGAACCACCAAGTCTACTACCCATGGAGGAGAACAGTGCACCTAAATTTGGTGGATGGGGTATGAGCCCTTAAAATGTATTCATGCAATAGGCTTGGCCTGTATTTTCTGGGTAGCATCCATTGTAGTCTTCTTACTAATGGTTAGATTTTCAGACTCAAGATTTTGCACAATGTTTTGTTGCTGCTGAGCAAGTTACATTACCCATACAGCGCATACCCTCTCTCCACTCCAGGATCTAAGAGTATATTAAATGATTGCTTTATAGCTAGAAACTCCTATTAGGGTTATGATGGCAATATTATAAGCTGTAGTCAATGGATAACATCCTTCCAAGTTGAAGAAATGACACATGTTTTGAGAACTGGAGTTCCATACCATCTGCATCATTATCGGTGTCTGATGTTTCCACTAATAACAGTTCACATACTTGTATTGACATGTAGGTGATTAAGGCTTACATGTATGCACTTTTTTAACCTTCTTGGAATTCTTTATGTTTGTAGGGCAAGATTTTGAAGGTGGTGATCAAGACAAGGTAAGGGGTATTCATTTGATTTGATTGTGCACATTATACAGTGGAACCATGTCTTACGGTCACCTTGTTGACACGGTCACCTTGTTATTATGGCCACTTCTTTTTGTCCCGCCTAAATGCCAATACGTTTTCTTATAAGAAAAATGGCCAATGTAGTTGAACCTGTTTGTATGACTGTACAGGAATCTCAATCCTGAGGGGTTTTGTTTTTGTATTCCTCTCGTAGCCTTACCTCTCTTATGCTTCTCTGGACCAGTTGAACAAAGCCAAATTAGAGAGGTTAGTTTTCAGAACTTCATTTAACTTATTTTGTTATCTGTTTAATTAGTACTTGGACTGGCTAAGAGTTTGAGAATCTTGTTTAAATGCAGTTAAATGCAATTTAACATAGTTAGAACAAGGAGCACTTGTCAAGCACCTTTGCAGTCATACACACGTGCAAGGACTCTGTATGCTCCGTTGTAGCCCAGTTTGCTGTTGTGAACTTTACAGCATTTCTAATTCATGTCTTGCTCTCACTGCAGTCAAGGCCAGTCAGGTGCTGCTCTATCAGCTGAAAAACTAAGGTATTGTCTGTCATGCATGCACGCTTCATGTTGACTTCAGGAAATAAAAATAAAGTATTGTGATAGTGAAATGAATAAGTCAGTCAAATCTAAGACGAAATGTAGTTAATGATGTTAAAATTGTGTTACAAATACATCCAAACCAAAGAGTGTCTATTTCATATTCCTAAAATGTTATTTTTTGAACTTGGCTTTTCACTTATACCGACTGTGAAGTTAATAATGCAGTTATTACATACTATACCAATCCTGTTACTAGCCTTCACAAAGAAATATTTACAATCAGGTAGTTGTCGCCACTTAATTTCAGTGTGTTCATCTTTCTAAGACGATTTTGCAGTTCAAGGTGTATGGCTGTTTGCCTGGCGTGTGTTCCATGCACAGAATATGATTTCTTTTCATTTTTAGGAGTATTTTGACATTCTTGGATGAAGTGGAGAAGGCCGAAGACGATGTTGTCAGCGAGATAGGTCAGGTAAGTCCCAGCTAATACATTAGCAAGTTTCTTAAATTTCCATCCTTGGCCCAGTCTTTTAAACAGTGCTTTGTGCCTTCTCTGCCTGCCCAAAGAATAGCAACCCACAGCTTCCTGGCCTGAGCTCGCATTACTGTGCAACAACTGAGCAAAACAAATTTATAGACAAATATGGCTATAGGCAAAAGGTGCATAGCCGCCTTTATTGAAGCATTCGGAGCAATGGTTAGTTCTTGATACATAGTTCTACCCAGTAAAGGTGAGGGCCAAGAAAATGCCAAAAGCAAATGCGCCGAAAACACATATGCTGCCCCATCCCAGGCAAGCGCAACAGAGGAAAAGATGCGCTATGCATTTCAGTCACCAATATGAACTGGATGAGGAATATTTAAAACAGTGCTTACTCTCTGACCACTTGAGGCTCAATGTGAGACATGGTTTGATACGGAGTGATGAAGAAGGCCAAGAACTTGGCTCAAAAGGAAGCTTTGTTTTTACGTTTGTTTTGCTCTTGTCAGGCGCGGGATGGTGCCATATCTCGTGGATTACCATCATCAAGCACCTCAGCGTCTGTAGCAGTTGATAGGGAGTAAGTAAAACCAAACAAATGTATCATCTACTTAGATTAAAAAAAAAAACCGATTTCTAGAGTGCAGTCACTAGAACAGGTTCTGTTTTAAGCAGGAGTTTCTGATTCGTGCTGTCCAGTCATCAAATTATATCACATATTGTGAAGATAACGTGCTAAATATGGCGGCAGGAGTACTGTAAATTTCTGTCCATTAGGCTGTGTTTCTAATTGTTAGCCTGTGTATAAGACCTTCATGTTGTGTATGACCATTTAAATGAAAGCTACTGAGCAGTAATTTCATGTGTTACACTTTACTATGCTGTAAAGGGATGGTTCTAACTTTTAGTCTGTGGATGAAAACCTAGTTTGGGACCATTCAAATGAAAGCCGTTGCAAATACTTTCATGTGGTACCGTTTATGTACGCTGTAAGACGTGTTTCTACACACTGTAACTTATACCGGCGTAAGGGGATGAAACCATAGCCTGTGTCTATCCAACTAGCGTTCATCTGTGATTTTCAATAAACTACCATTAATTCTGACTCTGATGTATTTAGTAGCTCGTGGCCTTTGGTTTGACAGGCGATTCTTTTTCTTGCTGTAGGAAGGACGAAGCCGCCCTGGAGTCGGCCGCAGCTGCAGCCTCTGACGTTACAACAGCCATGATGGCGGTGAAGATAGAATTAGAAGAGAAGAAAAGAACTAATGACTTGCTTCAGAGAGCCTTGGTTAGTAAAATCCCACAGGGAGCACTCCAAATAAAACTTTCCAGAATTTTACGGTGAAGTGCGTCTTGCAGTTCTTAATTTGTGCATTTTGAAATAGTGGCATAGAGACTCCCTGTACCAAAAAACTGTAATGTAATGTGCTGTAGTATCAAAATGGTTACTAACCGTTTTTCTAACACTAAATTACAAAATCGTTGCTTAACAACAAATTTTATCTCTTTTCCCCATTGGCTTCTTGGAGGCGAATAATTAAAATTTCTTGGACTGCCTGAAATTTTACCAAAACATTCATTCGAACGGCTGTTTCAAGTTCCAATCCCTTGTTAAATTTTAAAGGAATTCAAGCCAGAGTTGAAAACTTGAACCATTTTCAATGCAGTATGCCCTTTTCCCCTTTCATCCTATTTCATGGTCGCCTCTTTATGGGTTCGTGACATCTGTTGGGTATTCTTCTGCAAGATCAACTATTCTTGTTGGGTTTCCTGTGGTCTTGATGTGTTTATCTTTAACTTGGGCGACACGTACGTAACAAAATCTTAAGTGGAGACGCAGTGGCCTCGTGGTTAGTGCACTCGACTCCGGGAAGCAAAATCGCAAACCCTGTGACTGCAGAGCTGTTTTATGCACAGAGATTCTCCTCGTCAAGAAGTTTCAGGCGTATACTCTTCTGTCTTTAAATACCGATTAAATAAAAATGGCTTTGCGGGTCCGAAAAGTTTCCGGGCTTTTCGAGAAACAGGCCCCTGGCCAGGGATATTGTGTTGCAGTGTGTTCTTGGGCAAGACACTTTACTCGCTTCAGTGCCTTTCTCCACCCAGGAGTACAAATGGGTACCGGCGAATTTAATGCTGGGGGTAACCCTGCTATTCACTAGCATCCCATCCAGGGGGGATTAGAAATAGTAAATACTCCTAGTCGCTTCATGCTGTAGAAACCGGGATAAACTCCGGCCTGATGGGCTACTTGGCTTGTATGCAGACTTTACCTTTGAGCGACAGAGCATCTTTACGTAAATTCTTCCCTTCCCTATCAGAACCAACAGCGTGAATTCACGTTACGACAAGCCAAGGAGATGGAGAAAGACGCCAAACAGCGCCTGGCGATACAGCGACAGGAGTACGAGGCAGCGATTCAGAGACATTTGTCGTTCATTGACCAACTCATCGACGACAAAAAGGTTCTTGGCGAGAGATGCGAGGAAGTGGTGAACAAACTTAAAAGTACAGACAAGAAGTATGGAGATAAAGTCAAACAAATGGAAGAAAAGTAAGTTCGTTCGTTGGGGAGGCAAATTAAACCATTAAAATGTGAGGTTAAGAATTGCAATGAGAATTACGTCAGCCATAACTTGCTAGGAAACTATGGCTGACGTCAGGTAGTAATATATAGATCGTTTGGATTGCGTGTCGAGCCCGAAGGGTGCTTCGTGAGCCGCAACGAAATAATGAAATACATGGAAACCAAGCCGAAAATGTAAACCTATCCTAAGCGCGAAAAACATCACGTGATCTAAATGGCTTTTGTTTAGTACTTGATTGGCGAGAAACGCACCATCGTTGCCGTCTTTGATTTGTGAGAGCGCGTTGCTCGAGTTTTTTTTTTTTTTACCAATTAGGGGTCGTCAAATGTAAAAGCCGTCGGAATGGCGCTCGTTGGTGCAATGTAAAGCTTGATAATTAATTGTTCCTTTTCAGTCATCAAGTTGAATTGAAGAAACAGAAGGAAGTTATACTGGCGGCAGAGAAACTCAGACGAGAGAAATGGATAAATGATAAAACTCAGCAAATCAAGGTGAGAAGTGGAGGATACTGGCAGAAGATTAGCCGCAAGTCGCTTTATACCTGGCTTTTATGATGGTCTGTCAGTAGATTTTCGTATCAAGCGTTCTTTATGATTTAACAGGAAGTCACTGTCAAAGGATTGGAGCCTGACATCCAGAAGCTGATCGCAAAACACAAAGCGGAATTGAAGAAACTCAAATCTACCCATCAGGTATTCCAACTACTTCCGGGTAGTCAAAACGAGTGCAGTGATGGGCGAAGCACTTTAGGCCCTGAACTGTCCTTCTCTCGCTCTATACAGGGGTTAAAATCAGGAGGGAGACTCTCCTCTCGCGTCTGGGGTCAACCCAATATAGAGCGAGGAAATGAGAGTTAAGGGTGTGGACTTGGACGGGTTGGACTGAACACAATCGTGGCAAAAGTGAAAACACACACCACATAAAGGCATTTTTAGGTGTTTGTTTAAGAGCTCTGATTCGATCTCCTTTAAATTCAAAGCATTAAGTCTGTGTGATTGATTGATTGACTGATTGACTAATTAGTTGATTGATTATGTGCTTTGCGGCCTTACTGTATTTGATGATGGCAGAGGAGGCAGTTCTGTTCTTTCATTTGTTATTATATGGTATTGTGGGTTATTTGGACGGTCTTTTCCAGAAATACAATCAGTCACGTTACGCTTCAGGCCGCCAGTTTCCGAGTGTCGTAAAGTTTTGAGGATTGTTGTTATCGGCAGGTCGAAACTTTCGATTTTCCAACCACCTTGACACTTTCTCACGACTTGCGGGCGGAAGTTACCAGAAATTTAGAGCAATTTTACCAAGTAAACTCATGGTCTATAGCTAGTTATTGTTAATGATTTAATGGCAGGCGGAGTTACTTGAAGCTGATGAACGTGCAGGTAGAAGATATATTCAACAGATAGAAGAATTAAGAGATCAACTGGAAAGAGAAAAGGAAAGCGCCTGCTCGCGGGAGAGAGAACTCTCTCAACAAAGGTACATTTTGTTCTCGTAGTTTCCATTTTCACTGTTAAGGGAGCTAAGCCACGTACAAAATCGCCTTTAAATTGAAGGAAACCTGAAAATAGTAGTTTATTAAGATAGAAAAACACCAAAGAGATAGTAATAAACCATAAAAGAACAAGGATGGTGAAGGATGGAGAAGATTGACACGGATTACAAACAACAAACCTATAGAAATTATAGGCTATTAACGATGAAAAATGCATTGAGACTGCATGGTTATTGCTTATGGACTTTTATTTTTTTGCAATTTTTTTTTATTTTTTACCAAATTTTGTTAATGATATATTACAATTCCATGCCTAAAGATAAGTTACATACAATGAACTAAAATCCTGTTTATCGACTTGCTCGTGAAGAAACGCTGATGGATTTTACAAGGATTAGAATAGATAACAGCGAAACTCACAATTGGCATGCGTGAAAGAGTTTGACTGGAAGGCTAACTGTTAATATGATCAATACTTGACAAAAGCAAATTATACTATGTAAATTCTGGATTTTTGTCCTTCTCCTTCTTAGAATTCGCTTTGTTTTTGACGTTTAAAATCCCCGTTGTAATGATTGAAATGGTGTAGTCGAGAATGAGGTGAAGAGAAAGCGAGGCGAAAGAGAAGAAAAGAGAGAGAAGGTGGGAGAGGGCTACCTCACCCCCCACTGCACCCCCCCTCAGCCACGTCACTATCACCCAGTTCACCCAGTTCCTTCTCGACATTTCTAGTCGCAGTCAGACCGGCACCCTTCCAGTCGGAACCGTTTCACAGGCACAGGCTACATTTACTAGTAAGGTGCCAACTTGAACGTTTTTTTGTTTTTTTCGTTAAGATATGAGAAGCAGCTGGAGCAAGAGGAACAAGCCTTTCAGCAGCAGAGACGGCGGCTGTATGCTGAGGTGCAGGAAGAGAAGGAGAGAGTAGCACTGCAGGCTCAAAAGCAGCGGCAAGAACTGGATGAGGCACGAGCAGCCCTGGAGGTGAGTGGGTATTCTTTGGTTTCGAAATCACAAGCAACCAAAGAACACCTTGAGTATGGCCAATATGACTTTGTAAACAGACGTTAGGTCGACCATAAGCAGAGTCTACTGGTTTTGAACAATTGTTTGGCAAAAACCTTGGTTAGAAACTTTCGACTTTCGTCTGCTTTACTCCGAGAAATGAATACTGGCTTATTGTTGACAATATACTGGTCAGAATAATCTGCTAGAGACCAAGGACCTATTTAAGAAGATTCAGGAGTCAAAACTGTTTGTGGATTAATCCAAAAGAAACCAGAGTTCAACCCTAACTACTCTGACAGGTCTCGAACCTGTAAGAATACTTCTAAGAGTACAACACAACCTGTTTCCTAAGTTCAATTTTTGAATTTGGTTTGTGTTTGTCTCTTTTGTGGCAGGAGTCCCATAAGAAGTCTATTCTGGAGATGCAAACATCCCATCAAAGAGCAATCGATGATCTGGAAAGAAAACACCAGGTAAGGGAGCAAAAGATTGTACAAAAACAAAGAGTCATATATAGGACGAGTGTACTGGTATGAAGTGATATTACTGGAGTGAGGAGTAAGCCGTTAATTGAAGTAAATTTCGAATTTATTTTAATTGTAGTTGGAAATGAACGAGTTGAAGGAAAGACTGGAGATCGAGAAGCAAGGCTGGATTGAGAACTACATGAAGAAACAGGTACAAACTCCAACCATATATGGTCAATTAATTTGCCTTTTCAATTTACGCCCCGTCCACACTAAACCGGAGAGATTTGAAAACGCAGCTTTATCTCTACGGTTAGGCCTACCGTCTGCGCTAATCCGGCACGAAAACGGAACGTTTTCGGAGAAATTTGAGAACGGCGGCTTTGCGTTTTAGTGTGCACGGAAAACATTTTGGAAACAGTCAGAACTCCTTTGCAAGTGCAAAACTCCAGCCATACAACTGGGTTAGAGTTCTGTTATCACACCCACGTTACATCACCTCTCATCCTGTGAGAAGTTGTTAACCATGAAAAAATGAGTACAGCGTGACTTGGTTAGCAAAGTGGTTTCTTTTCATCTTTCAGGACGCCATGCTAATGACTAAAGAGCGGGAGTTGAAAGAAGCAGTCCGCGAGGGTCGTGATAGGGTGAGTATATTTGGTTTTTTCTTGTCTTTCACACTTGCGACAGGGCATGGCAAGCAACTTTGCGTGAAGTTTGTAAATCAGTGAATAGTGTGGTCTATTTCGAATTTCAACAGCCAACCAGGAACAAACTAAAAACACTTCATGTGCTCGATTTACGGTGCGGTGTCGTAATCTCGGCTGTTTAGGACAGGTGGTTTCCTGCTGGTGTAACATATCTGCCCTTTATTTTTCGAGGAGGTTTCTAAACTTATTGCACTCGATCCAAAAACTCTGTAACACCAGTTGTTTGCGTGTGACCTAATGGGTAAACTGGCATGAGTAACTTCGATGGTGTTGATGACTTGTTTGGTTTTTTCCACCTTACGAATTCGCGAGTAAGATGTCGACAGAACAGTAAGAATATACAGTAATGCAACTAACCGTTCACGTGACTATTGTGTTGTAAAACCTGTTGACCAGTCGGTGGTCACGTGTTTTACGGTGACTCGTAATTGGCTGAATCCACTGTGTGCAACTGCAGTGGTTGTATGATTTCAGCTGGAAATAGCTTGACGTGTTCTGTAACACTTAAAATTCTTTAGGAAATTGAAATGGTGATTTCAAGACTGGAAGAAGAGACCTCGCTGGCGAGAGAGGAATGTGAACGAGCTGCAGAGAACAGAATCAAGTAAGCAGTCTGACAGGACGGGGCTGTCTTTGCCTGGGTCCTATGCTCCACCAACAGATGGGTTGGGACAAGGGGCGGCAACCACGGAGTAAAGAGATCGGAAAGGCTGCGGGAGGCCGGAGAAGAGAGGGTGGGAAGGGAGACTTCTAGTTAGTGGGGTCCGAGTTCTTCTGACCCTTCCCTCCTCAGTAACGGTTCGCTTCCACCCACTTCAGACGAACTGTTGTGCTGTTGTTGCTTCAGGGTCATTATGAAAAGTGCTTGGTAAAGAAAATTGTCTTTTTATTGCGTTTGTAGGCGGGTGAGAGACAAATACGAATCTGAACTGAAAGAACTGGAGGAATCTGAGAGGAATATGCAGGAGAAATACAACAACATGAAGGTAAGTGCCAGATTCGGCGGCACCAGTGTTTGATTTCTCGAATAGAATCTTTCACCGCGGTTATATTGCTCTTTGTAAAACTCCTTCGTAACCGTCATGTGATTCATTCCGCAACTTCGTCTTTTCAGAAGTGAAAACATTTTGATTCTTTTGGTACACCAGTCAGTCGGTCGGCCGGTCGGTTGGTCGGCCACTCAAAGACATACAGACAATAGAGTCAATTTGAAAATATTGGACGCTATAAACGATGTACCAGCTTTGCGATAAGCATTTATGTATAGAATACAAGAAAAACTTAGGACTGGGAGTGGTATATGGAAACCCATTCATTCCATGATAGAAATTCACAATTACTGTTTATCTGTGTTCATTGCGGTATCTAGGCTCGTTTATCCGAAGTTGACGGAGAAAATGCGCGGTTAAAAAGCACGTTGAAACAGAAGGACGAAGAAGTGGAGGGAATCGACAAAGTGGCCAAAAGACTGCAGGAGGAAAGAGGAAAAGTGGCTGACATCATTCGACAGGAGTTTGCTGACAGGTATGCAACTTTACGTGACCGATCAGCATCGAATGTCTTCTTGCAGAAAAATTGGCTGGGAAAAAAAAATTGGCTGGGGGTGTCCGGCCCGCTTCCTAAAACTCTTACGCCATTTAGAACAAAATCTGCGATTTTCCCTACCCTTCAGACCTGCCATTTAATTAGTTACCTAGTTCTGAACGATGCTAAAGGCATTGTGAATTGCTTTTGTTCATGGTCTTATCGATAATGATGAAAAAGCAACCTCTTCTAATAAACATACCCTCTGTGATGTGCTAGAGTGGTTACTACGATTATCGGTTGACTAAGGCACGGCGAAAGTTTTGTCACAAGGTTTCAACGTGAAAATCGTGTTGTTGTCGCGGGCAACTGGCTCCTTTTCCAGCGGCAACTTGCCGGTCTTTGACGTCATCGGCAGCAAAGCGCGCGAAATTGTAGGCGACGCGACAGGCGACGCACGTCTGTTGATATTGTTACCAATGGAAACGAGGTAAGTTGCCCGTGACAACAGCGCAATTTTAAGGCCAAAAGTGCGTCACTAAACTTCCGTCACGCCTTGCTCAACTAATAATCGTAGTACTTTGGTTTTGGTGTTACAACACTCAATTATCAACCGCTCAAAGGTGGACACATCTCAAAGGCAGACAGCTAGAACCGTTACTCAGGATGTCCGCCTTAGAAATAGTCCACTGTGTGTGTTTTTCTTTTATTATTATTATTTGTCTCGTTACATCAGGCTTGTGACAACTGATGAAGACAACAAACGTCTGAAAACTGAACTGAGTGAAATGAAGGCTCGACACAGACTGGAAATAGAACGGGTCACTAGAGAGAAGGAGCAGGAGATGGATGAAGTGCATAAGAGGTTTGTGAGGGATGATTTGTTAGTTTGAAATCACAGTAGTTCAGTTTTGTTGGTCATTATGGGAGGTGTGATGGCCTAATGGTTAGTGTGTTGTGACCTGGGTTTATCAACTGTTATTCAATTCGATTTCTACGCCCAAGACTATGGAGCAAACTAACAAATAAAGAAAGATCGGCGATAAATCTCAAGCAGTTTAAGACCCACGTACGGAGGCTAGATCTAGACAACATCCTAGATGGATGTAGTGGCTGCCATCTTTGTAACTCATAATTTTAATTTCTCTTATAAGACTTTTCTGTATATTATTTTTAGATAGTTCTAGTTAGGTGTCCCATTTTAGCAGGGGGGATTCTCCACTGCTAGATGTAGTTAACACAATGTCCTCAGCCAGGGCTCGAACCCGGACCCCTCGATCCGGTGACGCGCGCATTAACCATGAGGCCATCGCGCCTCCAGAAAATACTTGGTGCAATGTGACAAAAATTCCGGGTAAAAGTCAGTGTGTTTGTTTGTTTGTTTGTTTGTATGTTTGTTTGTTTGATACACCTGCTAGCAACCGTTAATGTATTTGTTTGTTCTTTAGGGTGAAGCAGGCCATCGCCAAAAAGGAGGAAACAATGAAAACTTTACGAGAACAACACCAGGCGAGAGAATCCATCATATCGTTTCGTTGCTATCAACTTAATTTGATTTAATTTAATTTAAATTAATCCATTTTCACTGCACAAATTATAAGCCATAAGAAAACATACCAGCAATAAATTATATAATACAAAAGAAAAAGAAAAAGAAGAAAAGCAGCGAGGAAGGACTAAAAGGGAACATTGGAACCATATGTGCTAGTCTAAGCAAAATATATAACAACAAAACAAAGAAAAAAGCTGTTTAAATACAGAGTCAATTTAACATGAAAGGGCTACTATTACGCCCAGCCGGTAACATTTGGGTGGTCAGGATCAAAGTTCTTGCAGTTATAAAAGTCTCTGCATTGTCTCTCGGAGCATGACAGGTTAAGATTATCAGTACTAAGCCCTTCGGGTAGGTTATTCCATAATAATGAATTTTATTTTAGAAAAGTGCCCTTACAAAGGTCAGTTCTTGTTACCAACATGGGTCATCTCCATGTAGTCCCCATGGAGTTACAGGCATCATTCGACTCCCATGCTAGCGCTTGTTAGATGTATTCAAGTTAACGGTCAGCTTTTCATAAATAGTGTCGTTTGCTTTGTTTTGAAATTCGCTCGTTTTCTGTTTTTGCACAGGCGGCCATGAAGCGAGCGGAACATTTGGAATTTTTACTCCAAGAGCAAAGAAAGAAGTTACTGTCTTGAAGCAACAGCGACGGCTGATTGCAACACTCCTCCGGTTTCCATGACAGTCGGAAGCCCTTCGTCCAGTCGTTAGCCTGCGAACGTCTCCGAAGTGTTGGCGAGTTTATCCGATGTCAGTATACGACATAGAGGCAGTCACCTGGCTTGTGTAAATGAATTAACAATCCCTGTCATTACTACCGTCGCCTCGTCAATCAGATTGTGGACATTGTTCGTATTCACAGACCATAAAGCACTGTAAAATATTCGGAGAGAAATTAAACAAAGATGGATTAAGCATCAAGAAGACAATTCTGTCCATCGGTTTGTTCGGCGTCTGTTCCGTTCAGTAACACAATAATTTTGGTCGAGGTAGAATAAGACGCCAAGAGAACAACCTTATTCATTGGTCTGTTTTTGAGTGCCAGTGTTTTTTAACCAACCTCTATTCATATATTTATAATACAATCTCCATTTCGGTGATGACAAAAATAAACACAGGATTTTTGAACCGTTTATATGAAGTTAAAAATTATTAGATTACTGTAGTTGGGTTATTCAGTCAAGTCGTCTTTCAAGTCTGGAATCTTCACATCAAACCCACGTATTCCGACTTTCTGGTGGTGCAAATTTTAATTGAGGGTGATTTCTTTCTTAACGCCCACAAAAAGTTTAGGAAGTGGCTAGTGTGGCATTGTGAAGAATTCGCCAGGAAAACAACACATCCAAATTTCCTTTTACGCAGTTCCTTTGACGTATTTCGTCAACAATGTGCACAGTTCTTGACAGGTTACCAACATCGACAAGAAGCACGTACATGCAAGACACCAGTTTTAAATCTTAAAGTGCCTTAAACAGGCGGTCTTAACGTTTAAGAACGCTGAAAGAAGTGAGTGTTCCTGGGTATGAAACAACCTCGTTCCCAAGGTCTCGGGAAGATGAGAGACCCTGGGAACGAGGTTGGCGATGAAACTGTTGCCCGGCAGAAGATCACGTGATCAATTACGTTATTACTGTTTACGACAGGTGCGCGATTACAAAAATATCCACCTGCAGAAATAAATTCAAAGCCGTCTGAAAAACATTAATTACAGAGACAAAATACACCCTTTGTCTCTTGTCGAACTTAGTGGCCATTTTAATGGAAAGGAAACAGGAACCTTTTGCTTGCGGATTGATGAAGCCAGTCAGAGGAAATTCTCCAAATGCGTCCATTTTTTAAACGTTATTTTAAGTCTATTTTAGAGCCAAGCAAAACAAGGGAATTTTTGTGTTTTCATATGACAGCTATTACACTATTTTCATTGTAATCTTACCTTAGACAAAAGCATTTGAACTATATTGTAACCTAATCGTTTGCTTATTCTTGAATATAATTTTTTCCATAAGAACCCCATTTAGAGGAAACTAGACTTCTATTTCCTGTTTTCTGTCCTTACATTTTTATTCAAAGGTCGCTTTTGAAAAACAAACGGACTAGAGTATCCATAAAGTCGCATGCACAGTCGGCAAAGACATTTACAGCACGACCTCAAATCGTTCTCTAATACATTAGTTTTGATTCGCGGAATTTAACGCTCCGAAATGTCGTTAAGTCTGTCAGTCACGATCACCGAGACGACCATCCTCAGTTTCATTTGTTTAGTGGCTCTAATCGGTAACTTGAGCTTATACATCATCGTTTACAAGAACAAAGATCTTCAAACCATCGCCAACTTGTACATTCTAAACCTGGCCGCGGCAGACATCATGGTGTCAGTTCTAAGCATTTCGTTCACTGTAGTGACGGTCATTACAGGACGCTGGCTGTTCGGTGACACAGCTTGTGTGGCGCTCGGCTTTTTCACGATTTTATCCTTCATTGCGTCTGTGATGTCTCTTGGTATGATCGCTATCAACCGATATTTTTACATCGTCAAGTGGAACACTTACAAAAAGACTTTCTCGAAGAAGAAAAGTTTGCTCTACGCTGCTGCAGTGTGGGTACTGTCGGTATCTTTGGCTTCTCCTCCGCTTTTCGGCTGGGCAGAATACCGCTTCATTCCTGGAAAATCCTACTGTTTTGTTTACTGGCCTTCAGATGTGTACTTCATGTATTTCATGATCGCAGTGTGCTTTTTCGGGCCCCTTTCCGCGATCGCTTTTTCATATTACAACATTTTGACGTTCACAAAGAACTTGAAAAGGCGAATTGCGGTTTCAAGGAATAACCTCGCACCGCCGCCTCAACTCGAAGCGCCTTTAGCAGGAAAGGAAACCCAAAACAGCAACCATCCAGATAACAAACTAGACCGCGACATGGCTGACTCGGAAAGACCACAGGTGAACCGACTAAGCCATTGCAAACTGGATTTGAAATCGAAATCCGAAGAGTTTCAACTAACACCGGAAGAAACTAAGATGACAAACACAGTTCTTCTCGTAGTGGCGCTGTTTGTCATTTGTTGGGCTCCATTTGCTATAACCATGTTTTTCGATGTGTATTATCCCAGACCCTTACCTCGCGTCGTCGATATCGCAGCCTTGCTTCTCGGTTATCTGAACAGTATGTGCAATCCTATTCTGTATGGATTGCGTAACTCAGCTTTCAAACAGGGATTTCTGGATCTGTATTCAAGATTTCTACCCGAACGGTACAGACCTAACAAGTAACACTTCTAGAAGCCTCTCGATCCGTGCAAGCTGTGCGAGTGAATTATGAGATAACCTCTTTGTAAAGTACGTACTGTTGTTATGTTTCTATCGTTAAGCTTGTTTTGAAAATGACTTTTGTTTTCAATGTAGAAACCCCGGTAGAAACGTCTAAACTGCTCGATATGAGATTACATTCTTTTTTTGCCATAAGAATATATTGGCGAAATTTTAAGAATGTTTTAGGAATGAACCCGAGGCTGAGATTTTGAAAAGAATACAATTCTGCGTGTTGAAAATTTTAAAAACATATATTTCTAACTAATCCGTATACATACAATTCTTCGTTTGTCTAAACGGCAAAACTAGCCCCCCCCCCCCCCCCAAAAAAAAAAAACAACTAAAACAACACTAGCCGTTTGTTCGATTTTAATAGAGAGGTTAAGCACGACGTTAACGGCAGACGGCAAACGGCAAAGATAACTCCTGATTTTGAGTTCTTTTCTTTTAATCCGTAAATAAAGCACACAAAAATGGAATAACTTCTCCTACTATTCATTGCAAATACAAATAATTTCACTCTACTGTACACACAACTGAAGGGAGACGGCAAAAGTTTCGTTTTTGCCGTTTGCCGCAAACGTCATGCTTAACCTCTCTAATAACATTTCTTCAGGACGTTATGTGCGTCATGTCAAGCTTTATAGCCTGCAGTTTGGGTCCAAATGACTTCAACACCAACAAAGTCAGTAAAACAGAAATGTCACACGCTCTAATCTAGTAATATTCACAAGAATATTGGCAGCCTGAAATCGACAGGAAAATAAGAATATTCAACCTGGGCCGGAAAAACAATATCCTTTTTAAAAGAAGAGTATATTAAACACATTAGAAAGTGACCGTAACGTAACCTTTCTCTTCGCTTTCTGTAATTTTTCGATTAAGAATTCCATGTTAATCTAGGCACGTTGCTGAGGTGGAACGGCAATAAAGGAGTTTAAACGAACAGCACCAACGCATTGTTTGATCTAAAAAGTCATGACTCGCCTAACCTTTTTTATATTTTTCTAATAGACTTTTTCAGATTTGCAGCGCGATAAACATAAATAATTTCGCCTTTTTAGACCCGACGCACGGTTTGTACTCGAAAAGAAATGAGAAACTTATGGGGTGGACCTTTGAGGGTTTGAGTGGGGGTGGGGATGTGATCTGGTACGGGCACAGTTTTGTCTTTTTTTCTTAACCATTTCATGCCGGCACTGACGGAGAAAACATTTCTTCGGGGCGTGTTTATTTGATATTTTCCTGCACTGATGTAACATGCTTTTTTCGGCTGCCCGAATGTGCGTGAATTTTTTCTTTCGGCAGTAGTCGTGTGCATTTACTTATTTATTTATTTATTTATTTATTTATTTGGGAACAATTACGCTTGATGGAAGGGTTCGGAAACGACTTCTAGTCACGCGAAACCGGCTTCAAATTTCTGACGCTCGTCGAAAGCAAAACAAATCAATTTGAAATCGTTAAGTCGTTAGCACGTTTTGATGCACAATTTAAAGTAAAAGGGAGTTTTTTAAACTTTTACTTGCTATAAAAGTTTAAAATACTTTGCGATAAATCACGAAACATTATGGCAACAAAAACAGCTTTAAATTTTAGCGGGCCACACGCCCGCTAACTTGACAAACCGCAGCGCGCGTAGTAACTGAGAGATGTAATAAAACTATTTTGTACCATGCCGTAGACGAAACAGTGAACGACCTGGTCCACTGCATGTTCACAATGGTCTGCAATCAGTATTCGTTGCTTACTATAGCTTGGGCATAAAAAAAGTGATTGTAATAGCGAGGGAGCTGTATAGCTCGCAGTTCTAATATCCGAACTGAGACAACTCCTTCAAAACCTAAACACGCTATCCAGTCAGATTGTAAACTTTATTACATTTTGGTCTTTGTTGCCTTACATGTTCCATCATCGATAAAAAACGGCTTTATAGACAACTTCAAAGTACTCTTGCTTTGTTCAGTATGAATCAGCCACTTTGTGGTGATTTTGACACGAGAAAAAAACTGACATGAAATAGTAGCATTGCTCTGTACTCAGTCTATCTTGACCTAACATAAAGGGCTGATTATTTAACAAACGCTTGGTCAGACCTGGTTTATATTGTAGCTAAATTCGGGTTGAGATGAGGGTGATGTTACATGTAAGTCGAGACTGCTATCTTATACAGCACTGATGAGCTTCATCTCACGTAGCCTGCGGTTAGACCAAACGCTACAGTGCTAGTAACCAGCCTTATCAGTTTTGTTTCACAATCACTCCTAAAATTAAAAATCGGTCTAGGATTGACTAAAAATCACATTGCGTAATCTTGGCCATGTGAATGTCAAAATCACTGCAAGTATTTTAAACACTTGACTATTTATATTACAAAATATATATACATGACTGTCCTGCTTGTTATAAAGGATAACTACAACGAAAACCTACTCACAACAAAATCGTTTCTTGAGTGAGCATGTAACAGTTCGATTTGACGGAGTTTACTTCTTGGAAGCAGCTCCTTTCTTTGCCTTTTTAGGTGACTTCTTGGCTTTCACGACCTTGGGCTTTTTCGGCGAGGCAGCCTTTGATTTTTTCGAGCTCTTCTCCTTAGTTACCTTTGGCTTGGCGGTTTTAGCGGGTTTTGAAGGCTTGGCTGTTTTGGCGGGCTTTTCGGGCGCTGGTGCCGGTGCCACTGGCGGCGTTTCCGCTGGCAAAGTAGCAGGCACGGCCGATTTGGCAGGCTTAGTTGAAACCTTTTTCTTCGAGGGCCCTTTCTTGGCAGCACTTTTCTTCACCGGCGCCTTTTTCTTCGCTGGTGCCTTCTTCGCGGCCGGTTTTGCAGGCTTTACCGGAGCAGGTTTAATCTTGAAAGATCCAGCCGCCCCCTTGCCCTTGTTGTGAGCCAGTGGACCGTTTGCACCGGAACCCCGCTTGAGGGCTTGTTTCAGCATTGCGTTGTGGTGATTGTTCTCGGTCAGGTTGTACTCCTTCACAATGTACTTATTGATGGCCTGTCGAGACGAGCCGCTTTTGTCAGCAAGTGCTTTGATTGCATTCACTATCATGTCGATGTATTTTGGATGGGAGGCGGGGGCCTTAGCGGGCTTAGCTTTTGCAGAAGACATTTCTATTTTAGTTTCTTCGCGTCGACTTTAGCAGACCCAATTCGCGTTGCGTGAGAGAAGCGTTTAGGCCGCGAAACTCGTGACGTTTGTTTTCAACACGTTATGCGGACCTCCGAGGAAACAACCACAACGAAAGGGTTCGAGGTTGAAGTGACTTCCATTTTGTGCTTGTTTCATATTTTGTCTTTCATCAAAATACATCATTGACCGCGCAAAAACTTATTTTTCATCCATGTATGGAAAGTAAATTTACTGGATAACTGATCAAAGTACCATTAAAGATTTTGCAATCCGTAGTGAATGAAAATAAGGACAAAACAGTGTTTTTCAGGTCTGAAATTCTACTCGCATTTGTTGAAAATACCGATTTCTTTTACTTTTCACCCAACGAGTCCGTTTTGTTTCGACTTTGAATAAAAGATCATTATTTTGTGATGTCAGCCGTGTTAAGTTTCAGAGAGAATCCGACAGCAGAAAAGAGATATTCTACATTTTCGACAGGGCTACAAACACAACGAGCCAAGAAATCGTCACAACTGCGTTGTTTACGCGCGAGGCTCTAAATTAAACATTCAAATCACTATTCTGCGGTTAAAACTGGCACTATACGAATATGACAGGACCTCTTTACTTCGAAACTCTTTTCACACTTCCTCTTGAATAAAATAGCTCAATAGGACCGTTAAAGCTACGGCAAAAAAAAAAGACATCCGAAAATGTCGCTACGGTACGTGATCAAATATCTAAATGCAAATTTATCTTATGGCGTCGCTTCCCTTAAGTGAGTCTTGTTTTCGAATATCTCTTGAATTTTCCGCCCAAAGCTATCGCTAAAGATCGCTTATCACCCATGACGAAGGATGTCCGGTGTTTGCAACAAACAAATCATATAAATGTAATCTGTATGAGTTGAATAGTTTTTAAGCTTGCACGCACGATATTTCATTGTACACGACTGTGCATTATAAACAGCTTGTCAGCAAATTTCAAATGCTAATGTCGAAGTGCCGTTGAACATCTTTCATAGTGAAAATCAAACCAAACTGCTGTTTCCAACTCCCAAAGAAAAATCTTTTTATTGCCCAAAATATTACAAATCTTCAGTTTTATGACATTTTTAAGGTTCAAGCGAAGCAGTTGATAATGGACCAAATCCAGTTTTAACGTTGTTTGCTTAGCTAACCCGTCCTCTTATGACGCATAGTTTGTTTGTCGTTTTGTTCCAGCGTTTCAGTCTTCTGTTAGCTGTGTTCTTATTATTGTTTTGATGCCCAAAGAACCTCAGAATTCCCTTAGAAAAAGGTGGTGGGCTGGTGGCAGCGGCTTGGCTCACAGCCGCATGAAAGAAGGGTTATTCCACACTTTACTATGGAACATCACGAGCGAAAGTCGTACAGTCAGTACAGTGATACATTATATTCTCTTATGACAACAAAGGAAAATAAACTGTACGGACACTTGCTTAAAGAAGTAACACAATGTCACTGCTTCGACGTAAACCGATGGCAAAAAAACGCTTCGGTTTGCACCTCAGTTTCCCCATGCGTGGTTTTGTTGCCAGCAATTAATTCGGCGAACATATGGCCCAGATAAACGAAGAAAGTGTTCGGCAGTGTAATTTCACCGATCACAGTAGTAGAATGGATAGTTTTCTTGCTTGTGTATCGATTCCAGTCATTACAGCTACGAGCTCCACGAATGTTTTTAAATAAATAAGTACCAGACCTTTTGTAAGTGTAAATGCAGGCTATGTTTCCTGCTAACAAGCTTAATAACCTTTGTTCCTCTTCCACACTTCGCAGGTGAAATTTGAAAACGCAGCCTTATTTCTACATTAGGTCTACCGTCCACACTAATCCGTCACGAAAACGAAGCTCAGTTTTCGAAAACTCTCCTCAAACCGGAAGAATTTAAAATAAAAAAATTCGGCGTTGCGTCAGTTAGGTCAGGTCTACAATGCGCAGGGGAAATTTTAAAACGCAGCTTTATTTCTACGGTTAGGCCTACCGTCCACACTAATCCGTCACGAAAACGGAGCTTTTCGAAAACGCTCTAATTCAAACCAGAGGCCGGCTTCAAATTTCTCCGCCGTCATGTGAACAGGACCTTACCCATTTTACCAAATCCTTTTTTTTTCTGATGCGGTGTTGGGAGTGTTTACTTGAGAGAGAAAGGGAGGGAATATATACGAGCCAACCTTATTGTCGTAGTTATGTCGTATGTTATTTTTCCAATTTTCGTCGACAATTCGCAGGAAAACATTTTACAGTTAGAGTCTTTCTTAACACAGAGACTACATGAGAAATGAGCAGCGCTCTTTTTGGATTAGCTAAAGAAAGCAATGGATAACAAATTGTAAGAAAAAAAAGCGAACGAGGCGAGGGTGGGGTCGTGGAAAGAGCCGACGGAATTGGAAAAAATCTAGATGTCGCCTCAAAGATTATCTTTTGCGAATTTGCGAAGTTAAGTTTATTCAGCTACATTGCCAAAGCTCAGAACAGACGGTTATAAGCTGCACTTTTTTATTTATATTTTAGAGCCAAGTTATGAGATGATAATTTTTCAGAGCTTGCTACAAACATCTCAGAGCCGGTGACAAACTCGCTGGGCAGATGCTAAAAGAAATTTCCCACCTCGACTGCAAGAAGATTCGAGAAGGAGCCTTTTCTGACTTTTCTGTGAAATGACTTAAGAGTAAGATTAACTACGACAAAACCCGTAAGTTATGAGCCAATTTTGGAGCGTATATTTGAATAATAACGCGTAGTATAGATTTTTATTGAGTAGCACTTAATAGAGAGGAGTCGCTCTTTGAAAGGAAGTCGCTAAACTAAATCACAAAACATCTATTTTTTTGTTCAAATTTCTTCCGGGCAATTGATTTTTTGTTGTTTAATTTAAACCGATCAATTTCAGTGTTCCACTGCACTGGGTTGTTCAATTCGAAAGCCGGTTAACGCTAAATCCGGATTAAAACTGAAGTTAATTGAAGTATTAATTTTTCTGTTATAAAAAAAGTTTTTCTGCTTATGTTTTTTGTTGTTTGAGATTATTTGAACTTAGAACTGAAGGACAAACGATAGAAACAGCAATCCTCACCGAAAAAAACTGAAATCAAATTTCTCGTTAATTCTGGACAAGCTTAATCGGGCTTTGAACAACCCGGCCTTGATGTTTGGAAAGTCTTACAAAAAAGCCGGCTCAAGGTCTCTCATGATCATTAGTAAAGAGAATGCCCAAGCTTCCTCGGGCAATGTGATGATTTTCTGATTTGACTTGCAAATAGTACCACATTATGCAGATTTTAGTTATCACCTTCAACACTCGGTGAATCCAAGACGAAAAGAAAAATATTAAGACGAAGATACTTCGTTTTGTAATTTTCGCTGAGTTATGTTCTACACTTCTGCAAGAACCTTTTTCAACGGAAAGTGATCATTCCTAAGTTAGACAGTAACTTGCCATACGAAAAACAAGAGACCTGTAGCTGCGTGGACCTGTGGAGCGACTGTTGCAAACACGTGGAATATTATTCTTCTCAAGGTCAAACTTTCTCAAGGTAAATTATTGCATTTTTGTGGCCTTACGTTTAGTTATTCCTGTATTTGATGTGCAGTTATAACTTTAAGTTATATTTTACTACCGAAGTAGCCGCTTAGCTTAGAAACAAAGCTTCTTCAGTTCATGTCTTCCTCTGGTTGTGCTTCTCGAGAGAGACGTGGCTTATCTGAACGAGCCAAATGAAACAGTTCGGAAGTTTTTTTTCAAAAAATCCTGTCAGCCGTAATTTGCAAAGCTTAGAAATAGTAATTGGACCGAGTGGTGTAGATCTGTCAAGGAGTAATCGCGCGAGTAATTTCAAAATCGGAGGAGGGCGAAGAGCGAGGGCGATTTGAAATTACACGAGCACGATTAGTGAGCTAATCGGACATGTGTGTTGATAAAAGAAAAGAAACAGTCGTAAATCAGCTTGTGTAAGCAATGAAGAAGACTAAGATCAGTTCACTAGATAGCTCAGCGAAGATTGTACATTTATTTGTCATTTGTTGGGGAACGTTTGGCCCAAGTTTAGAACATGGGCAAGGACTATCGTTTATAGTTTAGTATTCAGTTTTAAGTAAATTTACTCATAGATTGATTTTCATGTGAGTCAAAGTATCCCTTTTTTGCACACCGCCAACTAGATCTTATTACTCTCGCTTCTCATTTTATTGAAAGCGAATGCAAGAAGGCCGTGCAACGAATGACATAGATAAGATACATAGACTAAAATACAACCAGTGTATCCTGATTAATTTAACTCTTTACACCTCTCTTCAGGTTAATGAAGCTAGGTAATGCCAAAAAACCTCATGAAAAGCTTCCTGTCCCTGACATGATCAGATATAGAGCTCAACAAGCCGCATCAGAGATGAGGTCAGTAAATCTCCTTTACTCGTCATTACCATTTACTCGAGTTGACATATGTAAATGGAATTTTCTTCATACATTTTAGCACAGATCTCTCATAATCTCTCCGAGGTTTCACGCAATCTAAAAATGCCGTCGTAGGTTTACAGTGGTTTACAGTCTCATAACATTTTGTATTTTTGGGGTAACTTTCAAGGTATATGAAGGTGGAAAAAGAGATGAGGAATAACTAAGCTTTCACAGGAGAAAAATAGCAATAAAATGTCCCGATCGCACATTAAGAAGATAGCCTAGGGAAATTAGGGTTGAGAGTTATTGTAGTGTGTTCCATCAGCTTAAATGTTCATGCATATTTTTCTCTCTAGGTTAAAAGGATGAGGTTATGAAGCCGAGCATGCCAAAAAGGAAAAAGCTTTCACGAAGCTTGCTGATGTCGATGCAGGCCAAATACAAGTCAGAGCGAGACATCTCTAAGTTAGTTAAGGTTAGTGTCTTTTCATCGACTTTTATCAGCTTCAATTGCAGTCGGTTTTAACGTGCAAAATTGTTTGTTGCACGTACGTGACCACCACGGTTATTTGGCATAGTCATCAAATCTAATTTCAATTTGTTTTTGTTTCTATCAGAACGTCTTCTTGAATTTGCTTAGAGTCATAAAACAGCCGATGAAGATCTACAGAGACAAGTTCTCCTGTCAGCTATGAGCAAATTCAAAGATGACTTCAATTCGACTTGATTCAGGCCTTCCAACGAAGAGGTTTGTTTCAATATTCAGATTAGCCGTTTAACCCTTTAGAGACAGCTCGCCTAGTTTTCCTAAATGAAAGTGAACTAGTTTTTGGATCGACAATAACAAAAAATAAAGGAAGTATATGTTATGTGCAGTTAAGGCTCTGTGAAATTTAATACACAATTAAAGCGAGTAAAAATCACGAAATAAAACTGATACCTTCGTCTGTCTCTTGCTTTTGTAACCCTTTTTCTCATCAGTTTTATTTTCCTTGTGCAGCCTAGCTTAGCCCGTTCATTATATCTAAATGAAAGTTCTTTCTATTTCTCTTCCTTTGAGTGTAAGACGATAAGCTGGTCTGACTGTTACCAAAGATGACGTCCTGATTGTTGAATCAGGTCAGTAACTTATTTATTGATTTGTTTGTTCTACATATTTTATCAGGCAAAAATGAACACAAATTTGAACAATAGTTTTCATACCCCAAACATTTCACGAAACTTAAATAGCAGGAAATGTTCTGACGCCCTCTTTCCGAAATTCTATCCAATCGCTGTAAAGAGCTTTTCATTCATTATTTATAATTACGTTTCGTAGTTCAAGAAAAACTGACAACTGGACAAGTTAGAGGACATATTTTGTATACCAACTTTTATGAGAAAGAAGTGAAAAAATCCTTAGCACTTTTCCGCTTTTTTCCCGCCCCCTCCTGAGTTTGGAATGTGAAAATAGATCTCAATAATAGCTTTTTACATTTCTTTTCAGAGTTTAAGACATAAAGCTTACTTTATCGTTTTCAAGGATGGTTTCAGCAGCATAGTGACGATGTCAGGTCAGTGATTTGTTTGTCATTGCACGAAAATAAGCAAATAGTTGACTGACAAGATTTTTCATATCTCATCAAAGCCTGTAGAAGTGAAAAACAAAACTCGTGATGTATGATGTCAAAATGTCAAATTTCGAGGTTGCCACAGATATGTCGGGCCTGCTCTCTCTTAGTTGTGTCGAAAAAAAAGGGGGGGCTATCCTATACAAAAACACTTACGATTGTAGGAAGAGAACGCTCAAGAAAGGCGCCAGCATAAAATGACCCTAAAATGCATGCAGGAGACTCTCAAAAAAACATCAATCTCAAATTTTTTGACAAATAATTGTAGCTCCCAAACTCCCGGAGAACGTTTTTGGCCCCGTCTCCACAAAAATCTGTACTGGGCCAGGAGTCTAAACAACCAATCATTCTATCTCCCTAAAGATAATGGAAGAACAGATTATGAAAGAGAAGTTTACACAGTTACAAAAGAAGGCATTCGCTGAAGTTTCATTATAACAGATTAGTAGTGTTCATTTATTTACTTGGTTGTCTATTTTAAGAAGGTGGAAAAGAAAATTAATTGTTTGTTCGTTGGAATTTAAGGAGTTTCGTAAATTGTTCATGCATTCAATTTGTGAAAAACAAAACAACCATCATTTCTTTCGGCGCTGAGATAATACAAATAAGAAAAGAGTGGTAATGCAGTTGTACTTTCAAATTAAGCCGTCGCGATGGCTTTTAGTCGTTTGAAATCCA
Organism: Orbicella franksi; assembly: GCF_964199315.1. Lineage (NCBI taxonomy): Eukaryota > Metazoa > Cnidaria > Anthozoa > Scleractinia > Merulinidae > Orbicella > Orbicella franksi. The sequence goes on along the minus strand of NC_138150.1, from coordinate 18,835,031 downwards.
AGGAGTTACTGCAAATAATGTTGGCCGGATCAAGAGGTTTTGTGATCCATTAGTTTACAAATGTGATTGAAATCCAGTTTCTCCTCATAACATCAGTACATTGTCAAGCAAATAAGTTATGAGAATGAAGAAAATCATCAATGAGGGAATTTTGTCGCCAAGGTACATGGGAGAGGATGATCAAAAGCTTCACGTAGTGGCAAAGGAAGTGCGAGAACAATGCAAAGCTTCAGTATGATTAATCCATTTTGTTTTCTTTCTTTCAGGATTTCGGACCATACGATGAAGGCAAGAGAAAGGCAAAGACAAGACACTGGAGGCAAAATTAAGAAGACTGGACACTTAACACAAGACAGAGTACACAAGGGACCTGAGTAAGATACAATTTAGCGATTTTTTTTTTTCAAGCCAAAAAAGTGGACTTAAGAAAGGACTTTTTTCGTGAACAAAACGTAAGAATCGGCAAAGTTTTTCTCGCAATTAATTTTGAGAACAGAAAGACGAAGGTTATCTACAAAAAGGGACCGGCCCAAAATATGATTTACAGCTAGGTTTTGTAAGCAAATGATTCATCGGCTTTGCTCTACAAATTTTCATCAGTTTTAATCTTTTTTGTCCTTGGTCACGCTGCGAGAGTTTGGTGGTTTGTGTGACTGACACGTACTTGACTCTTAAGCATCACTGGTGTTGCGTTACATTATAGGCCGTTAAGAATATGTTGATAAGGCTTTGTGCGGGAAATTTAAATACAGGAGATTCCACTATCATTTCAGGAAATAAAGAGTATGAAGTCTCATTTGATATTTTGTTGGCTTGTTGAGACAAACAGCGAGATGGCAGGATACCGGAAAAGAATTTATTTTCTGAGTTCGCAGTTAAAATACGACAACACTTCATGAATTTCTCTTCATAAATTGGAATAATTCCCGTGCAGAACTTTATTTACATATTCTCAACAGTCGTTAGTGTAACGCAACATTGTTGTTGTTTAATAGCCACGTACGTTTCTGTTGCACGATTCACCAAGTTCTCGTATCGTGAATTTCGTAAGTCTTTGATTTTTCTTGAGAGGAAAATTTTTATAGTGAGCCTTCGTGTTTAGAATCACAAATTTTTGCTGGTTTTCAAATTTCAGAATGGATTGTCTGTTTGTCAAAATGTCTCGACTAAAAACGGTTTTTTGAAGTTGAAATTTATAATAGATGTCGCTGCCAAGTTTTTGTCGAGTTGGTTTTGTACAGAACCTCTTATTTAATAAAAGTTTACTTAAAATGTCTTGACTGCCTAAATTTACTTTCACGGTAACCTATGTCAAAATTTTTAATTTTCCCGCCAAAAAACTTAGAAAAAATACGGCGCCTAAAATACGCGTGCGCCAGTTTTTTTTAATTTTCCAGTCAACCCTTGTTGAAAATTTTTATTTTCCCGCCAAAAAACTTAGAAAAAAATACGGGCGCCCAAAATACGCATGCGCCGTTTTTTTTTTTACAAAATTTCTTTGATTATATTTCAATTGCTATGTATTTTATTACTATTCCTAACTTGTAATGAGTAAAGATTTATTTCGTTCATTTCTTATAAGTAAATAAATACTGCACTCAAACGCGTTTTGTCTTCTTTTGTTTCTTTTATTGACATCAAATAACTTTAACTAAATAAAGACAAACCAATAACTCACAAATATTCTTTAATTAGTTTATTGAAATTAAATTAAGTTAGTTACAAAGGTGTCTTGAAAAATTTTGCCCTATATATACTAAGACTTTTGGCGGGAAAATTTAAAAAAATTTGCACAGCGTTTCCCCTAACAACTTTTTTGACAAAAATTTAAAGATGGTACGCCCTTGAATTTTTCCCGCCAAAAATTTAACATATACCATCTTGAACACAAACTAACGAAAAATTTTGATCCCACATATACGCATTTTTCCACCAAAAAGTTTATATTTTGAATCTGCTAAATGTTTGTGTTCAAGATGGTATATTTTTATGATGATATTTTGTTAAATAGTCGGCCGCAAAACGACGAGCAGCTAGAAATCTATTTGCAAAAATAAGAAGAGCAGGTTAAAATTTCTACAACTGCAATGTTTCTGCACGAAATTGAGAAGGTGAAAACATTTCTAAATCCAAATATTTAAGAAAGTTTATGTAGCCGGGTAACTTGAGACCCAACAATATAAACTCTCTTAACTATAGCGATTCCAAAATGTCGCCACCTCCTCGATATTCAACGAGTAGTGTGCTGAAACTTTGCATTTGTAGGAATTTTAACCTGCTCGTCCCATTTCTGTAAATAGATTCCTAGCTATCCGTCGTTCACAGCATAACCATTTAATATGATATCATCATACAATATATTTCAAGAAGATAGTAAAGGCAAGCTATGAACCCGATTTGTCCTATACGAAAACAAAAAAACAACCGCGAAGATTCAATGTTGTGCTACTGTTTAGAAACATTTTGGAACTTCCGTCATTTTTCAGTGACCGATATGAAAAAGCAAAACCCGACAAATCATGAGCCAATTAAAAAAAAATTTTCATGGCTTGCTTTGTTATCTTCTAGAAATTAGCGAGGCTTTAAAGATTAATGTCTGGTTATCAAGCTTCAAAATGTATTACAATATATCTCATGGTTTCCGTCAAATACTCTTAGTAAGACGTTTTGCCATTTGCGAACGAGAGCCGTAACATTTTAGAAGAATCAGGCATTTGAAAATCAAAAACGTTAATAAGCGAATAATGTTTGAATGTTTTTTGTCCGCTGCAAACAATAGCGTTAAACGTTTTGAAGAATACTAGATGTAATAGTGAACACAAACGATAATGATAAAATTTTCAAAGAATCAGGTAATTGAAGCCGACAAGTTCTGAAAACAAAGTTGTTGTAGAGAATACCTTTGATAAATTGTCTGTCTGTCAGTTGCAGACGATGTTTGTATTGATAAATAAAGATGTTGTTTTTGTTGAGCAATAATATTTTAGAAAAATCAAACAATTGGAGCTACATTTTTGAAAAGCAGCAGATTTAATCGTGAATATTTTCAGTAAAAATGTTTGTTAGTGTAAATGATAGCTTCAGAATTTTTAAATATTCAGACAATTGAAGCTACATTTCAGAAAACAATAGATCCGATAGTAAATATTTGTAGCAAAAATACTCTTCAGATATCATGCGAGCCAAAAAGAAATCGAAAAATAAGCAAATAAGAGCTCCATTTTTGAAAAGCAGTAACGGTGAGAGTTGCTTGATACCAGACATAATTCATTATAGCCTCGCTGAAAATTGAACAAGGACATATTTGGTTTCTGATTGAATTTTTTGGGTGCTTATCCCTACCTTCCGAAGAAACGAAGTATAAACCGAATGATTTCCGTACGTAAATGTATAAAACAATTTTATGCCGATAAAAATCTAGTTTGATCAATCCAGAAACCCAATAACCTCTTATAGCATTATACATTTCAAGGTGGCTCTGCATGTCAATTACACAATGAACGTCAAAAGACAGTTTTTACTATATGCATGAACGGAATGAAAAAAAAAAACAAAAAACACACACACACGAGCGAAACGGGGAAGGAAGCGTTCAAAAATGTGTTGTAATCATGTCAAAAAATATTTCACATATCCAGAAATTAAATTGAAAAACGTTGCGAACAAATTCCTCTTTCTGAGTGAGTTGAAATGCTTTAAAATTTCAAATGACGTAAAAAGAAACGATAAAAATTGTTTGATAATTGTACTGAGCAGTTTAATTTGCTTCAAGTTGCAGCTTTTTTTTGACGAATTGGGCCGTTAATTCACTCTGGGCATTGAAATTGTTCTTTTAACATTTAGAATTCACATTAAATTAATTTCAATGTTTCTCTTTTGTAGAATCTCGGTGACCCGCTCAGGGAAAAAAGAAAATTTCAAAATCTTTACGTGTATTCGACTGCAAACCGAAGAATCGATCAAGAGACTTTTGAACTTCGTTTCTGAAAATCCTAAAATTTTTGAGGTAACACACGGTGTTTGATAGGAAGCTTCCAAACTGCAACCATTTTCCACGACTAGTCATTTAATATTGCTTTTGAGCAAGGGCATTATTGCCCTACAACAGACAACTCGCATCATAAATTGAAACTAGGCCTTCGTAAAACGTCAGCGTTGAATGGGATTTTGAACGAATTAAGACAAAAGATTGACATGATCACTTAACGAAAAGCTATCACCGTTTGATTTGAAAATGCAGCACCACCTTAAAATACTCTGCAATGTTATTACCTAGTAACATGTTTTCAAACTAAGGAGAGTTGGACGACTGTACATCACTTTGAAATTTTAAAAGACAAACAAAAAAGAAAAAATACTCGAATTTCACAAGATACTTTAAGTAATGCATGCAAATGGCGACCGATAAAATTTAATTGAATCAAGTTGAAGATCGTTGGATAAAGAATGAAACTCTCCACATTCGAAAACGTGTACTAAATGACAACTCGAAAGCGGTTGAAACCTTTCCGGCAAAAATGGCAGAATAATTAACCTTTACTACCGAATTTAATTTTTTTCACGCCCGAATGTAACTCGAATGCAAATATTTCAGCCGAGGGAAAAATTCAAACTTTCAACAATCGAACTGATTCTAGACTGCATAAATTTGAACTCGCATGTCAATTTTCTAGTTGCAAGACTGCCATTTTTATCCGAAAGATTTCAATTTAACAAAATTCTGCAATGCTATTCTCAACTTTGTCTTCATTATCCCTGTTTGAATCCTTTTGATATCCTCTGGTCTTGCTGACGTTCCTGTCTTCAGTCGTTTACTCCCTAAAAATGTGTTAGATAAAACTTGGTGAGGAACAAACCAAAGTGTAGAAACAAACGAGTAAACGAAGAGTATAAGAATTCACAGTGAATTGGTAAACACAAGCAGGCGTTGACAAGTGTAAGAAAAGTTGGACAAAGAAACGCCACGTTCTTACATGCCATAAAGAAAGATAAGCTCTCGACAAAACAACTCCTACGAAATTAAGCGTCTTGAATGGTTCTTGAACCAGCTTCCAAAAAGGTTGGCTTCGTTACTAAAGCCAAGGGAGTGTTCTGAAACCGGTTCGACACGCCGAGTCAGGCAAACGCACGTGGTAGGACTTTGAGCCGGTAGTTTTGGTAAAAATATTACCCTCGAAGGTAGAATTTACAGAATTTGTACTAACCATTGACAGAAATGGGTGTCTTCCCAAAAGGTCGTCGTCATTTCTTCTCCAAAGTAAGAATTTGCCTCTCGTGACGAAAAGAACGGAGCTCATTTTACTCCAACAGCAAACATCCCAAAATGACAAACAAACACCTCGGATCAGCAACAATCAGCATGAATATGCAAACTAAGATTAGACCAATCAGATAACAAATACTTCACGAATTTTAACAACATGCACCACCCTTTGCATACTTAATTCAGCGAAATGTTTGCATTTTCTTCGTTTCGGTATGAGTCCACGTGAACTCGTATGGTCTAAACAAACACACTGTGAATAGGTCATTTTCAAAGGTTATTAAGCCACCGTCCACACTACGCCGGTAAAATTTTAAAACGCAACAGTCACCGGTCATTTTGGATTTGTGTTTGAGGAAAAGTCGAGCAGGAAAATCACATAATTATTGTGACGTCATTGTTTTCGAACGACTCCGTTTTCGTGACGGATTAGTGTGGACGGGGCTTAACTTCTTTACAATTCTTGGATGTCTATCCCTCTCGTTATTATTTCTTTTAAATTTGTAGCGTTTATTGACATTCAAACGTACAATAACTGTTTAATCATTACCATTTTTCTTTCATCACACGATCCGTTCCTCTTAAAGGAACTCAGTCACGGTATTTTGAGTTATTTTGGCCACATACAAAATTACCTTTAAATGGTAGGAAACCTGAAAATAACAGTTTAATAATACAGAAAAACACCAAAGAGATAATGATAAACGATAAAGGAACAAGGATGGCTGAGGATGGAGAAGATTAACACGGATTACAAACGACGAATTTGAAAAATTGAGGCCAAACTTTTCAATGTGCGCAAACCGTGACTGAGCCCCTTTAATGTCACACTAAACCAGGCGGAAGGCCCAGCACAACTTATGCTCAGGATAAGGGCCAAGCATAAATAAAGGTGGTTTAAATCGTGTTTTGCGGGAAATGCGAGATGTGACCATATGACAGTGTCAGTCCTTGCGTTACTAGAGCCAGTCCCAGAAGCAAAGAATCGCGCGCTTGCCGGCGGTGAAATTGTTCTCTTTTCATTAAGGTGGCCGAACACAGTTTTCAAGTGCCTATGACTAATTCACCATTACTTTTAAACTATTTATGCTTTGGCGCCCGTTTTTTGCACGAGTCAAGGTTAACCACAGAAGCGTTTATTCTCGTATTTTGGCTGAGGTGTGTGCTGTTGCCATGGCAACGAGGCTGGTTAAAAACAAGGCTTAAAAATTGGTTTTTGTTTATTTAAAAAAAATCCAGTCGCTAGATTTTTTTCATCATTTGCCCGCTACGAATTGACATTAAATCCCTTCTGTCAACACTGTTCTAATAAAAGTTTGACATAGACGATTTTCGTAATTGGCCGTAAATCACTTTCATTGCATGTGCTGTATTATTAAAAATTCCCTTCGTCAGAATTCAGATTTTTTTTGATAAATCATTCGCGTGGTTTCTGAACTATTTTTTTTGCCAAATTTCTTGAAATTCTAACGACTGGATCGTTAGAAATCGGCAAGTTTCTGCAAAAGCAATCGGTCTCAATTTTTCAAGCAACTGCGCATGCGCTGCATTTAACTGGGTTCCTCGTCAGGTTCCTCGAGTTCTTTCAGAACGAAAGAAAAAGCTGAGAATTGTTGGGTTCTTTGCATCGTTACCTTTTCTAACATATATTTGTATTAAAAGACTAAAGCTATCAATACACTGCGTTCAATTATAGAGAAAAATAGCACAGATACTGCGGGTGTTGAGTAAATAAAATGATCGCTCTATTGACGGCATGTTTGTTTCTTGCAATCCTTGTGCGCGCGCTGAATTGCATCAGCAAAAGCGCGCGTAAAAACTGTGTTCGGCCACCTTAAAAGTGTTTTTACTGCTTACTTAGTTCAAAAGAATAATTCAGCATGACACAAGCATGGAGTAGAGTTCCGTGGGTTCCATGGCTGGTGTTGAACCCACAACTTTGCGAATGAAGTTCAGATACATATACAAAGGACGAGAAAAAGGTTAGAAAAACCAAAACCGCAGCAAATTCGAGGGAAACGAAAAAGGCAACAGGAAACCTAAAGCGAAAGCACGCGGAAAACAGGAAGGAAACTCACGGGAACTCATTGGGGAACGGGTTTAGTATACAGGAGATCCTCGAAAACGCATAGGTCGGAAAGAAAGAAAAACTGACGCACGGGAAAACGGACGAGTAAATACATGTGCGAGCGCACAAGGAACGAAGGGGGACGCACGGGGTTGGCAATAGCTGAACACACTCGGAAACGCATGTTTGCAACCCGCAGGGAATGTTGGGGGAGAACAAGAGTTAAAGCACGAGGGAACGCAAAATGCAACGCAGAATAACAGAAGAGTCAACGCATTAGGGAACTCTCGGCGGAAACCCATCAGGAAGCCGTTGGGGAAACTGGTAGGGTTGTAAATAGAGGAAAACAAGAGGGAGAAAATAGCGCCCCGTTTCCAAAATTTCCTGACAAAAGGCGCAGCTTAACAGCCACCTATTGTGCCTACGTATGTTGCTTATGCTTATGAGTTGCGCGCTTGTGAAAACCAGCCTGAGGTCTAGTTCTAAGTACGACATAAGCACAAGCATAATTGTATGCCCACAAACATAAGAACAAGCACACGGCAGTGAGGACGCAGTATGGAACCGAAAAGATGGTAATTATCCATTCTGCGCAAGCCTACGTGCTTATGTTTGTGCTGATGTCATTGTGAAAACCAGGCTTAAACGGAAGAGCAAACTGCGAGCAACCCAACGGAGAAACACAGGATAGAACGATACAGAGTTGTGGAAGGGGGATGGGGAAATCCACGGGAAACGAAAAGAAATCAGGGCGAAATAATGAAGTGGTAAAATCACTGTTAAAATTTCTACCCTATCTGCGTTTTCAAATAACAGAACAAACACGGTGTTTTCTTGTCAGATTTATTTCAAATTTTAGTAGGTTTGATTGACACATGACGTCGGTTATTTCACCTTCGCAAACGAAAACGTATTTTCAGTTACACCGGTTAGCGGTCAAGATATTTATATATGTAAGGCCTAATTTTCATGCCACTTTTAAGACCAAAACAGGTTCAAACAATGAGACATGCACGAAGCTTGAAACGTAAATTAAATGGGTGGAGGGACAGGGTGGTTCATGCGAGAGAGGGTCTTTTCTCAGTGCTCAGAAATGAAGGAAATACTCTATATCAATTACTGAGTTAAAGCCACTTCTATAAAGAAGGTGCTCTACAAAACGAGATGCAATCTACCAAAAATATCTGAAATGGGAAAGATGTGGAATTTTGCCGCGAAATTCTCCGCGCTTGAATCTAAGACGAATTTAATCTACTGACTTCTCCGTGACGGAAATGCAACATATAAATCAGTCCTCAGTCGCTCTCGTTAATTAAATAAAGCTCTGCATTATTAAATAAAGCTTTCAAATAGAGGCAAGAAATAAATTAAAGAAATCCATTGATGAAGAAATTTTTTCTCAGAGAGTCGTAAAAATATATATTATAACTTTTATAAAGTCTCACTGACAGTAATTCGTTGTTCATAGTTGCAGCTGTATGGCTGCTCTATGAATCCAGAAAAAGAAAACAAAATCCCTCCAACACTGTTCAGAGGCACTACACGATTATGAATGCATAACAGAGGTGTACCATATCCTGATCGAATATTCCCAAATTTCGTTGAACCTCAGCCATAACAGTGTCACAATTTTCGATCACTTTAATTCGTTCTGATAACCTTCAGATAAATTTAATTTACCTTGTTGAAGCACTCAAGTAATTAACATAATAAAAATATCGCTTCCGCGCAGTTCTGAAGAACTCCAAATCAATTTGCACTCTGCACCCAAAAATATAAATATAGCTTTTTAAAACATTTTTTCAAGATAACCTTTCCACTTTATATAATGTAATTTACAAAATAAAGTCATCTGTCCTTGGCGTTATGGTTTCTCCGAGCAGTCCGTGAGTCCAGCTTTTTCTAAAGCTGTCTGGAAACTTTCCAACGCTCTCCCAAGACTCAGGCAAAACCCGCGGGAGAGTGGGAACAAAGGATAATCCGGGGAAATCTTTTCAGATGACGTTGCACCTGCACATGCGCCTTGGTTCTCAGCGTTCAAACTCTTCCCTTCCGGAGAGGGTTGAAGATAACTTGCCCCACTTGTCTCAGGACCTTTTGCTTCCTTCACTGCGCCGTTTTCAGAGACGCCGTTGCTGTAAGCGAGTTCATTTTGGCTAATCTCTTCCTTGGGTTTCCGTTCACCAACACTACGACATCCGGGTACTGACATCGCTTGCAAGTCTTGCAATACGTCATTATCGATGGTGTTGACGTCACTACTGCTAGCAAGATCATTAAGACTGCCTTCCTCCATTGGTTGAGGTTCACTAACCGAGGCATCATTGCCAACAGGATTGCCATTATCACAGCTTGGCACAGCAGTTGCCTGTTCGTTGGACAGCTCGATCCAACGCTTGAATTTCCGTATCATTCTGCGAATGTTAGGACAAAAATGGTACAAGACATGAGTTTTGCAACGAACATCCCTGTTAGAAAGAATTCGGACACTAACCGTGGTACCCGTGGTATCCATATTAACCACGTTCTACCACATAGATCATTGTCTGTCTGTCTGTCTGTCTGGCTGTCAGTCTGTCTGTCTGTCTGTGTACGAAGAAAGGTAGAGAGGACCGACGACCGATTAACTGTCTAACTGGCGAAGCACGCCAGATGCCTGCCTGCCTGCCTCTGCCTAGTCGTCTGTTGAATTAACACCTTACCTTGACCCATGCTGAGCGAAGTGCTGTAGTATTTCTTTTTCCAGACCAGTAGGAGGTTTTTTGAGAAGTTTCTCCATTGATTGAACCAGTTTTAGTAATACCATTTCATTGTACAGGCGACTGTTCTCGTGTCCCTCGGCTGTCCCTCTTTGTTTTTCGTACCCGGCCTCGTTGTAATATGGTTCACTACACAAGATTAGGCCTGAAGGAAAACAACCATGAATCAAAGGTGTTCTCGTATCCGGAAGGCACTTTATAGCAAAGGTTTCTGTACCACGACGGAGACGCGGTGGCCTCACGCTTAGAACTCTTGTCTACGGATAAAGAGGTCCGGGTTCGAGCCCTGGCCGGGGACATAACGTTGTGTTCTTGGGGAAGTCAGGCTATACTCTCAAAGTGCTTCTCTCCACTCAGGTGTATAAATGGGTAGCGGCATTTTAAATGCTGAGGGGTAACCCTGCAATGGACGAGCATCCCATCCAAGTGGGAGTTGAAATACTCCGAGTCGCTTCATGTTACAGAAACCGGGATAAGCTCCGGCCTGGCTTGCATGCAGACTTTACCTTTCACCTTCTTTTTCCTTCTTTACTATGAATCGGCTAAGCTTATTGGTTTTCCCCTAAAGTGGGAGGCTAGTCCATCGCAAGCTAACCCCTGAGTTTTATCAGGTTTGCCCAAATAGTTTGCTTGTACCTATTTGAAAGCCTTGGTCGAGATATAAGGTGTGTCTGTGTGTCTGTGTGTGTCTGAATAACCATTTTTTCTTGGCCGATCCGAGCATGCAAGAAATGTTAGAAACAGTAGTGTCGACAATCCAAGGTCAAATTAACGCGCAAAATATAGCAAAAAACAAAAACAAAAACAAATGAAAAACTGTCACTGCGGGAAACAGCATCACTTGACGTCATCATAGCAAAATATCTTTAATGGTCTAAAGCAATTTTCAATTGAGTGTCGTAAAACCAAAATCAACGTAATCGCTCTAGCCAACAGATAATCCAGTGAACCAATCAAGACTTGAAGTCATAACATGTTGCTGACGCAAAGTGCGGGAAAACGTGCCCGAGAGAGTCACGATTGGTTTTGGTCTTACTCCTGACTGGATGAAAAAGTGGCGCAGAATTTTAAGCCGATCGTGTAACGTAGTTGATGAAATACCAATTGTTCTTCGATACTAAAATGAAAACCGCTCTAAGCAAGGTGAAACGTTATTGGTATTGTAATAGAAAATACCTTGTATCGAAACCAAAACTTGCAAAACGTTTGACTTTGATGTCCACACCTCACTTCCACGCCCGGCCCAGGTCCCCAGCAGGCTCACGCAAACTTTTCCGTCATCGTAAAGGTTTGGGTTCAACCGGCCGGAACACTGCGACAAGTAAAAGAACACAGGGGGAGAGGCCGGGTAATCTGGAGGCAGGCGCACGTCAAATACGAACAGACCATGTTCGTATGGGGTGTCCACAGGTCCTGTGATCATGACCCTCAGAATGTCCTAGCACGAAAATGAAAAGAGCTCAATGAGGACTATTGACAAAGATCCTCAAAAGAAAGCCAACAGTATTCTTTACAATCTAGAACACGCAATTTAACAAAGAGGCTTTGTGCTCTTTGTGAAACTTTTTAGTGTTTACATTTGAAGGACGGAATAATAAGCAGAGGCATATAGTGCTTTCTCCTTGCCATATAAATGCAATTTCACTCTAAAAACAGTGATATGAACATAGCGCACCATTCACTCGGACAAATGGCATGGATATCGTAAGTCAAAGTACTATGTTCCATTCGTTCTTCAATCAAAATATTGACGGGCAAAACCAAGCCCTAGGAAGAAATTGACTAATGAGTTTCATCGCATCGTTCAAATATGTTTTGTACGCCACTTCAGCTCGGGAAAAATATTTCATACTGCCATCAGTAACGTGTACTTACTGCAAGAAACACATTAATTGGCGAACACAATATTGCAGAAACTCAACGCTCTTTTCGACTTTCACTGTTTTGAAATTTGTCAAGGGTTTCAAGGGCAAAGTGCTAGGGCTTTGTGGAGAACGTTTCAAAACTATTGCGGGAAGACTGGTAAGATTTAATAATAACTATGAAATTCCCCATCGAAATTTCCATAAATTTCTTCACTGAAGGCAACGTCCACACTACGCCTGAGAAATTTGAAAACGCAACAACAATCACCGCTAATTTTGAATTTGTGTTTGAGGAAAACTCGGGCAGGGAAATCCCGTCTTCAAAGGTTTTATGTCCACACGAAAACACAAAGGCGGCGTTTTCAATTTCCTCCGGTTTAATAAGCGTTTTCGAAAAGCTCCGTTTTCGTGAGGGATCAGTGTGACGGAAGGCTTAACCGGAGAAATAAAGCTGCGTTTTCAAAGTTTGCCCGGCGTAGTGTGGACAGTGCCTAAGTACAGGATTCATTACAGTTGAGGAATGCCTTTGAATTTGCCAGCCGCGTACTTTGGCGGGAACTTTACAGTTCCCGCCAAAACACGCAGCTGTATTCTACCAACCCAGGGGGGGGGGGGGAAGTCCCTACCAAGGGAATAATAAATACCCCCTTTATAGCTTCAGCCAGCACAACTAAGGTATTTTAATCACTGATTGGCATTCATTCATCAAGTAAAGTTGTCCACTCTTTCAACAATTAAGGCCTGTTCTGAAACTAGGACAAAAGTTGGGAGAAAAAACCTACCACCCGACTTTCATATCCCCTGACTATGATTCCACTCGGAAGTGAAAACATCAGCAAGGCCATTTCTTTTCTCAGGCATGACAGGAAGCGACCAGGATTTTGTGCTTGAAACGTTGAGAAAAAGTAGACATGGTCTTCAGGAACATTGTCAAACGTCATGAAAGCTGACGGAAGAGAGAAAAATAGTTATATTATTCTCAATCAGTTGTAAAATAAATGTTTTACGAATAAACGTTACTAAACTACAGTAGGGTCAGAACTATTTGTACATCCATTCACTTCAAAGTAAGAAACGTAGTAAATCTTATTATCAAATATGCGTGATAATACCCTCATGTCATAACATTTCTCACTTGGCAAAGAAACGGGTTAAGTCATAAATTATGTTAAACAGTAACAATTATAGCGTTTGGCCGTCACACTGAGCTCGAGAATACTTGTCAAATCTATTCACATTGCTCTGCAGTCTACAGTCGGTCATTGCGAGCAGCCACCTGTTGCCTGTGTTTCTAAGACCGCGTCCACACTACACCGTAGGAGCTTGAAAACGGTGGTTTCACTGTAAAAACGCATCAAATGTTTCCTGTCCACACTACGCCGGAGGAACTTGAAAACGAAACAATAATCGGTCATTTTGGATTTGTGTTTCACGAAAACTCGGTCGGGGAATTCACATTATGGTGATGTCGTCGTTTTCGAACAGCTCCGTTTTTCAAAATATTTTCCGTTCACACTAAAACGCAAAGCCGGCGTTTTCAAATTCCTTCGGTTTGAAGAGCGTTTTCGAAAAGCTCTGTTTTCGTGACGGATTAGTGTGGACGGTAGGTCTAACCGTGGAAATAAAGCTCTGTTTTCAAATTCCTCCGGCGTAGTGTGGAAGGGGCCTAAAGGAGGTCTGGTGTATGACTGATCCAAGGTCAAAAAGGAAAGCCCCATCGACGCTAGCTGGTTTCCATGCGGGTCTTATCCAAGCACAGTTTAAATTTGGAAAGTTCATTTAGCGAATGGGCAAAAAACGTGTTCCTCGAACCTTTGCACGAAACAAGACTATTAAAGCACTTTACCAGGATTCGTATTTGACATAATTTCATTGATTCTGTTGTTAGCTTCCTGTAGAGCTTCTCTGTCAACATTCTCTGTTCCTTCGTCACTAGCTATGGAACCGCTCCTTGGCACGTGATCCATGATGTCAGCAGGCGGTTCTTCCTCTGTGCTTTCTCCACTCGCTGTCTCCCATTCATCATCTGACGCAACTGTGGAGCCGTCTGTCGACAAATGACCATCTTCCTAAAACAACAAAAACGGGACGAAATCGTTTTCAACCTGTTCGACAAACAGTGCAAAACTGCGTTAAAAAAAGCGCAAAAACGTACATTTTACAAGACGTGTCGTAAATGTGACACACTTTACCAAAACGCGCCATGTCTAAAAGACGCCAGACGTGTCACGAAAGTGGCAAAGTCGTGTATTTACAGTGCCAAACGTGTATTTACTTATTGTGCGGGTTCTTTTTCATGTGATGGCCACAGAAAGGAGAGAGAATAGACAAAATGAGAACTGTTCACTGTCTATAATTTGTTTGAAAACCATGGGTGCTTTCCATTATGCCAAACCCACCGGTCAGAGATCAGTAGAAGTTCCCGAGGAAAATGGAACGACATTTTCCGATTAAACCGGGCCAACCAATAGGAATGGCTCTTACCATTTTTTAGTCCTTTTCCGAATTCCCTAATTAGGGCGAAAAACCGGTTTGTCAAAAATGGAATGGCGAATTTCGGTCGGAATAAAGTGGACCACGGCTCCAGAGGTGATTCCCAATATTCCAGTCGAAACAAACCGAAACGGACCTTTCCATTCGCATTTCGGCCGAACTTTCCGGAATCTTTGGCATAAAGGAAAGCACCCCATTCCTTCTTCCTGCTGAGCCTTCCTTCCCCTTGCTGTAGATTCTGTAAGAACTCTTGGAGAAAGTTTCCAGAGCACTGGATAAAGATTCCCTCCCATTTAACCGCCCTGTTTGGTCTGAGAAACCCAGTACTGCTTTTTTTAGAATGAACAGGTCTTACAAACCTCTCGACTCCAATAAACTCCTTACCTCAGTGTCAACTTTGTACAGCTCTTGAGGTTTAACTTTAGAAACTGTTCTGTCCACCCACTTAATGAACACACAGCCTTCTTCGTCTACAAGTGTAACCTGAAGTAACAAGAGACAATTCCATAGAAGTGAATACAACAAACGGATCGTACTGTGGGAAAAGTAAATGTAAACTAGGGTCAACCTCAGGGTTAGAGTGTGGGAGGCGCGGTGGCCTCATGGTTAGTGCGCTCGACTCTGGAGCGAGCGGTTCGGGTTCGAGCCCTGGCCGGGGACATTGTGTTGTGTTCTCAGTGTCTGATCTAGAGCGCGCCATGGCGGGATTGGCGCAGTTCGATAGAAGATGTCCCCCAAATATTCGTCTTAGGGGTCATTTTGGCGCAGCAAACATCTGCAGCTAGTGACTTGTAATTTTCCTTCGTTTCCTAAGTTTTTCGAAAACATTGTGTGATTTAAAGTTTCAGAGAATTGACAATATAAAACAGCGTACGTTTTACGAATGTTTACGACATGGACAAATAAAAATGGCTGCCAGAGGCTGAGGTAAGATTCCTGGGAACAAGTAGAATAATTCTGAAAGAGGGGTCAATTTATAAAAATACACGTGCTCATTGCGAACCCCTTACTTTTCACGCTTGATTGATGGAACACGACGTTTCATTTCGGTGGTTTTCTATGTCGTTCTGTTATATTATTGTCACGTCAAAGCAGAAAAGAATATTATCATTCTTTGGTCGAGAAAACAAAAGAGAAGAACACAGACCGCAAACGTAAACCAGCAGAACCGACAACGTTGACGAAGATAAATTGAGTGATGCTGATGAACGTGAACCTTTTGCCAAACCGAAGGCCAAAGCAGCAAGGAGAAACTTTCAATAAACCTGGTTGGAAAAATTCAAGTGGTTGCGATACGACAACACAATTTGCATTGGGTCTAGCAAATCAAATCCCTTCACTTCTGGTTGCATTAATTTCAGAACTTCGACACTGACTCACCACGTAGAAAGTCATTATGCTGACTTGACTTTTTTTTTTAATTTCTCACAAGCAAAAAACAGTGTGTCCCCCAAAAAACTGGAATGTCCCCTAGAAAATTGTTGACTGGGACAGAGTGTCCCCCTAAAGTGAAATCCTAGACCAGACACTGAGTTCTTGAGCAAGGCTCTTTACTCTCACAGTGCCTCTCTCCACCCAGGTGTATAAATGGGTACCGGCGAACTTAATGCTGGGGGGAACCCTACGATGGACTAGCATCCCATCCAGGGGGGAGTAGAAATACTCCTAGTCGCTTCATGCTACTGAAACCGGCCTCACGAGCTCCGGCCTTATGAACCACTTGGCTCGTATGCAGACTTTTCAGGGTTAGAGTAGCCTCTTTCTATTTTCTAATTAAACTCGTCTCTTAAAATAACGTCAACATCAAGATTCTCCTTACTGGTTCCCATTTATTCCTTATAGAACCAAACGTGTGTGAAATAGGGAAAATAGGGAAAAGTCTTCAAACTTTCATCTTTGTGATCGTATATTAATTCTCAAGATAATTATCCTTGATTATCTCTTCAGATAACTATTTTATACCATGCCTTAGAAAATACCGTGGCCAACGCAGTCAATACGACATACACGCAGCCCAGTGTGGAAATACCGTCGACTATACAACGGCTTTCTTATTACTTGCAAAAATTTCGGACGTTTTATTTCCGATGTTTAATTTTCGGACACTTTTCAACTCCCTTCGGACAAATTTCGGACAAATTTCAGACAAAAAATTCGGAGACTTTGCTAAAACATAGCTAACGTAAATTTACGCCTACAAAACACATTTTAGACTGAAACAACATCTGTGAAAATAAAAGTTTTACTGCATCCTTAAGGTTTTACAGATACACTGACAGGAAAATATGACAAATTCTATCAAGCCGTTACGTATCCAAGCAGTGTTTCAACTAGAGTTCGCTTCATAAAGGTAACTAACGGCTTTGGAGCTAATTAAAAGTTTTATACTGTACCGTAAATATTTCGGACGCTTTTATTTTCGAACACTTTTAAAATTAAAAAAAAAATGAAATCGTCGGAAACTTTTTGCAAGTAATGTATTCTGATTGGCTGTATTTTCTATGGCATGGTGTCAAAAGAGACACCCCCACCTGTCCTACACACGGAGTTGGTCTCTCAGCTCCTTGTTCCACATCTTCATTTTCATTCTCGTTCTTGGCCACGCGGACCACAACATCTCCCGCGCTGAACACGAAGTCCGCGTGTTCCGTGATGTCATACACACTCACGTCACGTTCCATGCACAGTTCCTGACCTTCTCGCGAAAACCACCTGATGTGGCACAAGCGCGACTTGTGGTCAGCGGTGAGTACAACGCCGTAGTTTGAGGAATTGGCATTTTCTGCGCAAAGAATATTTATGGCAAGTCAATGGATCATCTGAAGTACCATGGATACAGTAAAAAACCCACGTGTAAGAACTTAGTGGTTTAAGAATCTGCTGGCAGACATTTTCCATTTTAAGACCAAAATATATATGAACCTGTTTAGCCAGGCAAGATCAAGCAAGAGTTCTTGTATGTGGGTTACAGTTAAATTATGAAGATCTTGCTACAGAGACAACACTTCATGTACATATAAATTCTGAAATCGGTTGTGTTAGGCTAATCATGATACAGTTGTGAATAAATACTGTAATAACCTAACAAGAACCTACTTAACCTAAACTGCCAATAACTAACCCAAAATACAAGAACCTATTTTGCCAGACTTCAAAAAATGTGGGTTCTTACATGTGGGCTTTTAAACAATTAGACTGAACGGCTTAGGTTGAATTACAATACTTACAACAGACAGATCGAAACTTACTATGGAACTAACCAACCACCGTTGACATACTTTACACGATTCTTACAGCCAATAACATCACGCAAGAACTAACCAATCAGTTTCAAGGAATTTAGCACCACACCATCAACCCACAAACGCCTTTTCACTTGACTCACAGGATGACTTCTGTCCATGTTGCCGAAATAACAGTCCTCTTCAGAAATAACCTCACCTAGACGATCGTACTAGACGAACTACATGTACTGATACCACTGGGTTCAAACCATTTACTACCTGTACGTTATTACAAAACCCAGCAAATGCTGATCTAGCTTTCGTACGTAGAGAATGATAATCCGAGAGTGTTCATTGTGTCGAAATTCAGACAATAATTGATGATGGTATAGTTCTTACCGAACTGTATAACTCCTAGCTTTACCAATTATTGTCTGAATTTCGACAAAATGAACATCCTCGGATTATCATTTATTCTTTAATTACAAAAGCTGAGTCATCCCCGTATGCCACGAAATTTGAACAGGCCTGTTGTGTTAGCTTTTCATGAGATCAAAAACTAAATGGCACTAAGAAAGAAGAGGACGTTGCGAAAGAAAAAAAAAGAAAGTAAGAAAAACGTCCATATACCCAGCTCAACACTGACCTCTTTTATCAGACACATAATCTCCGGGGAAAAACTCCAGTTCGTCCAAGTGAAACACAGGAATCAAATCCGTGGATAAAACTTTATCCTGGCTGGATCCATCCTGCCATATCACATCCACTGTGGTACATGTGTGGGCCACCTCCACACACACCTTATCACCAACATTCACTTTTAACGGAGGAGCTGCCTTTCGTTTTCTTCTCAAACGCTTTTTTCTCCGTTTAGTGGGATACCGTACAGGATGCGATGAACCCGAGTCATGTTTAAGCGCAGAAGCGACACTTGCTCCTTTAACCTTTGGTATGACAACTTCAACACCATCCGAGTCTTCATCCCCATCTGCAGAATCCGAACCAACGGTATGATGCTGATCGTCATGTACGTTTACCTGGCTAGTCCCAGCATTAACTGAGCCAGCTTCATTCACACTGGAAGTAGAAGAGTCTGTTCTATTTGGGGAAGTCTCTGTAAGCGCAGAATGATGTGTATCACATAAGGACGTTGTTGAAGTGGAATCATTGCTGTTTTTCGAGTCATTTTCAGCTGAAAAGCTCCCTGAGCTTCCTTCGGAGTTCAAATTATTAACACTTGCAGCAATAATAGCATCACCTTTTGCTGCCAACAATTCTCCCAGACCACGTTTAGTACCGTTTGTAAGCGTTGCATTTCCACCCTCACTAGAGGTTTCCCCTTCATGTAAAATGCACCCTTCTGTCTGACTGTCAGATGGTGGACTGGTATACGCATTCTCGTCAAGTTCCTCTGTATTGTCATTATCACTGGTTTGTTGTTTGGATTCACTCTCTCCACTGGCAGCATGTCTCAGGTCAATAGCTTTCAATGTGTAGAACGCTTTGTCTCCAATCTGAAGGTTTGCATGTCGGAAATGGTTTACAACCAGCAATCTGTAGAACAAAGAAAGATTCAAATTTGAAAAACTTTGAAAGAGATTCAGGCTACAATCAGGGACAAAAGTAGTGAAGACACTGTCCAAAAACAAATTTTCTTCCATCAAGTGTTATTTGCCCCACCTACACTCCTCATATTTCGGCCCCCTCCCCCCAATCAATGTTGTAACCATGTGACAGGGTCGCCAAAGCCCGTTTCAACATTGATTGGGGTGAAGGGGGGTGTGTGGGGGGTGGGGGGAGCTATTGACGAAAAAGGTATTTCTTTTATCAAGAGAAGTATGGTTCTCTGTTCGAAAATGTCCGATGTGCAAAAATGTTTCAACACTTTTGTCCTTGATTGTAGGTGCAAGCAAAATAAAATTTAGAGTTGAAAATAACATTCATTAGCCCAGTATCCACAGCGTGAAGTGACTTGCAGACGTTACCGTGCCCGTCATGCATTCCTCCCCAACGAACTTTGGACAGGAATGCGTGACAAGCCAAGGAGTTTCTACTAGGTAGCTGAGAGTAAATGACTGAAAAAGAGAAAATGACTTGAGTTCAGGCTGGCTAGGTGTTTGATTTCGAGTTTGAGACTGCAAGGTTCAACTGTAATATTAAGCCCGTCATCAACACACAAAAATGAACTGATTTGACCTGTGAAGCTGGTCCTGAGTCACTGTAGCATCAGGTGGCTTGAGACTTTCATCTTCATCGACACAGTGTTGACACGCACCACAGACCTGCCAGTCTACATCACATGCTATAACGCTTGCCTGTCGTGATAAAACAAACTTACATTTGCTAAGGACACCCTTCCATACTCTATAAGAAACAGAATGAGCGAAAAATTCTATAAAAGAGCACTCGTTCCCTTGTAAGTAGAGCAGTACTGTTGTTGTTTTTGTGTTCACCCACCTCCTCCACTGTTCCTTTTATCTGTGCTTGGTTATGAATGAGTGGTTTAACTCCTGATAACCATCTTGCTTCTTTGAACGCTCTAGCAGGACCAGCCACTTTCTGACCAGGATAAAATGATGCTGAATAGAATGGCGAATCCTACAAGATATAAAAAAGCAGATTTTACTATAGATCAAAACCAATCAAAGTGTCAGGGGTTTTATTAAATGTTTTCAGTAGGAGGGCAACTGATTTTCACAGGTGGCCAAAACTATTTGAATGGAACTTCTTTGTAAGGAAAATGTTCCACTCGATGGTCAAACCAGCCGGGCAAAATTGTCCTCACCGCCAGTCAATTTGCCCGGTGCCCGGCCCCTGAAGTGTGTTGGAAAAAAGGGGTCTGCATGTACATAATTTACTCACACAGGATCCAGATTCAATACTAAAATAGCTACTGGAATCACCTCATCTCGTTGATCACTCAAGTCATACAACATAGAGGACTGTTCTCCTTCCAAGCTGCATCTGTATAAGTAAAGAAATATTAATTTTCTTTCAGTCATGTTTGGCATTTCAATTACTTATTAAATTGGTGTTAACGTACTAACTATAAAGACAAAGACTAGAAAGAACTAGAAAGAAGCTTTGTGAAGTTCTGGGACAGCCTTTCTCATACTAAGGTATTTATTTGTCAAAATACTATTCCATTACAAGTACACAGTATCAGGGTCTTAGGTTTGATAAAGACATTTGGCCATCTCTTGTCACACTCCAAAAGTATAAGAAGTTGAGAATTAGAAAATAAGACATCTTATGAGAGCAGGCATGGCTGCGGTAAAAAGGAATGCCTGATACTGTAAGTTCTCTGCCAGCCAATGTCCCCCCCGCACCCCTTCCAAATGAAGTACATCCATCCGTTGATGTAAAGATCAGCAATGTCATCTGAAGCAATCACATTGTTGATAGGAATACAATGAACCAAGAAGTGTGCAATGAAAGTGTCAAGTGTCAGTTATGTCAAGAAAAAAATTGACATATTCTACTACACCTTGGCATACAATCATGAAAATACAGTCATGCACGTGTACGTCAAAACTACTTTACAGGGGCATGCGGTGTTACTCATAAGTTGCTAAAAAAAAAAAAGTCTCTGTTGCAAGCCATAGAGTTGCATTTTGGTTTTTGTGTGGTGAACTGTCGTTGAATCGTTTGTTTTACATCAATGGTGATCTCAACACCACAAAACCACTGAAGGGTACTGGATCATCTTGTGTACTTATCGCTTTCTAGAGGAAGTGTAGATCATGATGTAATACATGTAAGTACCTGGAACCATTTTTGATCCTAAGTACAACTTTGCGATAAACCTCAGTAACTATTCCAAGCCAGGGACCCATGCTGACATGCACTCCTGGTATAAAATCCTGAAAGAAAAATTAACTCAGCATCAGTGTTGTGATTCAAGTTTGTTTTCCCTCCAACTTGTTTCAACCAGTTTTATTTTCACTTTACTTCGATGACAACGAATATAAGGCACAGAAGAATTTTTTTCAAAAAAAAGCCAAATCACAATGTACCTGTAGTGGAGAAAGTCCTTTACAGTCCACATTATGAAAGATCTGATTGGCCACAAGAACTTTTACACTGGCAACCACTTCTACATTGCTGACAAATCCTTTCTGGGTTCCTTTGCTCACGTTGGAAAACTTTACAACATCACCAGGCAGAAGTGATCTGTCAGCTAACTTGACCTGGAAAAGACAACCGTAACCTGTGAAAACAGATACCTCTCTTCACGCACTGACTTGTGATGATGATGTATCTGAGCTGCTTTGGGCAGAGATTTGTAGAAAACAATGCATAACTACAATGCACAGTAGGAATCCACAGTAAGTCCTTTTTGATAGCCTAGGGCTGGTGGATTTTCCAGTCGGGCTAGTGGGTTTTGTACATCACTTGCCTGAATCAATGGCCAGTGAGGTTTCTTGGGAAACCTTTTGAGGAAATTCAAGTAAGAGAAGTACTGTAAGGGATGAACTTTTTGGAGGCTAGTGAGAATAACTTTTGGGCTAGGACATCTTTCCTTTCACAAAGTAACAAAACATGTGAACAATAACCAAGCTCATGCTTACTAAGGTGTTTACTTTAATGCGCTATAACGCAAAATCAAAATGCAGTCTAACAGAGCAAAATGCGTGCACACGTTAATCTACTCACATTGATAATGCGTTGTTAAAGGAAATTTTGGTTTGCTTAGTTCTGAGCAGTACTGTAGGTAGAGCATGTAATCATGCAAATTACAAAATAATTGATTCAAATGTGATAGATTGGGAAAACATCACAAAAATACATACTCCCCCATCTGTCAAATGCTATTTACCCTCCCCCTTGAGGAGCATGTGCTGTACAAAGACAATTTTGCAACCAGGAATGACGAGCTATCAAAAGTCATTGCTGACATCAAGACTGCTGCTCAAGACCGTTGATCAAGACCGCTGCTCCATTGTTGTTCGATATCAATTTAAGCAGGGTCAAGCATGCCACTTGGAGCAATAGCTGTTGTCTTTGATACACTGTTCTCAGAGCTGTATTTAGTGCGAGTCTTCTCCTTCTATTTTTCGCAATTAAAAAATTGTGCCAAAGTAAGGCCCGAGAGCACTGTATTTTGGCATTTCGCTAGCGAGTCCTAGCAGTAACTAGCTGTGCATCAAGTGAATAGCACAGGGGACATGTACTTATTCTCATCTTTTAATGAAGCGCAACTTGTGAAATAGGATCGACGCAGGTTCAACGTTTGTTACCACACTGGGATTAGGTTGATTCTTTGTCACACCTATTTTTAATATATTTGATGCGACTTGGATTCCATATTTGCCCTAGGCCTAAGTTGCTTTGCAGTTGAGATGTTCTTGTACTACATGCAGTTTGTAGAGTTAACAAAGCTGAGCAACACCATTGATCCTCAATTTCATGTACAGGTACAATGTATATTCTTACTTAATTTAGTGAAACATTCTCACTGAATGAGATGGAACTTTTTTTAAATTAAAACTGTATTATTTAAACTGTATTAGATTTGACCATGACAGTTTCATCAATGGGTATACTGTAGAATAGATAACAACTTTCATAGGAGCCCCACACCTTTGCAAATTTGGTAACCAATCGATCTAAAAAATCTTGATTGTCATGTGACTGTCCGTATGTCCATTCGTCCCTATGTCTATGTGCCAAGACTGATAACATAAGAGAGTAGCACCATTTACCATAGGTAAATCTTTGATATTGGACATCCATGTTATGGTTAATTGACAGCTGTCCAAACAAGGTATCTGCTGACCAGTATCATGTGACCATATTGTGTGCTCAGGTAAACAGCTCATCGAGGTCACATGTTTTTGAAGTTGGCCACTGACCAGGTACCGATTTTTTGATTGGATGGCAGGCTCAAGCAAGGTTCTTATTCTGGGTGAGAACGAGGGAGTGCGTGCAAAGGCAAAATTTTGGTGCAAATTAAACCCTGGTGCGTTTTTTATTTTTCTTCCAGCATATTCCTCGCACAATGTCACTTGGAAAGTCCCTGATATATTGGGTACAATCTCAGAAAAATTTGGTACACTTCAAATTTAACTGGAAAAAAGTAGTCAAATCACAGACTGAACAAATACATGCTCACAACTGATGATTTTTTGAGTTTCTGATCCAAGAAAAACAAATCCTCTTTTCCGTTATGGTTAACTTATTGTAATGAGGAGTGCCACTTTTAGGCTTGGCTAAATCTTTATATTTATTTGCATTATCTGCATTCCAAACATAATTTCTGTTGATATTGTTAGGGCTTAAACAGGCACAATACATTGCATGTTATGCAACAAAAGAAAATTGGTCATTTGAATATAGGACTGCTACATGATCAAAATACTTATCCTTTCTGATTAAAAATACATGCACATGGCCTTAATCTTGGAAAAACAAAAAAATGCTCAAGTTAAAATAAAGGGAAAAAAAAAACAAACAACATCAAAAATCTACTTTTCTGGTGTCTATAAATGATGTTTACAAACAGCATTGAGTTGAGGCACATTTGCATATTCATGTAAATTTGAAGGGGGACAATATTGTGATAACCTAGAGTAATATCAACTAACAAAAGAAACATCCTTTTCACCTTTTAAGCTCATTTTGGAGTCGTTCAATCTGAACCTCTCTGATCAAAAAGAAGCACTGCTGAACATTCAACACATCCATTGGTATACATGCACAACTTTTGGAACCAGATAAAGCAGGAATGTTTGTTTCTGTATGACCTAATGACTACAGATGTACTTTTAAACACAGACGTTTCATGAAATCTTGAACATTTGATTGGATTAGTGGAATTTAAAGATTTGAAATGTCTTTAAGTCTGCTAGTCACCGTCTTAGAGGTAATCATTCTCTGCTTAATTTGCTTAACTGCTCTATTTGGTAACTTGAGCTTATACATCATCGTTTACAAGAACAAAGATCTTCAAACGGTCACCAACTTGTACATTCTAAACCTGGCTGCGGCAGACATCATGGTGTCAGTTCTAAGCATTCCGTTTACTGTGGTGACAGTCATTACAGGACACTGGCTGTTCGGTGACACAGCTTGTGTGGCACTCGGCTTTTTAACGATTTTATCCTTCATTACATCTGTGATGTCTCTTGGTATGATTGCCATCAACCGATATTTTTACATCGTCAAATGGAACACTTACAGAAAGACTTTCTCGAAGAAAAAAAGTTTGCTCTACACTGCTGCAGTATGGATAGTCTCAATATCTTTGGCTTCTCCTCCACTTTTTGGCTGGGCAGAATACAGCTTCATTCCTGGAAAATCCTACTGTTTTGTTTACTGGCCTTCAAATGTGTACTTCATGTATTTCATGATCACAGTGTGCTTTTTTGGGCCTCTTTCTGTAATGGCCTTTTCATATTACAACATCTTGATGTTTACAAAGAATTTAAAGAGACGTATTGCAGTGTCTAGAAACTACCTTGCACCAACTCCTCTACACCATGAGCCTACAACAGAAGAGAAAACCCAAAAAGACAATCCAGAAGACATCAAGGTTGAAAGACCAGGGATAAATAGACATGAGGAAGGCCCCTTTAAAATGACTTTGAGATCAAAACCAAAGTTTCAAATCACACCTGAAGAAACTAAGATCACAAACATGTTTCTTTGCGTGGTTGCCCTGTTCATCATTTGTTGGGCTCCATTTGTTATAACCATGTTTTTTGATGTGTATTATTCAAGGCCCTTGCCTCACACAGTTGATATGGCAACACTGCTACTTGGTTATCTGAACAGTATGTGCAATCCTATCCTTTATGGATTGTGTAATTCAGCTTTCAAACAGGGATTTCTGAATCTTTACTCAAGATTTCTACCCAAACGGTTCAAACCTACAAATGTGACATAGCTAGAATCGACAACAAATGTGCCTCTTTGTGATCTGGAAGCTAAGATACAGCTGTACATGTAGATAGATACAGTAGACAGATGGACAGATGGATGAAAGAACGGATGGACGGACGGATGGACAGACAGACAGACAGACAGATGGACAGACAAACAAACAGACAGATGGAGGGATGGATACTAAGATAGACAGATACATGTCTAGATAGACATTTAAGCTACTTGATCTATGATCATGATAAATCATGATTGAAACGATTAAAAAAATACAAAAAATGGCTTAAAAAACATTGAAACTAAAGTTCTGTAAAACACACTTAAAAGGTATTTTGACCAGTGAACTTTGGTCTTCATCGGCTAGCCAGATTCAAACCCATTTTTACACATTTTTTAATCACAAATCCTGGCTGCAATTTTAGGATTTTTTTACAGAGACCTCTTTTTAAAAGGGTTTAGGCCTGTTTGCCTTACCTGTGTCACAGCCACCCTGCCCAAAAGAAAAAGATCACAAAAAGCCTTTCGCTGTTGATACATTGTAATCGTGTTCCTTTCATAAATCATCCAGGCATTAAACCATTTCAGTGTCACAACAGCTGATGTGATATGCAGAGGCAACAAAGGACGAGTAATAAATGGTTTTATTACTCTCTACATGTGATCTTTGCACAAGACAGTTCATGACCTTTGACCCTTCACAAATAAAAAACAGACAATTCGCAGACTAATTGTCCCATCATGAAATGTCGCCATGAGATGCTGATTACATTCTTTCACTCTACCTGGTTAAACTGGCTTTTTGACTTCAAAATTCTAAATTTTTATCTCACTCACAAAGTGTAGCAAATTTCTATCGTGTTCTCTACAGCCAACACTCTTCATATTATTTTGTCACCATAAGCAGTAAAACGTAGAGCACTGAGCTCAACAATTTACAAACGTTACTCTTCTTAAAACCTTCTTAAACAAGGCAGCTACATGTAAGATCATTCTTGATCACCATCCAAGATCCTCTGCAACTGAAGCTCTTGATTCCCTTGCTTGGAAGCCACTGCACCTGAGACGCCATTTCTATCGTTGTATAACAATATTTAAGTGTTTAAATGGTTTTACTGATTTTGGAAGCAACGTGTCTTTTACCATGGTATCACCAACTGGAACGTTGTATCTCTGGAGAAAGTTGACACCTCCTCACTAACAATGTTACTTTAAAGCAAACTTTAAGCTAGACCTGTAATTAGTCATAATGTTTCTATCCTTTGATGTATATGTACGTATTTTAACTTTTAGCTTTTAAACTTTTAACTTACGGTACTTTTATTTTAACTTTTAATATTTATTTATGCAGGGCCTCACTGAAGAGCACATTATAGTGAAGTGCAATCCCTGTTTAAAAATATTTTATATTATTTTATTTTAATTATTGTGAGTCATAATTAGCTCTTCTTACCTGAGCAGGAGGTCTGTATGGGAGAATCTTGACTGAAGTTGTGAGTACAAACCGAACGCAGTGGGGTCTGTACACATGACTGAGGTCAAGATTCTTCCATACAGTCTGACTAAGCTCCGTTGATAAGATGTTTATTTTATGGCAAACAAGAGAAATTTAATTCATTAATGTACCTGGTTTGTACTAGCTGGCATTTTGCTCATGAACGGCCATGAGCTGAACTTAATTCTGCCAAAGTTTGCTCGTCCTCTTACTTTTTCTCTCATCAGCCTTTTTGATACTTCCATAAATAAAATGTTGTTAGAAGAAAATAGTCAACACTTTTGCATTTTAGTTTGCAACTTTTTCACCGCAAAACATTACCGGTCTAGATGCCAGTCTAGATGGGAAAATCTAGACTGCTTTCAATATTGATTTCAGCCAATCAAATTAGTGAATTTGGTAGTTCACAGTCCTTGTGAGACACAGCCATATAATAAATATTAATTAGTATCACCCAACTAGTGGACAAATGCAAATCCTGCATTTTAATTGGCTATGCTAGTAGAGGACTATTAGTAATAGTCCTCGAGAAGCAAAATTGGTGCAATCGAGCATGATGCTTTCTTTCGTTTTATTCCCAAACAAATATTTCTTCAACTTGCATTTGCTAACTCTATTATTGCCTTTTCTGTCCAACTAGTTGGGTGATACTCAAACAATTAGACCCTTCGCCCTCAAGGGCATAATTGTTAATTATGAACTGCAAACAATCAATCAACCAATCAGGTCATTTTCCACACATTCCTAGAAAAGTCACATGACCTTGGACACGATAATCAACAGTAACATGGACACGTCTCTCCAATTTTTTCTTTTTTTGGGGGGGGGGGGGGGGCATCTGTGACACAGGCTATGTTTGCCTCTGAATATAGGACTACTGGATCCAGCAATATTGCTGTACATAATTTTGTACATGTTCCATAGTGAATTTTAATAGCAAGCTTTTCACATATCAGGCAAGGCAATACATTTTTCTATAAATATCCACCATTTATTTATATATTATAGTTCACAAGGGTTTCATATGAATGGATCACTGTTTTTTAGCAGTTAATAAAATGGATTGATTGGATTGTGAGAACAGCCACAGCACAGGCGAGAAATGGAATCCAGTGGACACCTTGGCTGCAGACCAACAGTGTTAAAGATTTGTCTGCCTAAATTGGTCTTCACATCAACAGGGGAAAAACCAAGGCCCTCAAGATTAACACAACGACTACTGAACCAGTTCGGCTAGATGACGACTTGTTGGAAGAGGTGAATTCCTTCACCTATCTGGGCAGTGTAGTTGACATCCAGGGGGGCGCAGAGGCTGATGTTAAAGCCAGAATTGGCAAAGCAAGAGCAGTTTTTCTGCAGTTAAAGAATGTCTGGAGCTCCAAAGACCTGACACTTCAGACTAAGATCAGGATCTTTAACAGCAACGTCAAACCTGTTCTATTATATGGCTCAGAGACCTGGAGAACAGCAGTGGCAACTACAAAGAAGGTTCAGACTTTTATCAACTCATGTCTACGAAGAATCTTGCGGATATGTTGGCCAATCACCATCAACAACGAAGACCTATGGCAAAAAACCAACCAGAGGCCTACAGATGCTGAGATCATGATGAGACGTTGGAGATGGATAGGCCACACTCTTCGAAAGCCTTTTACCAACCTCACAAGACAAGCCCTGTTTTGGAATCCCCAGGGAAAGAGGAAAAGGGGACGGCCTAGGAACTCGTGGAGACGGGACTTGGAAGCAGACATCAAGAGATTGGGGAGAGAGAAAGAGAAAGGAAAGCCCAGGACAGAGATAGCTGGAGAACTCTTGTTGGTGGCCTATGCCCCAGGAGGGGCACTAGGCATAAGTAAGTAAGTAATAAAATGGTGAAAGTTTCCTTTTTCTGACTAACAACATGGCCCTTTTAACTGATGAGAATTTCAGCTTACAATACAATACGAAAAAATACATCTAAAATCGTTGAAAATCTTCTTTTCTGGTACAAGTACCGGTAGCTATAAATGTCATGTTTACATTGGCGTTCAATATTGAAACGAAGAATATAATTATATTACAAGCTGAGGTAGAAAAGCTATCATGGGAATTAAACTAAGATAACATCAACTTATCGCATCAACCAAGACACATAAATTGTGAAAGCAGCAAAAACCTTCAGAAAAAAAAAACATCCACGAACGTTTTTAATATTTAAGCTACATGTATCTACCACGTTTAAAAACAATCTCAAGAGATGCAGGAAATAACAATATATGTAGGCTCTTCTTAAGCTTATATCACGACAGAACTGACACATCGATCACACTCAACGAAGAAGGGGGTAGGTGTTGGTACTAAAAAACACACGATACCGTAAAAATATCAAGATCAAAACAGCTCAACTTCATTAAGGCAACAGATTTAAGGGGAAATCTTTTGGAAATACCTTACAAAGCGAGAGAGTTTCTTCGTTGCCTGACGGGTACCAACAAACCACGATCTGTCCCTTTTTGAGCGCTTCTTCGTCACTTTCCGATTCGTCAGTAGTTTCTTCGGCATCTTCTAAAACCAGGCCTACAACTCCCTGGGAATTCTTGACAATATCCTCCGCGTAAATACCACTTTCCTCCGCCATGACTGTCCAACCGACTGAATAGGGTGCCAAGCCTGCAGCCTGGGTAGCCAGGCAAGTAAACAGTTCCCAGTCTCTCTCTTCCTCAATTTAATCCCTATTGATCTGCACTGTGCGCGTTTTAAAGTTGACATGTCACGTCGTGGTCATGACGCTAGGTCGCGTGAATTAGCAACTCATTCACGTTTGCAGTGGACTAAGTGACTTCCCATAGTTGTCGCCAACGCGGTTCAGCTGCTTTCTTATGTTCGAAAATAGGCTCTGACACTTTAATGACGCTTCTATTGCGTGCGATTTCCAATATTTCTTCCGCTCTCTTTTCGCGTGCGGCCTTAAGTGCGGAACCTTATAAATAGGACGAGGATTTACTTGACTTGTTAAGTGAATTCCGGAACGTACAAAAAGTGTACAAATACCAGCGATATTATGACCCAATCGATGCAATCAGCTTGATCAGGATATTCTTGTCGTGTAGTCGTATAACCTGTAGAGCAAGCATTTCTGCCGGGCGAGTTCTGGATCTTTTTTCTTTTGTTATTCTGCCCTTATTTTGGAGTCCCAACAAATAGAGGGTTGGTTAGGCCCCTATTTTTTACTCACGGAATCCATGCACGCTCGCTCACTCAAAAACTGTGCATATCCGTTCAAAAGTACGCTAGTATTGCAGAATAACCGAGTCCAAGAGAATAAGAGCCGGGTGATGTCGACTGTAAAAATAATACTAAAAATAACTTTATTTCTGTGTCTAGTATTAAAACTACACCAAAGGAAAGAATCTTCCTACTAATTGGGGACATAGAAATAGAAGAAATTGTAAGAAATACTATTTACATGATAATAGCAAAATACATGACAACAATTAAAGGAGAAAACTGTAAACACGATAAATGACATGAATTAAGAAAACACTGTGTATAAAATGATTGAAAATGTCATAGGCAGTAATTGCAGCTTTTATCTTTTTTAAAAAATCTAACTAGGTCACGTTTACGAATTTTTGCCTTGAATGAAGCGAAGGACTCTAAATGCAGCTAAACATTGAGGCTGTATTCGTAAGTTGTAATTAGTTTGTAAATTATCCGTAGATAAACCACACCAGATGATACATAAGACGGTGTTTCTTTCGCAGGTTGTGATGACTTATCTAAAAGTTCTCATTGATGCACGTAAAGCTCTTTTTTATTGTCAATTCAACGTCTAATAAAACTTAAATTCGGCGCGACTCAACCCATTATTGCCAGTTTTACTTGGAAACAATACAAACACGACGTGATAAAGACCAGGCGCCTCTTAAA
The DNA here is from genome assembly GCF_964199315.1 of Orbicella franksi. Classification (NCBI taxonomy): domain Eukaryota; kingdom Metazoa; phylum Cnidaria; class Anthozoa; order Scleractinia; family Merulinidae; genus Orbicella; species Orbicella franksi. Next base: position 18,804,074 of record NC_138150.1, on the reverse strand, counting down.
CGATTACTGACAATCAAAACTGACAGGAAATTGATGTTCTCTGTTTAAAGAAAATTCATATGCAATACTTGTTGCCCAATCAAAAACAACCCGAGATCTGAGGCAAGTGTTGTGTCACGGTTTGTTTTTCACCCTCAAGGAGGTGAGATTCTAATGAAAAAGAATCCCTTGCGTTTATTTCGTGAAGATGTTACTGGGAAACAAAAGTTTTCTAGTTTTCAGTAGATCCATCGAAGTCCGCTTAGTTTACGTACCGAGCCACATTGTAGCATTCATTTGAATACGAACTTAACTATAAATATCTTTTAATTGCATGTGCACTTAAAGACCGATCAAAATGTTCACGTTAAGTCTGGGAAGAGTCAAAAAGTCGGCGCGTTAAAACACCATTTACGTGCTCATTTTAAAACTCATTAATTTGCGCACCCATGGGCGTTTGGAAAACTCCCCACAATAATAGTCACTGTTGCAAAAGGTAGCTTAATTTCATGCAATTAAAACTCGCCAACCACTAAAACAGGCCTGATAATTTAAGGCAACTTTCTGTCATTTCAAAGAACCGGTTGTAAAGGAGATTTTGCCCAACTGCTAATAACGATCCGTGCTTTGTCACGAAAGCACCCTGTTTGAAGGGAAAATTTGATGGATTCGTTGAAATAGCAAGTGATGTCTACCTGAATGGCCTATCTTTAATGCAAAAGGTTGGTTAATCTTTTTACAACCTCTACTCTGTAATAAACACCACAGCGTTACTAGCCAGGAGCCATCGTGTCTTTACACTCAAGAGTTGTAGTTTACTTTTCATAATGATTTTAGATAGGTTTGAACAAATAAGGGGAAAGCTTCGCATTGCCGTATACTGTTTAGAGGACTCACGCGTTGAAATAACATATTCTTTCGTATTTGATCATAGTTTACTGTAAAGTGATATTTTTTCGGTGTCGGTAGATTTTATTACGCTTTAATCATTTGTATGAAATTTAACCAGGATAGCCAAACTCTACAGAACTTTCAACAACCACCCCTTTACCCATTTTGGCTATACGCACATTTATTACTTTCTGGTGATTCCCCCCCCCCCCCCCCCTAGTAAATTATTATTTTTTGTAGCTTTTTTGCAGTTGCTTTTAAAATGTTTAGTATCTCATGACTTAAACACATTTAATGTCAAAATGTCACAGAATCTTGAAACATAGTGTACATGTACAAACATACACGTTTATTCAAATTCATAAACAAAAAAAACATATCATATACGTGTGAGTTTGAAAAGTAAATTTCAAGTTCATCTCTACGTTAAAAAAAACTCCTCTGTTTTTAGAAAAAATTGGGAACGAAAAACGTGAGAAGGTTAACGTTGGATTCCTGTCGCTACCATTAAATGCTATGGAAACTTACAAAATGTACAAACTGGCTACTTAAAACGTCAAAAAGGAATTAATATCAAAAGAATATAAATTGGCGCAAGTTGAGCACTTAAAATTACAGTAAAGCGCGATCGTGCTGAACAGCTGAAAGGATGTGCAATGGCTTCCACAGGCAAACGAGTTGAATTTACTGCAATGAATTGATGTTATCAGGTGTCAGGAAGACCAGAGAGGAAAAAGAGGGAGAGGAAAGGTAGTAAAATTAACTTAAATGTCATTTCATTTAAATGCATCTGGCATATTGTCAGTGATGAACCGAGGAACGGAATGAAAAAGCATTTAATCTATTTTGACGTAGGAACAAAACTGGACTGGAACTTTTGTTGCAAAGGGAACTGATCGTTGTGGTAGTCCACCGGTAAGGCGGTTGAGGATTGGGGCGAGATCCGTGAAAAATTCGAGGCGCGATTCGCGATCGTGAACATAAATCGTTATTGAAAGAACCAGGATTGATTCGTGAAGCTATCATGTTCATTGTGACCCAGGAGGTACCAGTTTCTAAAGAACGTGAATCGTGATTTCAGAGTTAATGTGTATGGAAGATGTGAACAGATATTTCTGGGCGTGATTTGTCGAGTTACATTGAGACGTGCAATCATAAGTTGGCTCTAAAGTCGTGACGAATGCAATTCAAGTTGCATTATATTCTCTGGTATGCAAATATTACGTAAACTCAGTGGATTCGGGAACTTGAAAAAGACCGTACGATCAAAGTGTTCTACCTTGCTATTTATAAAGCGATTTATTTCCGCGAGACTATTTTGGACTTGAAATACATTTGGCGTGTCTGAAATGTATAAAAATTGAGTGTTGAGGCGATTCTTTGCAGAAAATGTATTCGTTTAATGCACAAAGTGCCTGGAGGGCAGCTAGAGAGGACCAAAGCATCCCACATACACATTGTTTTAGTTTTCCTAGCATTCGTAATTCACTTTTAATTTGTGTTCTAAATCCTTATATAATAAACTGAAAGCCAAGAGCGCGCGTACAAAGGACTTTTTTTTATCGCATGCATGTAGCAGAATTATGAGGGCATCCCAGGGGTCTTGGGGAACATGGGAACTTGAACAGTTATTGCAAGGAAACAAGAGATATTTTTGGATTAATTTGGAGGAAAAGGGATATATTTCTACTGTTAGCGAGAACTTTGGCGAAAAAGTCTAGGGAACAATTGAATTTATCAATGGGCCAGGAGCTGAGAAAAATGCAAAATTTTTAAGGGATCAGCCTCTGAGAGAAGTCTCCATGGGGTTGTGGCTTTTACGGCTAACCGGTTAAATTTAAAGCATTTTTACACCTAACGGTTAAATTTTTGGCCCTTTTACGGCTAACGTTTAACTTTTTCCCGTTACGGTTAACTGAAATTTTAAATATAATAGTGAATTTCCATTGGTTTGGAGCATGGCAGAATCATGAAAAGTATATGGAACATTCTCGGTTGACAAAAAATGAAATTTATCTGGTCAAATACATATCTGTCCTGTGCTGCGGGACGTAGAAATTTGGAACTTCTAATTTCTAAGAAAGAAAGCAAGGAATTATATTTGCCTGTATGTGATTAGGCTTTATAAACATGTTGTTCTTGTTGTTCTTTTGAAATAATGATTATTATGCTTCTTTTTACATTTTTGATGAGGCTTACCGTTCTTTTGAAAGAAGCAATATGTTTGTGATCTTCATCGATTTGAATCCTTGCTTTGTATCTTTCTATGGGCTTCTCCTCTCCAGCGCGATGGATATATTAACATCTGCCTTCACCATAGCAATAGCTAGGCATGGATAGCAATGCCGCCACTCATAAATTAGAGAAACTGAATAACAAAGTCGGAAAATAGCGAGAGCTGTCAAAACGTTAAGGCGGCTTTCAAAGTGCGTGGTATGATCCATATCAAAGACACATCCGCGTTTCAGAATTAATTTAAAAGCGATACGTAAGTGGAGTTCTTAACAAGACATTTGAGACCTTTAATTTGCGCTAATATTCTTTTTACGGTTAACGGTTAAATTTTAACCTTTTTTCAAAACTAACGGTTAAATTTTTGGCCCTTTTATGGTTCACGGTTAAACCCCATTGAGACTCTCCTGGAAAGCCTTCGATTATACAGATGTAAGGGACGGACCATTAGAAACGTGCTGGGGGGGGGGGGGGTTGGTTTTTCACGTCCACTACCTCTGCAGAAGTTTTTGTTTCGGGGTCAAGTTCCCCGCACGAATTTTTTTTTTTTGGGGGGGGGGGCGGTGGATATTCTACTGCCGCAATCTTAATCCTCTTCACTCGCCACAACCTGATTGCCTGGAACAGGCTTCAAAAAAAATATATATTTTTTTATCTTTCGCACAGTCGTTTTGCTTTACTGTCAAAATTATACTCAGGAGGAAACATAACCAAGTAGCAGACACATTTATAAGCGGCTATTGCCCAACTGATGGGGTTGCGTTGCCTTTTTGTTCGATGTCTAGGGAAATAACTAATTATTCCCTCCCCTTTTAATAAAATTCATTCTTGACATGCAGTGAATCACGGTTTTAGGCAGGATTCTGTGAGTGCCCGTCCAGTAACGATGATATGGGGCCAAATGGCCTTTTCTGCTAGGGGGGTCTGGGGGTATGCCCCAGAAAATTTCGCAAAACTGAAGCGTTTTTGATGCGGTTTCCACGATTTTCAGCGGAAAAATTTAATGTATCGATTGGACTTGAATGATAATGCGTCGTTTACCATGTCAAAAATCTAAAATAGATTGAAACAGCCCATACTACTGAACACAACATTTGTGTTAACACCCCCATGACTGTCTTTTACGACGTTTGTTCAACGTTGATCTTAGCGGCCATCTTAGGAGAAGTGTTACAGTTCGCCATGGGTGTGCACATCTGTGTCCACAATAGTCATTTATACATGTCAGTCTCGAAATCACTCCTATATGTCGAGGCTTTTAAAACACGGTATGCGCTTCCTTAATTGCAAACCAATCAAGCAGGATGGCTGTTTATAGCACATGTTTTTTTATCACTTTTAAGCCATGGTTATCCGTAAGGGTTTCTCTGCGAGAATGTCTGGCTACCAGTGTCCATGATGAGGTTGCTGCGCACAAAATGTATCAACCTTGAAAGGGAAAAATGTCCGTTTTCCTAATTGTAGAGAAAACCAGGGAAATGAGGATTCCACCAGAAATTAAAAATAAAACTGCAGTTTAAAGTGGCTGCCAAGGTACCCTTCAGGCTTTCTCCCCACCCCCCATCACTTTTCTAATGATCCGTCCCTAAAGCTTGCAAAACGGCGTGGACATTTTAAAATGAAGACGCCAACTAAAATCAGTTGATAGAAATCGAATATTATCCAGGCATTTCTTGGCATAGACCCTTTACATAAATGACTGTCAATTTAAAATTATTTTGTCTGCATTTAAATTAGCCCCACTAAACTTGTTTGAGAGTAAACATTCTTTTGAAATATCAACTCGAACATGAGGTCAGTCAGGACAATTGTAATAATTTTTAAAAAATATTTAATTCTCAGTCATTTATGAAAAGGGTTTATAATCTGCCTCATTTATGGAAAATTATGCACACCTGTTGCGTGACATGAGGGAACATTTTGAATGATTAGTTAATGTATAAAGGCGAATCCGTTATGGCCGTTATTGCAATCCCTTATCTATTGTTAGATAAAACAAGTTTGAAATATTAACTGAATGTAGATTATGACATTGAAAATTCTCATAAGACGAGTTCTACGAATGGTTTTGTTTTGCTTGTGATTGGTTGAAGAAAAAATCTTACTAACGAACAAGATCCTCGCCCTGATAGGCCCTTTGCAGGATCCGGTCACATGGTACGGAATAAATTATGCTGGGACGCAAGTTACACAGTGAGACTTTCAAAACAAAGGAAAGTCTGGCTGGGTTGGTACGAGTTGCTTTGTTTTGGAAGTCCCACTGTGTAACTTGCGTCCCAGCATAATTTATTCCGTACCATGTGACCGGATCCTGCAAAGGTCCTATTGGTTAGACATGCTGCGTGACGTTTTCAATATATAAATTAAATAAATTAGCGGAAAAGAAGAAAAGCAACACGACTTTCTCGAGTCAACAGAAAACTTTCCTATTGATTGTCTTCATTCGCGGATAACCAGTGGAGCATTCGCTCTCAGGCAACAGATATGCGAACGAGAGAATTCGTCATCACGAGAAGCCATTAACATTTTTGACGAGTTTCATCACAAACCGTAAACAGTGACCCCAGTAACTTGAAGAATAGCAGAATTCTACTGACATAAGAAAATTCTCTTCTGAAGTACGTAACGGTCGACATATACATTCTAATAAGCATATGATGTAGACTGACTTGTTTTGCAGAGTGAGTTGAGAGAAAACAATCGCTAATTAATAGAGAACATGACAATCGTCCTAGTAACCATAGCCAGTGTTAAGTACGTTAATGGTCCGTTTCTCACATCAAGGCTTACCGACTGATTGTAAATTTCAATTTATTTAAGTATTTTGCCTGGCAATTTTATCAGACTGGTTATAACTGCCGAAAGACATCAGATTGAAAAATCAAGGCAAAGAGAGAAAAATTTTGGTTAAAATAGCAATGTTTGGCTTTGAGTTCTATGGTTAGAGGTAAGTTATATATTAGTTATACACAGTAAACTAACGGTTTTTTAGGCAATATCGTAAACAAATTCATGCGTGCTACGGGTTAAGACAAAGACATCCGGTGTGATAGATTTGCAACAAAATACTACGCAATTTCGTTAGCACTCCGATGTTTGAACAAAAAGCTTTCTCAGTAAAGACCGGCTGAGGAAATCGTCAACGCACCTGAAACGCTATGAAAAGGGCGGGTACCTGTTTAACATAGAACGGAAAACGCTGAATATTGGGGGTTTCTTTCTAATTTCTATGTGAAAAAGTGTCTCGTTTGATGATCATTTCTGTGAAGAGAAATTTTACAAGAAAAGTATTGGCCTGTAGATATTTTATTTTGCATTTTCTACTTCTTCGGCAAGTAGTCTTACTTTTCCGCTCCACAACAGGTATTAGATTGGTCGTGTGAAGTGAATGTGGTATCGATACTATTTGACGTGATCTCGGTAACGTACAAGATGTTGACGTGCATATGATTACAGAATTGCTTAAAACAGTGTATAACTCTTACTGCGAATTCGAAGAAGCCGGGCAAGACACTTTTGGTAATATAAAATACACTTTTAATCGAAAGAAACCTCCAGAATAATAAGTTACAGTGGTAGATAACCAAACGGAATTGGTGATTTAAAAAAAAAGTGAGAGAAGTAACTACAAACTTGAAACTGAAGTTCACAGCGAAAGTGACGTCACGAGATACGCATGCGCTCCTAGCCTATTACACTGAAGATTGGGCATTCCTATATTCATCTATCTCCCACCGCCGGGAAGAAAACGAACATTTGGTCGCAGGTTAGAAAACTATCACTTGCGTTTTCGCCGGTTTTTCATCCACACCAGCGGTTCGAAAAATCCCCGACTTGTTATTCTAATAGCATGCAACACAGTCTGCTGACATTTCAAGACAGCAACGAAAACTTTCTACACCAGTGCCGGCTTCATTAATAATTGCAGCCCAAACTAATAAGTAACTGTAACCGTTTATCATGTGGAAAACAAGTAGAACGTTTTCCGCATGCGCGAACATTTTCCCGCGAAAATTGCATCGGTCATTACACGACCAAAGAAACTTCAAAATGAAAGTTTACAATTCACCTCTCTCGATTCCAGCAACACCATCGCTTTTACTTAAATTAAAGCAAAAAAGGCTGTTATAGGAACAAAATTACTGCATTCTAGTATAGGTGATGGTTATCGCCTCCACATTTCTTTTTTCAAAGATTGCAGCCAGCCATGAACCTGATTGATCGGTTTATGTCGTTAAGAAACATAATCTATACATAAAGAAAACCTACGTCCTCAGAGAAAACACCTTCAATTTTTTCAATAAGTCGGCGTCAATGCAATAACTGAAATTTTAATTTAAACTATCGCTGGAAGAAATTGACGCCCTTTAATAATTAAAATGAACTGAATAGAAACGTTGTCTTTTGAAGCAGATGTTTTGTTAAATTTTCGCGGCTTTGCTTTCAACTCAAAGCAAGCATTTCATCTGTTTTTGGCTAAGAATGGCATTAAACATTTCTTGCAGACTCACTGGAAAGTCTGAAGTAGGTAAATTATTGAAAATACTCATTTGATAACCAACTACGTCGAAAAGGTAAATTAGCCATTGTAGCAAATTTTAAAAGTAAACTCTTTGTCGGAACTTTTGTCTTTTCTCCATCGAAGGGCCTTTTCATCATTATGCTAATTAACGGAAATATTTTTCATTTTCCCACCAACCTAGCAAAACGGTTCCTTAAACTCATGTGAATGTTAATTTAATGAAAAGACTTCACCTTATTATAGAAATGCGAATTAACTGCCACACTGGCATTTCGATCAGTTGAGCTTTTAAAGAACGATAAATGAATCTGTCTAGAGATTTACCAGCAATTAAGGCTTCTGTGAAATTATTGTTTTTAATTTGTTGTCAGCTTAAGTTAGCATAAGCTAAAACTCACAATGGATAAAGCTACTGTTGCTGGAAACAAGGCTTCTGGAATGTAAACATCATTGCTATCATCATGATTAGCTTCAGCAGAGATGAGACTATTGTCACTTGAGTCAAGGTACTGGCTTTTTAAGTTTTCTTCTACATCCTTGACATTGTACGACTGAAAACTGCATTTAAGTACTCTGGGCTCGAGATTTGTCTTCAGCAAAGGGCCAGACAAAATATGCGAACGTTCTGGTGTTATCTGTAACAGGAGACGATCTCGTTAAACAGAACGCTAAAGGCCGGAAAAAAAACCTACTTTCATTTTCATGCCATCAGTTTTAAAATTTCCACGTGACTATGATATAATTTTCTTTTTCCAGTTTGTAACTTCACTGAAAACGCGGTATGGTGTGTATTTGTGTAGAGCTGAGTAAACACGAACACTGTCACTCTATTTATCTCAATTGTACGTTTGGTTAACAAACGCTTGCCTGTAAAGTTTTGTACACAGTTTACACATTTCAACCAGCGGAATAGGAAAAAAACTACGGGTGTCCGTCAAGGGACATCGTTAGCCCGAGTCATCGATCATACTATTGAGAAAATAGCTTAGTAAGGCTGGAAAAACTGAAAATAAGCATTTGTCTCAAGTCCACGAAATGTAAAACTAGGATACAAACAGTTTCATCATGTATAAATAATCAAGGAGAAAGCTAGTCGTCACTTTCTCAGCTCTTTGCCGTTTGCAAGTATACGTATAAAAACATTCAGCCAGTTTCTACTTTTTACTAATTTTTACTGCATTTAGATTAGACAAACTGAGTTATTTGTCTGATACCTTCCTTAAAATACTCCCATTTTGTTAATAATCTTTTTCCAAGTCTATTTTCTAGTTAATCACGTGTAGTGGATATGTATGTACCATGGAGCACGTGACCGACCTGAAGTTAGCTATGGCTCGTTGAAATTTAAGATATACATTTGTGATTCTATCGTGAAACTAAATGTGGTTGTTGGCTGTGTCATAGGCGAATAAATGCGCCTTTATTCACAGCGCAATTTCAAACCGATCAAAAACGCAGTGCTTGCCCTTGTTGAGGCACTCGCACTAGATAATGCAATAATGTCTGGGATAATTCGTTTATGTATAATCCCTCAAGTACGGATCGGCTCCAGTTTACACTAATTTTCTCTTGCGTTTGTATTGTGCCCTGTGTAGCCAAAGCGCGCCATGCTCCGTCTCTAAACAACGAGTTTAATGTCTCATGCGTTGTATGTCTTTGCAGGATTTTGTCAGTCCACTTTGAGGGAAAAATTCAAAAATCTAGGCTTTGATTGTTCCGGTTGTTATGAAGCTCAAGTATCATTAGTAACTAAGTACATGGATATCACACTCCTGTCTTTTGTCTTGAGCTTCTAAATAAAGAAGGCAAAAGTAGCCAAAAAGACTAGGAGGGGCGCCTATGAGGGGATTTACAACACGGTGGAAGAACTGGAATACCTGGAACACAGCTTTCCGTTTTCAATAGGTTTTCGTTGTGTAAATTGCCATAAGATAGTGGATAAGTCGCCAGTCAATTCATAATCAATTAATTGATCTTATAAACCGTAACAAGTAGTCAAACCAAAGGGTTTCTGATTTTGCTGTGCAAACACGCACCCCCATTTTTTTTTTCAAGCGTATGGGGCACCCTAAATAACTCCTAAAGCGATCGATACTCGAACATTTGGCGCTACACAGATCGTTCAACTTCAATTCTCGGGGTTTTTGTTACCTTGGAAACCTCGACAACTGCGTGAACACACATCGGTGTCAGAAAGTGACATAGTTTAAGTTTTTAATTTTAAAACATCAACGTTTTACTTTAATTTATTTCAGTTTCAGTAAACAAAGTAACGAGTTCTTTGAAGCACTAAGTTCAGTAGTTCGTACCTTAATAAAAAGGGACAACTTTTTTCATTCATCTTGCATGGTTATAAGAGGATACAATTACATTGTATCCAGATTACAGTTGTCCCCAAAAAAGAAATGATTTCATTTCGCAGAAAAGCACTCGAAATTTGTCAGGAACCTGTTTATAAGACGAATTATAAGAAATGACTCAGCCTCGTTCCCAGGGTCTCTCATCTTACCGCCCCCTGGAGCGGAAAGATGAGAGACCCTGGGAACGAGGTTGGAAATGACTATGATCTTACGATGGCAAAGGCAAAGAATGGTCTGATGAATTGATGCAAGCTTGGCTGGGATTATTTGACATTTGGCAAAAATCGCCCTACTTTCCAGATTTTGTTTAAGTCTATAAAGTTTTATGCCATAAATCGGAGGAAAGTTTGTTTATTTATTGGAGTTAAATAAGGAAATGTCAACTAACATTGCACCCTTAAAATCTTTTTCCAGAGTTCTTGCTTGTGTGGCTATCCATAGCCCCAAACATAGATATTACCTCTTTCACCCAGAAATCGTGCACAGAACAAAAAAATAAATACGTTTTTACTACCCTGTTAAATAACAGATATCATTCGTGATTAGAGAAAGAATTAACACCTCCATAACTTCAATCGAAAACTTTTCTGTTTTTACATAACCATGTCACACTATTGATATAGAATTGTAAGCTATTTGCGCAGTTTCCTAGCTGTGAAAATGAGGTTAAGAAAATTTCAATTAGCACCGTCTTGTCATCGATGAAAGCAGTAACCGGGTTTCCTTGTTAAGTTCGAACATTAAAATCCTGTGAAAAGATCTCGAAATTCGCCTCCAATACATTCAACCGTTTTCAACGATCAAAATGATATAATCTGACAGTAGCGCATTGCGCAAAAGCTTTTCGAAGGAATTTTTAACAGGTTTTGCGTCTGTGATATAGGTTTACTAGGAAAGAAAATCTCATTACAAATATCTGGGCACCTTTAGGAAAAAAAAAATAGAAAAAGTGCAAAATATAAAAATTTGTTATCTTGAATCCGCGTCAATGTTCATTTTAGAAAATTTATGATCATCTTTCAGGTGCAAAATGGGTTTTGGAAAATCGTGTTGGAAAAAATTGTGCAATAAGCAGCGATTTGCATATTTTCCCTGTGAAATTCATTTTAGCCGATTTCCTTTCATTAAGGAAAATAATAATTCTGTACAAATTGCTTTTTTCTCACCCAATTATACAAGAAAATACAACCGGTGGGAAAGATAAACAATTTAAATGGTTGAAACAGCCTCCCTTCGAAAAGGAACCTTATTGTTTTGATAAAGCAATTTTACTGCTTTCTTAATCAGAGATAACTTATTAAAGGAACATTTCGCATCAATGATATTCTCATTTCATTGGCTCACGCTGGTCGGGATTCATAAATAGATTTTATTCCGACATATGATCGTATTGAATTCTGCTGGCATTAATGAATTTCTGTCTGTGACTTTTTGTATTTTGATTAATGAAAGTAATTGCTTGCCCATTCTTGACACCTTTTTACAATTGCAGGTAATTGAGTCCCACGAAACCTGTTTGCCAGGCCAAACTGTCGATTCTTTGAAGACGGGGAAAAGTGTTAATGCAGTGCTAAAAAACATTTCACTTGAAATTCGCCTGATAAAACCCTCGCTGTGACAGCGGGCTGAAGAAGACGCTTGACCGAACTGTTTGATCAAGATGTGGATTCGCTTGAGCTTGCTACTGACAGCCTGTCAGATATTTTACCTGGTAAGTTACCTGGGCTCAACACATCTATTGCATTACTCCTAAGCTCCTTAACTCTCCCAAATCATATTAACGCCAGAATTAAACACGAAAGGAGTCTTTCGTGTGTTATTCTCTCATTTGTGTGTTTCAAGGTTTTGGCAAAAGCAGGACTACTTTTCGAAATTTTTTTTATGATGTTTGAAATTAAAAGTCAGTCTTGTAAAATGTGAATTATTATTGAAGCCAAGAGAGGTTGATGTTCGTGTTCGTTTTCACCAGATAACGAATTTAACTGTATATGAATAGCCATGACAAACAAGGTTTATCCTAAGATAAGTGTATTCTAAATGTCAGGTCCCGTTGTTCAGTGCTACCGAGTTTTGCCTGCATGTTTTCGAGAAGAACTTCAACTTACAACTGAGATCACCTCAATCACTTCACACTGAAATTACTCGGTAGCCGTCGCCTGTGCGCCATTTTCCCCAAACACATTCATCTGTGATTTGTCACTTTGATTTCCATGGATATTTTTTCATATTCTGTACAAAATGTATTCTCCCTTTCATAGTTTTATTCAAAATTAAAATCGGATGCCGACTCTGTAAACGACAGACAACAAGAACAGTGTAAATTTCCCAATCCTTTTATTTGTCCAAAGTTGGGATGTTCCTTCGAACGTTTTCAAGATTTTTGCAATGCAGGAAATTTTAATTCAAGTTCATTAATTTTGCGATGCCAAATTGGTTTCGAAATAGTTAATATGTATTTCTATTATAAAAGACCCCAGGATATTCCATTTTGCAAACATACAGAATAGCACCCCTAGAGTTACTTCCTTAATGGCAATAATTTAATTTCAACTGAAATTTTCCACCAATCAACTGTTTTACCAAGCTTCTTTCAAAGCAGTATTTTCAAAGCCGATATTTTCATAAACTTGAAGAATTACATCGGCTGCAATTTGTAATCTTCATCGACTCGTGCGTGCTCATATTTGTGACAAATCGACTCAGATCACGGAGTTATTTCCTTCACTTCTTGACACAAGTTGTCTAAATGTCCCCTCTATAAAGTTGTAAAACAGAGAGTTGTGTCAGTTTATGAAAATATTTCTTGTAACATGTGGATCAATAGCAGCTGCTGTGCAAAACACCCCAACAAAATTTCATCGGATGCTTTTTCCAGCTGCTGATATTAATCCTAACATTCGACAGAACTATGACGAAAAAACAAAACTAAACAAAACAAAAAAACAACTGAAACTAAGATCCCGGCAAACATGGTTTTAATTGCATCGCATGTTTTGTGTCAGTTGTACATTTGGTCATTTATCAATTTGGTTCTTCGAACCGGCTATTTTACAGCAATTTAAGAAACTAGTTGACATGAAAAAGATAACAATCATTATTTCATTATACGTACCTCAGTTCCGGCCTCTCGAGTTGCATCCGCAACTGAGAAAGGCCAAACCCTCTAAGGAGTAAGTGAATTTGTAAGAACTCATTGCAGAAAAGGACTGTTTATAGTAAAAATACTAAAGAATATATTATCTAAAATAGTTTCCCTAGATAACAAGTAAAGTTCTTTGCGGCGTGTAATGTAGTTCCCGAGACAAGAGAATTCTCTTGGTGAGACTGAATGTTAAACAGTCTCACGAACTAAATAATGTCGACCCACAACCGCTAAAACTTGAAAATAATGCACATTCCATTCAGTCTCAAAAAATACTTCAATTGATATCATTATATACATATATATAGAGAGAAGATATTACCAAATATGGTTATCGTCAGAAGTTTGCAAGGTATTATACACTTCTGATATCATTTATCTTTTAGAAAGGAGTTGGAGACCAAATAAAGTAAAATTCAGTTGCCATCTACTCGCATTTAAATGGTTATTGGAACATCATTGGGCCCACCAATGATACTCTCGGTCTCTCATTTTAGGCATGGAAAAGGGCACATCGTACTAAACATACAAGACTAACTCGCTAAGGGCATTTTCCACCCACTACTATTGCAAACGTGACAAATTCACAAGGCCCCACCCCAAATCATATTACGAAAACAATCTTCAAGGAAATTATAACATGCTCTGTTACTACGAGAAATAGAGTTATATCGTTTCCGAATTATGTTTTAATTAAAAGAACTAGGTTTTTATGGCTCAAAACCTATTATGCGCCATTGATCATTCCGAAATGTGTTTTCCAGAAATATGTCGATGATGAGATATTCACTGATTTGAAAGTTGTCAAGCTCTGAATTTAGCAAGGTCCAAATTAATTCATTTCTTGTTTAATCTTACTTCTCAAAAGAAACAGCTACAAAAAATTAAAAACTGTTTTCGTTAGAATTTCAGTGGAAATTGCAAACACAAAGAAACGAACTGGTAAATGTTAACCTTCGGTGGCACTAATGCGAAGCACAAACAGTGTTAATGCATTAATGGCAATATGTACGACTCAAATAAGTTACAAAAAAAAAATAAACAAACCCAGGCTTTGTTTTTTTTCCCTTTCCTTTTGAAGCACGCGTATTTCCGCCAGCGAAAAAAAACAGAAATGATTTCATTGCGATCTTACATTCCCATAAATTGTTCTAAGTTCTTCTTATTATCGAGTTAAGTTTCACTGCTAAATGTACTTATTCACCTTCATCATAGCATCTTGTAAAAAAACTGTCCCGCTTTTTAGAGGTCCCTCTTACGATATGCTCGTGTTTAATTATCAGCTCTGATATCCATATAGGTCTTACGATTGCTTGTTACTCCTTATCCTTCAGTCAGGAACATTACCACTGAATTATTGCTGCAGTTAAGGGAGCTAATTTGGACCAAGGGAACTCACCCTCGGTCCGACTTAAAACAGCAAGTGATTCGAGGTAGCGTCTCAGAGAATAACTTTCGAAGCGTTTTATTGGTCAATAGGGCTGAATAGAACAGCGCGGACAACGGCGAGTGATAGGACTGAAAAACGAGGGATTGGGAAAACCATCGCCCTCTTTTTCCACTCGCCGATCTTCTTGCTTCTCAAGGACAACCGACAGAAAGCCCAAACAATCTGCATAGTAGATGGCAGAAAAATGATAAGAAAATCCAACATCAAGACTTCATCTTCAAAGAAATGAGTTATGCATTGAAGTTAGTCGCGTGCTGTTCGCGCGGGTGTATGAAGTCGGTTCGAGATCACCAGCGCGAGGGATTCAGATAGATAAATCATATCTACTATCGATCGATAACTTGTGGTTATGGTCACGGGAGTCTACTGTATGCTGCGGACCTTTTCAAAATAATACTTTGAAGTTCAAAAAATTAGGAAATGAGTTTTGCTTTACAAACAAAATCATGAAAAAAAAAAATTGAAAGGTAATTGTGTTTTTTTGGTTCAGTTTAGTTGATTGTGCCCTCAAATCTACCCTGATGCCAACTTTTTATTGTCCAATCCTTCTCACGGTTGATATTAGGCAAAAAAGAGGGGGGCGGGGGGAGAAAGTAAGAGAAAAAAAGACTCCTCGTGTTTGCATTCCGGACTTTGTTCATGGTTTGATGGAAGACTATTTTTTAACTGCTTACTAGTTCCAGAAATTGGCCAGAAATGTTCGATCCGGAACTGGGAGTTTTTTAAAAGGTTATCTTCCTTCACTTTTTCACTTTACCTTACATTTTACCTTTTTTCCGGAAATTGTTTCTTAAATTTAAAAAGAGAATTGATTACCATGCCAATGCAACTTTTTTGGGTGTAAAATGAAAACAAAAATATTGTAAAATGCATTTTCTATGAATATTAAGACTGCGTCTTTTAATCAAAGATAGCAGTTATTGTTCACATTGATGAAATACAGAGTATAGCATTCTCCTAGATTTGTTCTAAATTCTTTTTCTTTTTTTTCTGGATTAAACGGATAAATCTTTTCCAGGCAAGCGCAGTTAAACAACTGTGATTATCTCTTCAATTCTACTCCTTTACTTTGTGTGTTGTCTGTCATCAGATATCGGCTCTCTCTTCACCCAAGATACTTTATTTACCGCCCGAGTCACCAGGTATGTTACCAATCCAATCGATGGGAAATTTGAATTGTTTGTGTTCAGCGGTCGTGTAGAAAGAGACTACTCAAAAGTCAGAGCGTATCTACAAAGATATTACCTTAATTGGCAGCCTGGCTTCACGAGCCCCTATCTCTCTCCTCCGCAGAGGCTTCCTAGGGGAGGGGAAAGTGAAGTGAGAGTGGGCGCGGGGGGACGATGAGAAGAGGAGAAGGGTGGAAACATCCTTTATTCCCTATCTTCAGCCTCCGAACTACCAGCTTACATGGTCAAAGCAGCATGAAAGAGGCCTCGACGGAGGAGAGAGAGCCCCTATAGTTGTTTCAGGCAGCCAGTCCTCTATTTAGTAAGAACTCAAGTGAGAACTTTAAGCTCTTTTTTTGCAGACGAATTGTACTTGGGTTGTTATGAAACACAGAATAATGAATCGAATCTTTACAAGCCAAGGCTTAGTACAATAAACTCATATAAGTGCATCGAGGCCTGCGCATATGAGATGTTTCCACTGGCTGCAGTTCTCAACGACACTGATTGCCACTGTGCAAACGACAGCGTAACTCCGCTGATCGAGACTGATCCACGTGGCGGCTCACGTAAATCCACGAACAGATTTGAGGTATACAACACCAGCTGCCTTCTGGTGGAATTTGTTGAAATTTATCAGGAACTGACATTCACAACATTTCCACCCAATATAACGCCGTCAGTATCTTCATCTCTCATGCTTGTCACGCCATCAAGTGTGACAGCAACGAATTCGTCACAAACAATAGTATATTCGGTGGATTTTGGCGATGGAAGGAGTAACGGGACACGGGTCCTTAGACACCATTATCTCGCTATTGGCGAGTTTAACATCACTTTAGTGGCATCCCGAGGCAACTCGACCATCTTCGTATTGTCCCGCAGGATTCGGATATTATCCCGAGCCAAAGTAGCTAACGTGTCGTGCTCCGCCATAAAGCCAAACCATACAGTTGTGTGCAAATTGAATGGTCTGAGAGGAAGTGACATCACAGCTTCGATAGCAATGTACAATACAGGCCAAAACGTGTCGCTCTTAGTTCCAGGTATGTTTTCAATAAGTACGTGGTGTAACACCCCTTCAAGAATAATTTCATTATACTCATAAACTTATAAACAATATAGACAGTGACGTGGACAAATGTACCCAAACAGGGCGGGGATGGGGTGAGAACGCTAGAACGGGCTTCTTTTTGCTTAAAAAGGGAGGGCGTGGAGTGAAGGCTAAGAGAGTGAGGGGGCAAATTTATCGGTCGTTTAATTTGGGTCTTATTATTTGAGCAAAAAGGAAGGAGGTACCATTGGTCTGTATCTTTAACTATGCCACTAGCTGCTGTACTCCTGACTTTGTGTAAACATAGTTTAGGGGGAATAATACGTTGTTTGCTGAACGCTTTGGGAGAGAAGACCGATGTCTAGTTTGGTAGAGCGGTTTTCAATTGACTGTCATAAAACCAAACCCAAAGTAGTCACTCTAGCCAATCACAAAGGACACAGACAATCCAGAGAACCAATCAAAACTTGAAGTAATTACATGTAGCTGACGCAAAGCGCGGGAAAACGAGTGCGAGTGAGTTGCAATTGGTTTTGGTTTGACTTCTGATTGGATGAAAAAGTGGCGCGAGTTTTCTAAGCTAATCGTGTAGCATAGTTGATGCAAAACCTATTACTTTTTGACACTTAAATAAAAACTGCTGTATTATAAGAACCTTATCAGTGATTGGAAGGGGCAGTGTAGTGTTTAAAACTCTCGTCTCAGTTTTGACCGTGCATTTGTCAGTTGGTAACCTCATCATTAGCTTTGTTTTCTAGATGGGGGCCAATTAGAAAACCAAATAGTTTACTTGACCCCCATACTCTATTTAATATTTATCAACCGAAAAGGTATACTGTAAACATTAAAAAGTAACTGTTCACCTGTTACTGTAAATTGAGAGGAAATAAAGTACATTGCTTCGATGTTGATCTGTTTTTTCAAGGAATGAAACAATAGCGTCTTTCTTTTTTCTTTCTGTTGAAGTTGAAGCAGCCATTCGACTAAAACTATGGAGTCTAGGGACCCTGAGAAATATTTGGATATGTTGCAACAGAGCAAGTGTAAGAATACATGTACCACTTATATTTTTCTTTTCACCTCCTAGACGTGCCACGATTGGTAATAGGGAGCACAGGGGTTCCAATAACCAACCAATCAGCTGCGAAAAATGAATCTGGAGCGTATTTACTTCCTTCTCTCCAGTTTATAACGGAGGCCACAGTGGAGGCCTGGGAAGTATATGCTGAGTCTCCTGGTCGCATTCAGTTGCAGGTGAGGCCGTGTTTCTCTCCACACGAGCTACTTTTGATTTTAGCAGGAGGCAGAAAGCTGATTCGTTCCCAGTAACCTCTAATAACTCCGTTTTCTTGCACAAAATGTTGGCAGTGGTGGTGTAGTCATTCACGAAAAGGAATTTATAATTCAAAAACCCACATCAGATTGTAAATAGTGAAAGATGTGAAACATTTTGTGTCTCCAACCGTTTAATTTGTCGCCAAAAATTGGTCATCTGCGTCTAGTCCGACGATTCACTTGTAGATCGTCAAGTGTCGCCAGGTAGGAAAATAGTTGAGTTATTTTGAACAAAATATGTTGTCCTTCATCAAATTAAACGCAGAAATCTCGAGTTAAGTATTAGATGAGGGCAAAGCAACTTTAGCATTGTCTTTATTTTCGCCAGCTGCGGAGAAAATGACATGATGACTGCGAAGAAAATGACTTTTACTCAGTGGGCGCAGTCGCAGTATGAAAGAAGGAATGAACCAGGGCAGGTGTCATCCAAGATTAAGACACCCTATTAAAAGAGAGGAAGGGGATCAACCGAGATGGTGCTCGAACGAAAGCTACGTAAGATAAAAGACGTTTGAAATCAACGATCCTGGTCTTGTACCCCCGATAGAGTGAAATTTGCTTCGTCCCAAAACTTACAGGGTGGGGTACATCACTGGGGAGTACGTATGTACAAAACGGTGACCCTAGCATTCGTTACATCTAAGCTTCGCCAGCAGGGTTTTCCTCAATCTTAACGCATCTCTGGTGTAACTGAGCTGCTTAGTTTGATCTAATTAGCCTTTTTTTCATAGATTTACAGGGCAATTTTGAATTTGACGAAATGTAAAGGAAGCCGCTATCAGCACTCGTCTTGTGGGGACTGGACTCCAGCTAACGGTGACTGTAATCAAGTATGCATCAAATTAATTTACCGGTCGAAACTATCCATCGTGTCTTGCGGGCGTACTATCAGTAGTTATTCCAAAGTGTACAGCATTGACACCAATCTTACCGTGGGATATAACTTGATAGTCATACCGCAAGAGCAGAGGTTTATTACACGTGAAGGAGACATAGTAGGATTTTATAGAAACACTTCCGGTGCTGTCATTCAGACAATTACCGCTGGGCAAGATATAGGTGGTTATTTTTTTCCGGCGCAGGATATGTCCAACTTGGATATCAAGAATGGTATAACCTCGAACATCTCTTTTCGCGTAAAATTACACAGCTCTGCTGAAGTTAAAGCCGAACTCGCTTTTTGGTGTTCGACATCCGTTGGGCTGCATTCCCTGACGTCGACTTTCCATAACGCTCTAAGCTCATACAACGACAGCAAAGCTCTCACCTTTCGATCTTTTATCGCAGTACAAAATGCGATTGCACAACTAGACACACAGCGACAGATATATATTGAAGTGAACTCGACAGA
Organism: Orbicella franksi; assembly: GCF_964199315.1. Taxonomy (NCBI): domain Eukaryota; kingdom Metazoa; phylum Cnidaria; class Anthozoa; order Scleractinia; family Merulinidae; genus Orbicella; species Orbicella franksi. The sequence continues at coordinate 18,784,589 of NC_138150.1, read as the reverse complement.
AGTCTTCACTGCAAATGTAACACAGGGCACTAACGTTTCGTGCGAATGGTACGTTCCCAACTCAAGTTTAACTGCCGAATTACAATCACCTTACCTCAAAAACAACACCACTACTGAAGGTGGAGTTTTCCAGTACAGCTTTTTGTATCGTTTTACCGGATATATTCCGCTCGTGGTAACCGCATACAACCTTGTCTCCAAAGAGCGCCGCACCCTTAACCTTTTCGTACGCCAGCCAATCAAGGGTCTAAAGGCAAATATGTGTAACGGAGAGTTTGCTTACAACAACGCTCAAACGTGTTTCAATTCCAGCGTGACACGGGGTACTGATGTCGGCTGCACTTGGGTTTTTAAACAACCACCCAGGAAAAAAGACGACTGCAGCAAAAAGAAAATCGGTGAAACCATTTTTCGTGGATTCACTCCCGTTGGATTTAGGAACTTCACTCTATACTGCTACAATAACATTTCCAGTGTGTCTGTGGATTATTCTGTGCAAGTTATTGCTAATCCGCTGTCCATTGACGTCCCCCTGAAAGTTCCATCTAATGTGCCGGTGAAAGTAACTTGCCAAGTCAACTGGTCCGGGGGGACACCGGACTCGTTCTTCGCGCAGCAGGGGGTGAGCGGAAAAAATGGAACAAACATAGTCCAAGATCCTGTTTTAACATTGCATTCGGGTGGGATCCGTAACAGTAGCACAGGTCCAGTGATTATATACAGGAAATTCAAGAGATATCCCTTCTTAAAACAGAAAGTAACATGCAAGGCAAAAAATTATCCAGACTTAAATACTGTTATTTCTGTAAAAGCACTTTACAGCATAACAGGAATCAACATGACTTCCGATTGCCCCTCGAGAATCGAGGTAGGGACGAAGTGCGCCTTCGAAGTTCGGTTGCTTCGTGGGGACAGTGCAAGCTTTACGTGGACTGTTTCCGAAGGCGACACTCGTGTTTCCGTGTACAGCGAGAAAAAAAAAATCCAGCATCAGTTTCTCAACACAGGCCTAGCCAATGTTACAGTAAATGCCAGTAACGGAGTGTCTTCGGGTACAAAGACCTGGCAGTTTTTCGTGTATTCGCTCTCCACGCGTGAACCTCGCGTAACTACGTCACCGTCTATTGCACTCTTCCAGTCGTCCACTATGTTCAAGCCTTCATTGGCTATCACGGAGCATTTATCTTCCAGGTCCAGCAGAAACGTTGCGAAACACTCTAATCACGTAACAGGGACAGTAACATCCATCCTGCCTACCAGTACTACCAGGTCAAACTCTACAGCTAGTATTATGAATAAGATTCCGTCGTTGAAAAACGCTGAACTTCGTCACGCTTCTGTTGGACTTGTTGGTCACGCAATCACCTTCTCCGTGGATCACGTGGAGAGGCCAAACCTCTTCCGCTTTAGGTGGAACTGGGACGGTAAATCAAATTTAGAGGAAGCTAGTTCCATTGTAACACACACCTTTACCGAGCCAGGTCAATATTTCATCACCGTGAATATCTCCTCTACAGTTGATCACGTGGTCTTAGATGGTCACGTGACAGTTCAACAACGTATCGAAGGCTTACTTATCAGAGATTTGGCTGTGAAATCATCAAATGTTCTACACGTGAAATTTGAGATTTTGCAAGGGACCAATGTCACGTACTCTGTGGAATATGGAGACGAAACTGGTGAGTAAAAAACTTAGTTTTTATTATGAAGTAAACAACAACAATGTGAGTAAAACTGGATTTTATTTTTCTAGTCATAAAACAACCAATGAACTGAGTGACCAGGCATATTTTAAATAAGCTTGATCGATACATTTTAAGACGTGTTCTTTAGTTGTGTATAACTACACACAAATAGAACGGTTTTCATTGTAATCGGTAACTGGTAATTGGTAATTGGTAATTGGTTTTAAATCACTACACACGATTGGCTTAAAAAACTCGCGCCACTTTTTCATCCAATCAGAAGTAAAACCAAAACCAAACGTGACTCACTCGCACTCATTTTCCCGCGCTTTGCGTCAGCTACAAGTAATTACTTCGAGTTTTGATTGGTTCACTGGATTGTCTGTGTCCTTTGCGATTGGCTAGAGTGATTACTTTGGCGATTGAAAATCGCTCTATTTTGCGTTACACGGGTTTCGTTATCATCCAGCACGTGGTACTACAAGTAGTAAACAGAAATTAAAAACGTTTGTTGTGGCAAAACTCAATGTATGGCGGGAATCGTGACACTGAGAACTTGGCCGGTCCTGAGTTTAGCATGATGCGCGATTTCTGAGCCAAGGCATGTTCCTCAGTATGTTCATGAGAGCGCTTCGAATGTGCCTCATCTTCCAGCAGTAAATTACAGGATTCAAAGATGAATTAAGAAATACGAGAGTCATCGAGAAAAGATAAAATCTCTTCAAAGCCATACTCGGAGCGTAAATTTCAACGGCGGCCATACAGATCAAGTGCGGTAAAAAACAAAACACAAACACAAGATACACATAGAATATACCGACTGCATATTTAATGCGACCAGCAAAGTTTGACATTTCTTCATTCTCTGCTACTTGTTGTACTTGAAGGAGCCTTATTTGGCTCCGATGGTGTCGTACTGCGAAGTAAATTTTTCTGTAAGCCGCTGTTGTGAGCAGGAGACCAGCAGCTCCACAAATGCAGAAGATAATGCAGTTGACCTCGGATGGATGCCACAAAAATAATGAAGAAAGAAATGCACTTAACACCCATATTAAGATCACCACAGCAACAACACGCTTGCGAGTCACAAGTTCCTGGTATCTGAGATGAAGATGAATAGCTAAGAACCTGTCTACACTTATAGCTACAACACTGGAAAACGACGCTCTGGAAAACAAGCACTGGATGATGTGAAACGCCACATAGCTTGCACAGCTGCCATTGTTTTGCAACCACTTCACCAAAAGTGAGGTGCAAAATGGCTGGACCAATAAACCAACACCAACATCAGAAACAGCAAGACTCAGGAGCAATGTTTTTAAAGTCTTCGGCAACGACGATGTTTTTGTAATCACGTGGATTGTTACAATGTTCAACATGATGGCGGTATAGGACAGAAAACTGTTGAAGACACAATTAGCGAAGTAGGTTGAATGGAGATCTTCAACCTTGGAGAGTGAGGGAAAATACCGCAGCAATACTTCACATGATTTGTTCATAATGTCGACTCAAGTTTTTTCAAGTCACTTCGAGCTGTCATACAAAATGTTTCATAAGGTTCTGAATAGTTTACGTCCTTAGCAATCGACCATCAAGCTAAATCACCTGCCTCAAGTTCAGGGCTTCATGACAAAAATCTACATTTTGTAGATGATTTAAGGCGAAGTGTAAAATTACAGGAGTCAATTTCTTTTCCAGTGTTGTCTGCTAAAAAATACGATGAAAACTACGCCAAAGTCAATGCTGAAAAAACCAAACTTCTTAAGCAATCTTTTGAAAGACACGAGGAGAATGGAATAAGATAAGACTGAATACTAAATAGGCTAAAACTCCTATGAAACCATCTGCCCGGCGTCAATAACCGTTGGACCGATGTTAAACTGAACACGCGGTGCGTCTGTGAATATTCATTTTTGAGTAAGACTAAACCTGAAACTGATAGCTGTGCCATAACGCTCTGGAGTGATGGGACTGCAACAAGAGAACACATTTACCAGTTATATACAGAGCGCTTTTCACGGAAGGTTTTTTTGATGAGATAAAGAACACCACCTGATGTACTAAAAAAAGGTTTATTTCCTTTTCGCGAAGATCCGGGGTAAACGTGTGAAAAAAGTGCTTCAGAGGTAGTTTCCCCTCTTCTTTGCGTCAAAAAATTACTTTTGATCTGTTTTTTTCTTTTAAGATATTCTCGAGCTTTAGATAGTTGAGAGCGGGAAATTTAATAAACAAACGAAAACCGAAGTAAACTCACGTATCCCAGGATATATGTAACTGCTGGGAAACATGCAACAACTTCCTTCAGCTCACAACAGCTTTCGTTTTGCACGTGATTGGACGGAAAGAAGACTACTTAGTTCTGATTGGTTAAAGCACGTTGCACGAGATTTTTTACCCAATCACAAAAGAGCGCTCGGGTATCTATGGAGCATGTACACATAATATGTTTCTAAGAAATTTTGGCAATGCAGTTAAACCGCAAGTCCTCAAAGACCGATCTCGAAAGAGAAACAAAATTTCTATATCTACTCTCATGAAAGGTGCATTTACAAAAAAAATATCAGCTCTCATAGTAGAATGAAAACGATTTACCATAAGCTACCTGGAAGCTTCTAAACAAAATGACTACGACTCAATTTATTCCACTCTGGCACGGGTGATATGCGCGCTGAAAAAAAAAATCGTGCTCTTTGTACTAAGACTGTTTCTATCTTGGTTTCTATTTTTAAAATTAAAAAAAAAAAAAAAATAATCGACCATCTGCGAGTCAATAACCGTCAAAACCAAGACTTTTTGATGTCTCTTTCAGGTTTATTGATAACAATCTAATCATGTATTGGACGTATTTGAATTTGGGTATATAAACTGAATCATCTTTGCAATTATCACCATACTGCGAAATAAAAATCCTTTGCTAGGCTTGGAGCGACTAATTGACGATAGATTCTCAGATGAAAAATGTTGCGCACAAGATGTATATTTCTGGAAAGTCGTCTTAACATAACAACAGAAATAAAGATAAATCAGCTTTTTATATACTAATTGATAGTAAACCTGTATACTTCTGTAAAACGAGGATTGTCCATATTTGTGGGAAGTGTTATTTGAATACACTCTCAAGCAAAAGAATATTTAGAACGGGGAAATGTAACCTCGTACCCAGAGTCTTCGTTCCCCTTGACCATGCAGCGGTCGGAAAGCACGCGACCGTGGAAAGTTCTCTTTGAAAGTTTGGAAAATATGGACCGGTTAAATTGCGCTTGTTTAACTGACAAACACTTAGCTCGATCTAATCGATCGTGCTTCACTTCCTCACATTTGAATTGTTTTCAAAACCAGTCAAAGTCCAGCTTGCAACTGAACACTTAAGAGTCGCTCGTTTTGTCAAGTTTGAGGAGTAAGGAACGAATATTCCAAGAACGAGACTGGGTAAAAATGTAATTAGCGAATCAAGATTTAAATACGTTAAGTAAATGACTGGTAAGAACCCTACGGGAAACTTCAAGTAAGCTTACTTACGACTGATGTTGTTTCGCGTTTGATTGCCTAAGATTACTCTTTCGCTTTGATTGTTAGCCCAGACACGCTGCACGAGTCTTATTGACCAATTGCAAGAAATAGTCTAGCTCAGGCTCTCTCTCTCTTTCCTTCTGTGTCACGCAACGCTGGTGTGGTGTTGCGTGACAACAAGAGGGCCAGAACTGGACTTACGTAAGAAATTGATCGAAGGCCTTCTGCGGACGTCATGAATTAAGGACGCAAAAGAATCAACAGAGAACAATGAGAGTCTATCCTTTAGAAATTTTGCCAGACATGTTCGCTAACAGCTCACTGCCTGTTCTGTTCTAAGTCAAGCACATAATAATTTGTCTAGTTGTTGTTCCCAGCAACGACATGGCCAGTTCAACAGTTAGTGCGATGCCAGATTTCTGTGCGAAGACATGTTTCTCAGTATGTTCATGACAGCGTGTCGAATGTGTCTCATCTTCCAGCAGTAAATTACGGGGTTCAAAGATGAATTGACAAATATGAGAGTTAGTGAGAAAAGTAAAAATCTCTTCCAAGCGATGCTCGGGTTGATGATTTGAAAGGCAGACGAAGTTATAAAAATAGGGAGATAACAGACCAAAAACACGAGATAAACGTAAAACGTTTCCACGGAAGATTTGATGACCTCAGCAAAATTTGCTATTGCGCCAGTCTGTGTCGCATTCTGTACTTGCAGGACCTGAATCTGATTCTTGTGGCGTCTTACGGCTAAATAAATCCTAATGTAGACCAGTGTTGTAAGAAGAAGACCAATGACAGTACCGATGGACAGAATTAAGGCGCGAATATCTGGTGGAGCCCAAAAGGGTATCAAAGAGAAATACGCACTTAACACCCATATTGAGATCACCATAGCAACAACACGCTTGTGAGTCACAAATTCCCGGTATCTGAGATGAAGATGAATAGCTAAGAACCTGTCTACACTGACAGCCACAACACCAAGGAACGAAGCGGTTGAAAACAAGCCAACAATGATGTCAAAAGCCTTGTACAAGTTACACCCAGGATCGTTTTGTTGTAACCACTTGACCAGAAGTGAGATGTAAAATGGTTGACCGAATAAACCAACGCCAACATCAGAAACAGCAAGGCTCAGGAGCAATGTTTTTAAAGTCTTTGGCAACGACGAAGTTTCTCTCATCGCGTGGATTGTTACAATGTTCAACATGATGGTGGTATAGCACAGAAAACTGTTGAAGACACAATTAGCGATGGACGTCGAATAGAGTTCCTCAACTTCAGATATTCTGGGGTAGTACTGCAGCAATACTTCACAAAAGGACTTTCTCATAACGTCGTCTCAATGTTCTCGTACAGACCGTCCGAAACGAAGCTTCAAATATGGTTTCCTTTCGCGGCACCACGAACGGCAATAAAGTGATAATTTTGAGCAGATGAAGGAGTGAAAATTCCAGAATAACTTAGATGCTTTTGCTTCCGTGAAATATAAATTTTTCAAACTTGTACGTGGGTCTTGCTTTCTCGTAACTGATTAGAATAAAACCAAGCCGTATGGCACTGGTGTGATTCGGCAGGTTTATCAAACAGACCATGTCATGTGTTTGTTGAAACAGGAAGAGCTCTCTCGAGTTTAGACATTTTGTACGTGGTCAATACAATGTCGGATATGGATACATGGATATGAAAATTTCATGGATATTCATTGGATGAACTGCATGGACATTTAATGCTGTCAAAAAAACTCAATGACAAGTGCCATGTATTTAGACATTTGAAGATACCGTTTTAAAGGCTATTACTGAATAAGCTTGATTAGTTATGGGATTCACAGAAAATTTGGGCTTAAAAACGAGTACAGGAAGTATTCAGTCGCAAAAGTTTTCTAAACACGACAAAAAGCAATATGAAGAACACATGGGCGTTTTTACAACTGAAAGCGTTTTATATCAGTGTTGATCCACGGTAAACGTGTCTAAAACAAAGCCCTTCTAAAATGCTTCCTCATTGCTTTATTACTTCCGAAAGTTGCAGGTGTCTCCGTGTGGGATATTCTCGAGTATTAGAATATTTGGAGCGGAAAAAAAATTCAATAACGTATGTAAAGTTACGCAGCCGGTGGCACTGGGGAGGGAAACTTCACGCAAGCCAACTCACTGACTGATGATTGCCAGGTTCTTTTCGTTGACTGTTAGAGAAAACATTTCCCTCGCTCTGATTGATTAGAGCCTGCTTTGCACCAGCCGTGTGTATTAATCAACCACAAGGTTCGTTAGAAGGGGCTAAGATAATAGAACCACGAGGGCAGGTTTTATGTAATAAGGGACGAATAAATAATGGTCCGCACCTTATTACATAAAATCTGCAGGAATTCCCGGGGTAAATTTTGCGAAGGTTTTTCATATCTCGCCTTTTACAGACGTGGCGATGCAGGATTCTAACAAAAACCTTTCTTTTTTTTCAGAGGCACAACTGGGATTTTTACGGACGTTACCTGAAATAGTAGAGTTGACCCATCAGTACAGCGAACCTGGTACATACGGCTTGTCCATATCAGTCAACAGTATTGTCGGTCCCAGTACTTCGGTACAAAAGTCAGTAGTTATTAGTGAAGCTCCCTGTGTTTTAGATGGCTTGCGCATGCTCGGCGCTGGAGAAAGTAGTGCTCAGTGCCCCGAAATTCAACAGGAATACGAGTACTCACTTTACTCTTCGCTGAAAATAAACTGTCAAGCTTTCAACGAACTGAAATACGACTGGAAAGTTGAAAATATATTGAACGGCTCCGTCACAGAAGTTAGCTCGTTTCCGAAGGATATCCTCTCTTCTAATGTCCTGTTTCTCGCTGCTCGATCACTCCAAGGTGGTCTTTACAAATTTACGCTCTCAGTGACCGCAATACCTCTTGGGATATCGAAAGTCGCCACAGGATTTCTACGCGTGCGTACACCGAAACTGCTGGCCGTCATAGACTGCGGGAGAGAAAGAGTAATATCTTGGAATCACGAAATCATTCTCAATGCATCTTCATCACGTGATCCAAATAATATCAACGTCGGCAAGGCCAGCGACTCTCTCTCGTTTGAGTGGTTTTGTGATGCTAATCGTAGTGTTTCTTGTTTCAAAAGCTCCGTTAACAACAAGTCCACGTTGATTTTTCCACCCGAGTCCCTTGACGTCAATGCGTCGTATGAGTTCTTTGTGGTAGTAACTAAGGGAATGAGGCAGGCCGAAGCAAGCCAGATCATCAAGGTAGTGGCTGGGAGCTTTCCTCCTCTTTGCGTCAGGTTAGTGACATTTAACAGACTTCTCAAACTCATAAATAATTCATCAAGTTAAAACAAAGAAAATCACAATCGTGAAGGAGGTTTGGAAACCCGGTCTTAATTAGCATAGATCTTGACGATTTTATTTCTCCATTTACTCCTAAGTTTTCGTTTCGATTGAGAAGATATATCAAACACTCGAGACAGTGCTTTATTGGCTATCCAAACACCTGGACTTTCGTCCAAAATACTCCGCTGCGCGTCGTATTGTCAACTTTTGGATATCCCAATCAAACACCGCCTCTCGTGGTTGATATATTACTTAAAATACAACAACATTAACGACACCTATTCTGAGAAACAATTTAAGACCAGTCTGAGATTCACCGAATTACAGAATAAATAAAAGCGATGAAGAATGTGGTGGATAAGTTAAGGCATATAATTTGTTGAGACAAATTTCTGTTGTCTCATTAAGTCAAACTTAAATGACGGTTATCGTATACATGTACTAAAATTGTAGTCTCCGGCCATCCGAGCTGGAAAATAATTGATTGAAAGAGACTCTAAATTTTTTTAATTTTTGCGCTTTTAAATTACATATGCTAAAGAGAATCTAAAAGAAATTCTATAAAGCTTAAAAAAGTCGGCATAACTGAAAAAAGACTTTACAACTAAGGAAGTTTGTTGCAGGGAACTGTTGTTACTTACGTCGGTGTAGTGATCGAAATATATAAAACAAACATTTTCTCGCGACATTTTTCCTTCACAGATGCAAGGAAAACTGCGCCTATAAGGTGACAGCTTCCAAAGAATTCATTCTTTCTGGGGAAGGTTGCCAAGACAATAAGAACACAGACTGCAAGTGGGAACTGTACGGTCCTCCACTGTTAAATGGACAAATCTCAAAACGTTCAGTAGAGTCATCACGGTTGATCAGCGTGTCCTACACGAAGGAGTTCCACTTGGATCCCAGCAACTTGATTCCCAACAGAACATACACGATTTTCTTCAACAACAACAGAAGTGGCTTCTGGGCACAATATTCGGTGACAACCGACATGCCTCCGACAGGTGGATCGTGTGTCGTGTCGCCTTCGGAGGGCGTCGTAATCGAGACGCAATTTCAAATCAGCTGCACAGAATGGACGGACGAAGATAGTCCCTTGTGGTACGAGTTTTTCTTAAGTCATTCCGTGCACGGGTCCATGTTGTTGTTCTACGGGTGGATGCCGGATTCCGTTGGATTGTTCCTTCCCGCTGGATCGAAAGATAATGACTTCAACGTAGACTTGTTTGTAAAAATCACGGATGTCTTAGGATCTTACAGAATAGTTCCTCTTCAAGCAAAGGTGCGTTTTGTTTTATGCAACACCCCACTGAGATATCCTCAAAGTTACCTCAATAATATGAAAGAAGTTTCCATTAGTGTGTTACTCTCACTTTTTAAGCCTGTAAACGCAAGCATAGTGTGTGATCATTCAAAGGAAAGCTCAGTATTGAGCACTACTCAGTTTATGTGATATTGTTTTTATACTGTACAATGTTGTTCTAACTTTTAAATTTTGAATAATACAATACAATAAACTTTATTTAAACGCGGTGAGGGTTAAAGCCCTTGCAAGCTTGTGGGGCCGTGCAGGAAATAAAAATATTGAATTCATAGAATTCGGATTCAAATCAATCGAAATCAAACTTATTTAGCTGTTCTTTCAAGTGGTATATTGTATTTTAGCTGTACAAGGTGTTCTGCTCTCTAAGTCTAGTGTAGATAAAACCCTAGTGTGTGACCATTCAAATGAAAGTTTTTTGAGGGAGTGATTTCTTGCTGTTTTGTTTAGTTTCTCCACATCAACAAGAACTGTTATTCGTTTAGTAAACTAATGATTGTTTTTTAGGTGAAAAGTTTTAGTCCTAAGGAAGGTTCTGTGAGCTCTATTCTCAAAGGAGTAGTCAGCGGACCCGATTCTATGTTAGAAAAACTTCTTGCGGTTGGAGAATTCCAACAGGCGAGTCAGCTAATGACGACAGTCATCACAGTGTTGAATGAAGACTCGACCAAGGCTCATGATTCCGAGTCTCCGGACACCAAAGACCGTGTGGAGGTTGGTGAATACATGGTACTTTACCTGACCATGTGTTGAAAATAGAGATCATTAGGATTAAACCAATGAACAAAAGGGAGAATAATTCAACATAGTTGCCCTTGCGAGAAGACATTAACTTAAGGCCAGATTAAAATTCTTATTGAATATTTTTCTCTTTCCGTATAAAAGAATAAAATATTATAAGTATATCTGTTTGAAGTAAACTTGTTTTGAGGATTACCAATTTTACCCTTGTTCAGCTCAGTTCAGCTTCAAGGTTTAACCAGTTTACAAGTATTTTGTTAATATAACTCCATAAAGGGTAAAACCTTCGGGAATGTCAAAAAACACAATAATATTGTCACTATTGCCATACATTGCACTAGAGTTCATAACTTAAGATATTCGAGCTGAGAGCTTTTTAAAGTATCAATTAGGCTGATGGGCAAAACTGTGTCAGAGAAATAAAGTGCCGTCTTTAGAGAGAGGCGTCGACAAGTTTCCGCTGCTAAGCTTGTAAGTTACGTCGTGTTTGTATTGTTCGTACCCAGGTCCGTAGCAGAGTAATTGAGGGACTTTCCCAGCAGTGCTGCAGCAGTCCACAGAGTATCCAACAGGCGCTAGGCGGACTCTTACAGGCTGTCGGAGTAACCGCTGAACTCTCACCTGATGCGAATGTAAGTTATCATAACCTTTTGTGAGCCTGCGTTCATATCATCATTCTAGCAGTCCCAGCTTTCACTCATAAGAATGGGAAAGACTGAAACCGAAAGTTGTTTTCAGATATAATTATTTTTTTCACCTTTTTGACTCGCATAATACAAAGTGACTAGCTATGTACATTTCTACTTCCCGTATCCTGAACGGGTCGTGGGTTCAATCCCACTCTGACAACTTTACTGGAGTTGTTTCCGCTCTGTACATCCTACTTCTACTCCTAGGTCATTGTTGTAAATAGCCAGCTTGTCTGCGTCCCGCCCGTTGGGATTTGTAAGCCTCTTTTGTTTACACGTTTGCCTCTTTCAGTTTAAATGCCCGTGAAGCGCACATGATTGACCACTATAGACAACAACATTTTGAACATTTTGTTGAGAATTTCTCAGGTTAAAGCCCAAAATATGCACCAGTACCCATAAAACATTTTCTGTCGATGTCCTTGCCTTTATTGGCTGTCCTCTTATCCTCCTTTTGTAATAACATTTAGGTGGATGGTGCTAATGCGTTCTCGAACATGGCACAAGCCTTAGTGATCAAGTTCAAGAGCGTGCGAGCGGCCAATGAGACCAGAGGCATTATTGATGGCCTGAACATTGTAATGAGAGCTTCTGTGGACACAAGCAATGAAGTGAAACTTGAACAGAGCTCAGATGAAATTAAAGACTGGATCGATGACAGCAACGAGGCAAGAAATAAACAATATCAAGAAAAGGTGAGACAAGTTGACAGTAACATTCAGCTGCGTATTCACAATAGGTTACGTTCGATCTATCAACGTTCTAACATGGCTTCGAGGCTTTCAGGACAAACGTCTATATTTGGTAGTGTTTTCCTTTTAATCCAAATTCTCTTGGGAATTGAAGGACAAAAGAAACTTCAAAAGTGTACAATTTTGTCCTGAATGCCTCTGAACCATGTTAAAATATTGATATATCGAACGTGGCCTATTAACCTTTCTTAGCTGCCCTGTCCAGAGCATTCCTTGTACCAGGCTCTCGTCTCTTAACTTGAAGCCTTGGCATTTGAGATTTTGAAGACTTCAAAAAAAATCCAGGTCTTCATCATTTCTTCCCTCTATACCCTATCCCTAACCCTTACCCCTAATAGGATTGTTACTGATTTCCAGCCTAATCTTTGATACGTTAAACTGAGAAAGAAATAGTTTAACTAACATCCTTTTTTCTATTAGTGTGAAAAGGCAACCAACAAATCCCTGGAAGGTGTAAAATACGCTGCGCAAAAAATCCTGGACTATCAACGGAAGGGTGATCCACCAAGTCACGTGACCTCGGGCTTGATGAAATTAACGCTTGCTCGCCAGTCTCCCAGCGACATAGATAACGCGACTTTGGACGGAGGAGAGGTTACTTTTCAGTTTCCGTGGAATGTGACGATAGATAAGCTCAAACAGTTTGATACAGTTAACACTAAGGTACGTTTGGATCTAACCATTGTACTGTTTTCTTAAGATGGAAAATAACAATTCTGACGAAACTTAGCAACAAATATCATAATAGATAATATTAGCTTAAAGAGACCTTACTTCATATTTTTCGCACTGAATTTGCGCTCAAACTGATTCACAATTCTATAGGAAAGCTTTGTAATTACCTGAACTGAGCACAAGAAGCTATCATTGTTTTAATAAACTGTAGTCACAATCTGAATTACTCATAAATATATTCAGTCTCTAACTCATAGTGAGAATTTTATAACTTTTCAGCTATCGATCGCATCCATTTATACTTTTTATCAACCTTTTAACTAGAGGAAAGGATATCCATCTCTAGAGAGCGACGTGAAATAAATAAATAAATAAATAAATAAATAAATGAAATAAGAATTAGAGATGCAATTTAATGTTTCTTTCTGTCGTTGCAGGTGATAACTATGTCCCAGACCCCGTTCATTTCAAACGATGCGATTCCTATTGACACCCCAGTCTCAACCTTAGAGCTTTTGGAGACTTCTGGGAAGGAAATCGAAATCCGGAACCTTACAGAGCCTGTGTCCATATTCCTGTCGCTCAACCAATCAGAGAACGACGATCTCGATAACATGACAGGTGTCATCGATTCAGAAATGAATATCACAGTTTTCAAGATCGAATCCGGGGGAGATAACTCATTTTATTTCACAGTTAGCTGCTCCGGGGCAATGAATACTGGACAAGAACTAATTTTACTTTTGAGGAGAAACTCAAAACCGACCGCTAACAACTTTGATCTCCGATGGAATCTCACTTTGTGTAACAGCACTTTAAAGAAGCTGATATCGAGAGAGTATTTAAATAATTCGGAAGGGTTGTACCTCGGAGTGAAATTAGCGGAAGCAAGTAATCTAACCAACGGTACATCAACGCGAAATGAAATCCATTATGCAGTGTCAGTGAAGGCTATTGGATGTTACTATTGGAACGAAAGGATGCAAGCGTGGAGGGCAGATGGTTGTGAGGTGACTGTCGTTTTTGACAGAACTTCGTTTAATTAACAATCCCAACAATTATCGATTCCTTTTCTCCAATCAATGGCAACACGTACATGCTTCGGTTATTGCAACAACGTCGTTGTCTTTGCAACTTGATGCAAACCATAATTATTGAGGAGAATCCTTAATCCTGTGACGCATAAATCACTCGGTGATTTGTGCGTTTCAGAGTCGTTGAATTTTTTGTATCAATAAGAGCTTGTCAATGGCTTGAATATTATTAATTCTTTACAACATGGCTGTTTATCAACTGTGTAACATTACAATGCGACGGTAAAAGAGCTATACGCCATTAAAATGGAGGAATAACTAGTAATTAATTAGCGGGTAATTTGTGGCAAGCGCTGTGAAATACGCAGGAAAATCACTGAGGAAGTTTTCTGATTGAATGAGGAGACAACATTTTGGTAAATAACCAAACGTTTGATCAGTTAACGCTGGATACGTTTTCTTAATCAATCACTACAGTTAGCAAACGCGAAACAATTGTAACATACACCCAGTGATAAGCCTTTCTACACTGACAGTATTGCCCGTTTTTTGTCTTATTAGGTTGGTCCACTAACCACTTTAGAGCGCGTCGAGTGCCGGTGTAACCACTTGACGTGGTTCGGTAGCCGCGTGTTTGTTCCTCCAAACAAACTTCACCTGGATATCATTCTCAAGAGGATAAAAGACCCGTCCAACTATGCGCCAGTCCTCTCCGTACTCTGTGTTACATTTGGTCTGTACTTAATGGTCATCGTTTGGGCGCGCCGAGAGGATCGAAAAGATAGAAATAAGGTATCGATAGAGGATAAACACACTTATTTGACTTAATCCTCTTTGCCTCAGGAGAAGGGCCTTGACCATAGCGCTCAAACATTTTCCGTTTCCCTCAGTCGATCTTTTTGGTCTCAGTCCATGTCTTCCCGATGTTCTCCAATTCCTTTGTTACATAACAAAATTAAACAGGATTAAAACAGGACTTGGGCGAGAGCAACCTCATCCGTGCTAGGTTGCACTTCACATCTTGCCGCGCCAGCCGTTTATTAGGTTTAATGGGGATGATCTCTTGTCCTTTTGCCACCCTCAGAGGTAAGGGAGGGAGGCGTCCAGTGTATCCGCCGCGTTAGTTTCAGTGTTTTTCTATATTTATCATAATCGTATACCCTTTTGGTACGCTTAGGCAGGATGTCTAGGAAGTTTGGTCGAGCCATCATTTCGTATTTGTGAGACGCAGTCGAGCGGAAAGACCCATGGCGAGACCAAACAAGTTTGACATGACACCAAATCATATCAGAAATATACGATCGAGTATTTCAGCGTACCGAAATTCGGCCAAAAATCTGGCAGTCAAATCGGGTCAGTGAGTAGATATCGCAGGATGTCAGGGCCGATGTGAGTAGACATCGCAGGATATCAGGACCGATAGACTCGGTGTCCGATTCACGGATTACGAATGTGGATGCGAAACGTTGGAGGTCTGAGTTATAAACAGAGCTTCTGATTGTTTGATCCCTTTTGGAAGACTAGCGGAAATACACGATCCAAAATTTTGAAAACAAAGGAATACATGTCAAAAAATTATCCTCTGTCAACTCTGATTTAAAATGATGCAAACGCGATGACGCGAAAAACAGTGTGCGAATTCGATTCCAAATAAAAATCCTAACTGATGAGAGGTTTACAATCAGAGTTCAGATCTCAATGTATTTGTTTCAATCCCTGAAACCGAGTTAAAGTTTGCGGGAAAAATTTCCCAGAAAAAATAACAGAGAACTCTGAAGAGGTTTAGGTTCGTCGTAAATTATGAAGTTTAACCACTATAAGAATAACTGAATTTTTTCTGTCTTTCAATTGGCAACCGAAAGGAAAAAAAACATTATAAAAAGGCGTGTTACATAAAGTGTTAATGCATCTCCTAGTCAGACAACTTTATTATACTCAGTCATTTGTGTATATCTTTGCTGCATTTTTTTATACAGACAGGATTAACTGTAAGCCCAAGCAACAGGGCAGGAGACGCTCATGCCTACGAGGTCGTCATCAGCACTGGTATGCGCAGACATGCTGGTACAACTGCCAACGTTGCCATGACAATAACAGGAGAACGTGGTGAAAGTCATCCATATCTTCTCAAGAACAGTCGGCGAATGGCATTGGCTCGCGGAAGCACTGACTCCTTTCTCGTGACGACTTCGGAAACTCTCGGAGAGCTCATGTACATCCGAGTATGGCACGATAACTTCGGTAAGGACCCGGCTTGGTTCGTGAAGCAGATATCTATTCGTGAGATTGACACCGATGGAGTCTGGTACTTCGTGTGCGAGTCTTGGCTGGCGGTGGACGAAGGCGATGGTATGATAGACAGGATATTTCCAGTGGCGAGCAACGCGGAGTTGAAAGAATTTCGACGCTTGTTTTTGACGAAAGCGTACAAGGACCTGACAGACTCGCACCTTTGGTTCTCGGTTGTTTGGAGGCCCCCACAGTCCCCTTTCACGAGGGTGCAGCGCGTGTCTTGCTGTTTGTCCCTTCTTCTGTGTACTATGATGGCCAACGCCTTGTGGTACGAGGCTGATAAAGGTCGTTACACTGCAGTCGAGTTGGGTCCGTTTGAATTTTCCTGGGAGCAAGTCTCTATTGGAATCTGCAGCAGTCTTGTTGTGTTTCCGATAAATTTGCTTCTGGTGCAGATCTTCAGACATTGTCGTCCACGGCCAGTGCCAAAACTTGGCCTGTTCAACATGAAAATAAGACCTCGTTCCTTGTCCACACACACTGAAATTACTCTGGTTAAGTTCAGATCACGTGACAGTTGTAATTTCGGTACCAGCTTCCCAACCAGTCAGTACCAAAATGTACATAAAGGGTCTCCTGGAGAATCTCCAAACTCTCGAGATAAAATCAGTCTGTCACCTACGATGCGTTTTGGTCTTATGCCGTCATTTTCAGTCTCTCTGGGAGCTGGTGCCACCACGGATTCCACTAACGATATCAGATCTTTGCTTCCAAGCGACTCTTTATCAGGATCACCGACTAGAGATCATGAGAACACATTTAATACTGCCGGTGAGGAAGACACGTCTCGTGCAAAAGGACTTCCTTGGTGGTTTGTGTATGTTGGCTGGTTTCTGGTTACAGTGACGTCCCTCACCGCCGCCACTGTCACATTACTGTACGGTATCGAGTTCGGTCTAAAAAAGTCCTCACAGTGGCTTTTATCCATGTTTTTCTCACTCACGCAGGACATCTTTGTCAGTCAACCGCTCAAGGTTTTGGCCTTAGCCACCTTTTTCGCTTACATTTTTAAGAAACGGAACAAAATTGCCCTTTCGTCACCATCACGACTTACATCTGATGAGCACTGGTTGCAAAATCAGCTTCAGCACTCGGAAGACGACTTCGAGGAGCACCCCAAGGCCCCTCCTGTCGAGGTGCCGACAGAGGATGCTCTCCGGCACGCCCGGGACAGGGCTCAAAAAGAGCGTACAATGCATACCATCTTACTCGATTTAGGAACCTTCCTGGTATTCACTTTTCTTGTTCTTCTCATCGCCTACGGATTTCGTGATCGAGATGCATTTCGTCAAAACGACGCCGTTGCAAAGGTTTTACTACGTCAAAACTTTAGCGGGAAACAGAGAGGTTTCTTCCCCGACAGATACTCTCAGGTAAATTTTTATAAATTTTGGCGAAGGTCCCTTAATTCTTCGAGGGTAAGAACATTTTTAACATTATAAATACAATGTTTTTCACGAGCTAACTTACATATATATACTAGCGAAGAGCGGCCGGAATAGTCTGAAATCATATAATACTGCAGGGATTTTGGTCTATCGTTCTAGTTTTAAAAACCTATCGACCAAACGATGAGAACTAAAAGCCCTTTCTCTTATAAAAAGACAAGCAAATATGTAAACTTGTTTAGAGATCCTACAAGCAGAAGGGTATGCTCTTTAAAGGAACTATAATACATGGATTTAGCCAAGCCTAAAAGCGGAGGTTGCTCAAAGCTCGATTAAGCCAACCTAGGATAAGCGAGAATTTTGATATGAATTTGGCAACTTTGCGGCGAGGTTTCCTGTATATTATTTGGCCTTCTGTTTTGAGTTTGATGACTCAAAGCAGAAGGTCAAACAATATTCAATTCAATTTTATTGTGCATGCATACGTTCCGTTCTAGAATATGCATGCCAGGCTTTCCACTCTAGCTTGCCAGGCTATTTGTCCGACCAAATAGAGAGGGTTCAGAAAAGAGTCTTAAGGATCCTATTCCCAGAGGTTTCGTATTGCAAGGCTCTGGAAGATGCGGGTTTAAAAACACTCTTTCATAGACGTGAGGAATTATGTAGCATTCTGTTTAAACAAATTGTAGAGAGTAATGACCAGCACAAACTAGCTGGCCTGCTGCCCGCGCGCAATGACAGTGAGAGATATAATTTCAGGACTAGGCATATGTTTTCAATCCCGAATGTAAAAACAAAGAGGTTTAGAAATACTTTCATAATATAATGCACTATGCAAATAAACAATTGTAAATAGAATTTTATACTAGTTTGATATATTTTATTATTATATAATTTTTTTATGTATAGTTAGGAATTTTTATAGTTTGAATTTTTAAACATGTAGTATATAACACTAGTAATTCAGCTTATAGCTGCAAGTTGTGAGTTTAATACACGATTTATCTATCTATTTATCTATACAGAAAACCTCAGCAAACTTATAAAACTCCAATCAAAATTCTCGCATATCCTGGGTTATGTTAATCGAGCTTTGAACAACCCGGCTCAGGAGTTCCGCTTTTAGGCTTCGCTAAATCTATATATTAGCTGGAATATGGCCGCCACCTTGCGCTACTCCGTCGTCGTCGACGCCGCGTGCGTACGCGCCCACGAGCAATACCGCTAGCCATGATAACCATGAGAAAATCAATGCCTGGGTTTCCCTCACTTTCCTATATGGGTATGGAACTCCGCTATTATGGACTTGTCATTTCACATTACACTCTTCAAACACATCATGATAGAGGAGAGAAAGAAGCTTTTACCAATGAAAGACGTGTCAATTATACTGGTCATTCGCCAAAACACTCAGCTGCTATGAATGCAGTTTTCTTAAGGTGAACTGTTTGATGTGTTAAATTATTGCTCTCTTCCCCGTGTAGATCATTCGACAAAGAGACATGTGGGACTGGACAGAGAACGCTCTGTTACCAAGTCTGTACAATCTGCCATCATACTTCTACACAGGAAAAGCGCCGAAATTCATGGAAGGAGAGAGCGGGCTGGTGGTGGGCGTGGCTCGTCTCCGACAACACAGAGTGAAGAAAGGTGGGAAAAGTACACTACAATCAACACAAAAATTGACCAAGCTCGTTACCTTGATACCTGTTAAGTCTTATTTTTAGTCTCAATCTCATTTAGATCGAACCTTGTTACTTCTGCTCAGGGTAATATATTGCAAGCCACTTTGCAGGATTGTAAAACTCGAGTATCTACAATTCTAGCAGAGCTGATTGCTGAGCAGTGAGTTCCTACCTTTGTTTTGGAGAACACCGGGTCACTGAGATATAATCCTTTATTGAGAGCCAATAGTCCAGTTCTGGCCTTTTCTCTGTCACGCAAAGTCGAGAGAGCGGAACCCCCTCTCCGGACGTTGCGTGACAGAGAGATGACCAGGGTTAGACTAGAGAGCCATAGATAAACCGTTATATAGTTGAGACAAAGAACAAGCGATTTTCCTTGCTTTTTCACCGAACCCTTGCAGCAAGAATCGCCGTGGCCTGTGACATAAGTGATAACACAGTTCTCAGTATTGGCTTTTACGTTGCGATCACGGTCAGCGACGAAAAGTGAAAAGTTGAACTAATGCCAGACTAGTCCCATGTGTGTTTGATATTCTGCCACTGGATCATTTTTTACCCATCTTTCTTTTCTTACTTTTAGATTCCTGTTCTGTGGCACCTGTAGCCAAGGATTTCTTTTTAAGGTGCGTCGCAGAATACGGCATAACGTCAGAGGACAAGCAAGCATACTCCACGCGCTGGGAATCGCTAATAAACGACTCCAGTCATCAAACACAAACTTCGTTATCACCAGGTCCCTGGCACTACAGCGCTGCGAGCGAACTGGATGGCTACCCCTACATAGGCGGCATAGCAACGTACTCTGGTGGTGGGTATGTGTTGGAACTGTCTCACATTTACTACAAAGCTTTACGACAGGTCAAGGATGCGAGGGATAAACTCTGGTTGGACCACTATACACGAAGTCTGTTCATGGAATTCACCTTGTATAATCCAAATAGCAACCTTTTCTGCGCTGTAACGTTCGTAATGGAGACCTTTCCAACAGGAGGTGTTTTTCCGCATTCTGAGGTCATAGCCTATCGCCTGTATCGTTATGTCGGTGATTTTCAATTGTTTGTTCTCGCCTGTGAGGTTTTGTTTTTTGCTTTTATTCTGTATTTCACGTACCGCGAGGCGAAGAAGCTTTACAAAACGCGAAGAATGTACTTCGCAGAGGTGTGGAATCTTATGGACCTAACTGTTTTAATACTCTGCTGGATTGCAATAGCGTATTACTTCATCTGTTTGGGATTGAGAAAATGGACAATTAACCTTTACCATAAAGATCCAACCAAGTTTATTAGTTTCCAACACGTTTCAACTTGGCAGCTAATGTTTGAGAGCGTGCTCGGAGTCACGGTGTTTGTGACGTGCATCAAATTCATCAAGATGTTCCGATTCAACCGACGAATCTTCCTCCTCTCATGTACTTTGAAACAAGCTAGTGGGGAACTCTTGCAATACCTTCTAGTGTTCAGTATTAACTTTCTAGCATTCTCGCAGATTTACCACTTTTTGCTAGGAAGCAGCCACGATTCCTTCAGCTCGTTGTTCAGCACCATGCAAAAACTTCTCAGTGTCCTCCTTGGCAAGTTTAGCTATCAAGAGATGAGGATTAACTCGTATAGGGTTCTTGGAGCAATGACATTCTTTCTTTACATAATCGTGACAAATTTCCTGTTTCTTAATGTTTTCATTGCCATCATAATTGAGTCTTTTGAAGTCGTAAAACAGCAGAACGACAAAATGCAAAACGAATTTGAAATGTTGGATTTCATCACGAAACGCTTCAAGGATTTCTTGGGTATACGCGCACTGAACAAGACCGCTGACTCAAAGTTCCAATACACAAATAAGGCGATATACAAGCACCCAAGCAAAAGGGAGAAACACAAGATGGCTGAAAAACTTGAACAAGCCCTAGACAGACTGGAGTGTTACATCGATGTGATAAACGATATTGAGAATGAAGATGACATGCTTTGTTGCTATGTATCACGGAGGATCCACCTCAGTTCTGCAAAGAAAGTGAAGACCGTAGAGCATTTCTTGTAATGTAAAGTAATGCTTCTATTCTTCCAGGTAGCCCTCAGTAATATAATAAATGGTATACGTATGCAGTATGCAGTTATCTTCGGCGAATATGAATATAGGTCATATAGAATCTAATAATCGTTTTTGTGATAACCGATTTTCATAAAAGCGTCTTGCATATTATTCTTCAGTACAAAGGAAACTGCGAGTGACGCTGCTGAGTTTGGCAGTCGTGAATGGAAAAATTTTGTCTCTATAAATGCTGCAATTTTAATTTGACCCGTGTTCAGTATTGTTTGTGTGCTGCATAATCGAACTCAGATAAACGCTCTGACAGATTTGCTTTCGGCTCAGCAGAAGTAATCTTATGAAAATTCTGGACAAAGCCCTTTTTTCAAAGAAAACAAATGCCCAAACAAAAGTGTCCATTAAGACGAACAAAGAATGGCACTTGGAATGCCCAGAATATCGTCAATATGGTAACTCTATGACGAACTGGAAAAATGCATAGACCATAAGTAAAGGGGAAAAAATATTTCTTCTGAAATACAGGGCATGCCTGTGATTTGGTAAAACATTACACCTAAAACAGGGAAGTAATCAATCGTTTCCAGGGCTTTCTTCGTCCAATCAAACTTGTCAAAAACACCCATGTAACCTCAAAGGGATTATACAAATAAAGAGAGGTTTGTTTAATTTTTGTCCTATTTTCCCAACAATTCGAACAAAACAGCTTTCAATACAGGTTACAATTAATTTTCTTATTTTCATATTTCATTGTTTTTAAAGTTATTTCACAAAAGTCCAAATACAGAGAGACGGTGGACTATCCATTCAGTCCTCGCTGAAAAGATCTTGATCCTTGCCGGATTTACCAGTTTCGATCATTGCCAAATGGGTTTTGATCATTGTTGGGTTGGTTTCCGTCGTCTTCATCGTCCTGGTCTGAAATCAGACAAATCAAAATACATCATTTATCTAAAATGTTCAGTGTTATTTAAAAATGATTATGATTCATTCAAACTGACTGGCCTGAATGATCCTCAGATTAATTTTTGTTTGGGCTTATACTGATATAAGTAGTATTTATTCCTGGCACAATCTACTCTAAACAGCTCCTACAAATTTCTATTTTCGGGAAAATTGAGATAAACGAGAAAGGTTTACGCGAGAATCCGAATAGCGTTTTATATCATAAGTCAAATTATTCTCGCCTTTTGATTGGTTCTTATTTATGATCAATTGAAGGACAGACGTATAGATAACGTCATTAACATTTTTTTGAAACGTATAGATTCCATGTCGCCGTCCGTCTCAGGCCCAGTAACAAAAGATTTAATGAGGAGAACCATGGCTGTGCACGTGCGTTATAAATCTATCTACATTTCTTTGCCGTCCTCTGCAAAACAACGCAAGCGTAAGATGTCAGTCTCACTGTGCGAATTTTACAAACAAATACTGAACTATATAATTCACTAACCACCTTTATCCTTCTTCTCACCTGATAAAATTTCTTTAACTACCGCTTTGACGACTGCAGTGAGCAAGGGGTCAAGGGCCTTAGCATTAGCGCCGGGAAAAATCAACGAGGGGGATTGCATGAACCTGATATCGCCAGCATGTCGATTTGAGTTAAACCAACGGCCTCCCGGACTAGTGACGTCAGAGAAAATGCTTAATACGATAAGCACAGACACCAGTTTGAACATGAACGCCATCTCGAGTAGTCTGCAAAAAGTAACAAGCGTGACGCAATTGTAGACATTTTCATGGCAACGAATCGCTTCCAAAATGTTTGAAATTGTTGTTGACAAACTCAAGACTTTCAATCCGAGAAGCACTTCTCTCATTACTCCATCAGAGTCTGCTTTTTATTATGAATTACGCGTTTGATTTTTTTTTGCAAGCTTTATGGGCCCAGAGAAGGGGATGGAGTGAAGAAAAGGGGGAGTCTTGGAAACTCAATTTTATGTTCGATGACTCAAAATTTGTTTTCAGGATTCTTGGAGACTGACACTTCTCACGGAGTACATGTCATTCATGATTTACAGATGGGTTTCTCACGACTCACCGACCACAAAAATGGCCAATCTTAGCTTTGCTCCCCCTCAAATTTCCTTCAGATCTTGTTATCACTTTAAGATTGAAGTTACGAGTAATTTTGTGCATGTTACATACCAAAAATAAATTCACTAATGTTTCCAAACTAATTCTTTTGATAGAGATTTTAGCTCGGATGATACTAACTATAGTGAAACCACAAGTATGTAATGTCATGATAATCGGGGAATGGAGAATGCCCCCGGGGGGGAGGGTACTGTCATATATGGGCTATATAGTTATGTGCCGCTGTGAAGGGTATGGTTTTCAAGCAGTTTACTCTAGGATAGGGTATATAAATCAAAGCATTTGGGTCTAGAATAGGGTATCATTTTTCGCGAAACTGACCAGTTGGTTGAAGATTTTAAGGAAACCAGGAATTGCCACTCAAAAATATAAAAAAATCAAATCGGTAAGTTTAAATTTACGTAAATAAGCCTCCACAGTGTCGATAGATGGGGGGATTTAGGGAGTTTACTCTAGTATAGGGTAGCAAAATTCAGCTGAACTAGCTCTGGTTTAGGCTAAGGGTTCCAGGGTCCCAGCGGCACATCCCTACCCAGAAATTCCCAAAGTACCCTCCCCCTCCGGAGAATGCCCCTCGAAAAGAAGAACTGCAAGCAAAATACCAGCACAGAACTGGAATGGAAGACGATCCAATAACAAATAGTGACAAACTGATCCTAGACACTATTGAAAAGTATTATCACTTAAGGAATCTACTCATCTGAAAGTAATACACTATTATATGACCTCGATGGTTATATTGAACACTTATCAATATCTTAACTCGCAGATGAGGACAGGAATAGAATTCATTTAAAGGATCATTAACTTTCTTGGAATGTAAACTACAGTTTCAGAACATTTTCAGGTTGATAAAACTGCCGGCCAAGATGGATTTACCTCTGAATTTTATAAACGTCTTGTTTCCAATGATTGGGGTAGGACCTATTTGGGAGTGCCAATGACGCTTATGACGCAAATAAATTTGCCATCTCCCCGCGAAGAGGGATCCTAACTTTAATTACAAAAGAAGGTGGCTCGCTGCTCGAACTGGTGACTCTTGTCAATGGGGACTAAAAGAAATCAACTATGACTATAACCAAAAGCCTAAAACCATCGCTTCAGCCAAATGTAGTACATACTGATCAAACTGCAGAATTCATTAAGGGAAAAATATAATAGGGTAAAATATCAGATTCATTACTGATATGGAATATCATATCATATATGGCATGGAACACGCAAAATCGCAAAACCTACCCGCTTTCTTATTTTCACTGACTGGACTTCCGAAAAGCCTTTGACTCTCTTCAATGGTCCTTCACGATGAGGATTCTAGATACCTTTAACTCTGGAACTTGAAGGCCCAGTCTCATAAGTACCTTTTACACAAGTATCGAAAGTGCAGGGATCAACAATGGTTTCATTGCCAACTGGTTCAAGCCTTCTAGAGGTTTACTACAAGGACACCCCTTATCGCCATGGCACCATACCCCGTTATCTTATCGAACAAAATCGGACAAGATCCAAGCAGGGAAGGAATCAAAGTATTTGTAAATGAAGGTACGTTTAAGTCAATTCTGTGGGGATTTGACCGCCGTTAAGAATGTCTTGAAAACAGTTGGAGACTTTGAGAGTTAACTGGTCCGTGGATAAATAGAAAAAATTCCAAAGCGATTTGGCTTGGAGGGTGTTATCGAAAGTGCAGTGTTATCGCCACACCTATCTATCTTATCGACGGAAATATTATCGAACAAAATCGGACAAGATCCAATGCAAGTAGAGAAGGAACATGAAAAGGGAGACGAAGTTACGTTAAGTCAATTCGAGAATGATGCAAATCTATTTTGCGCCGATTTGACTGCCGGAACGTCTTAACAATAGTTGGAGATTTTGGAGAGCTAACTGGTCCGAGGTTAAAGGACAGAAATCCAAAGCGATTTGGCTTAGCGAATGCTATCGAAAGTGCAGTAATCAACAATGGTTTCACTACGAACTGGTTCAAACCTTCTCAAGGGGTGTACTACAAGGATTTCCCATACCTATCACCATACCTATCTACATATTCTATGTGTTTCGATCTATTTGAGGTCTTTGTTTGTTTGTGCGTTTTGTGTCATAGCTTCGATAGAAGAGTGAAAATCATCAAAATACTCTTCCAGAAAATCCCGATTGGTAGTCAATTTCCGTGTTAGCAGTATTCCGAGCACTGATTGGTTGTCAGGCCCGATGATAGACTTACTTACATAGTTGGGTTTTGAACAGTAATCTTTTCACAAGTACTTTAAATCCAAATTGGAATATTTTCAATTTATAATTTTTCTAAACAAATATATTTTATCTGGAGTTCTCCAATTCAATACACTACCATTAAATGTTTAATACTCATTTTCTCTTGCTTCTTTTCTTTTAAAAAACGGGCAAATCTACATTTTAAGCTTAGTTTTATGATCTCGTTTGCATTAGATTATTTGAATATTTTTATTGCATTTTTCCCCATGTACATACAGCAACATGTGAATATCTCACCCCGGCAATCACTGGAAGGAGTTTTACATCTTTTGTTCCACGGCTGGCCTCTCACGATGCCAGTGAGCTACCCAGATAATGCGAAGTTGAATTTTTTCCGTGTTGTTTAATTTTTGCTGCTTTAATTCTTTATGCTGTGAAGGTCTTGCGGCGTTGCCCCTAGCGAATTTCACTTGCTTTTAGCAGAGACTGGGACCAACATTTTTTACATTAACCATAGTAACATCCGTCTTCCGTAGAATATGGCTACCACAGACCTCTTTAAAACACGTCAAACAGCCGTTAAATGTAAGGTGAACAGTCAAGAGGTAATTAGCCAATATCCGATGAAGGGAAGATGAACTGTAAGAGGGATAATATCCCATATTAACCTGTTTGCCAAGTTATTTCTCTCAAGTTATTTCTAGATAAGTGTTAAAAAATGCAGTAGATATACCAAGAGCGTTTGTGCGTTTGGAGCATATTGGGGGAATGAATCTTTCACCTTCGTGAAGACGAGTTTGATGTTAATGGGCTTAAAAATGTAAAGGAGTTGGCGAGTTTTGACCAGTCTGTGCTGTGACCGAAAATCGCCATATGTAAGGAATCTTGAAGTAAACCTGAGGCCCTTCGGACTTTTTTATTTTCGATTTGTTTATTGCGCGCTCCTGCTGAGATCCTTCGTAGTGATCCTGTCAATTACATGAATGGGAAAGAGATTCTTACGTAGAGTTAGAGTTAACTTCTGAATATTATTATGGATAAGCAATAGACTGCAAGGCTGATACTGCGTGAAAAACGTTTCAAGACACCAACATGACAAGAACCGATAAAGTAGGATCGCAACAGTGGACAGCTGTTTCGCCCTTCTTGGGGCTCGTCAGCACTGTGTAGCGAAGATATGTAACGCCAGTCCAAAAGCCAACGTACATAAATTGCAAAAATGACCCGTGCACTATATCAAGTTCCGTACTTTGAACTCACTTGCGCCCCGAAACACGCGTTTCCACATCACGTGTTTCGGGGCGCAAGGAGACAAAGTGTCAAGATTGGTGTCTCGAAAAGCAAAAGAATAAATGTGGCTGGACAAGGCCCGCCTAGACATTTAAACATTCAACCGCATGGCCAGTACCATGCTCAGATCTCTTGTAGATCCTGCGTTGGCAGCGTTTATCGTATGCGGTCCATTGCAGTTTCTGATTTATTATTATGGAAACCTTCCCCGTGCTATTGATAAAATTTACAAATTCTATCAAACTGGGATCGTGGCGAGCCTCATCTTATAGGATATAGGTTCAAAACTCACTAAAGGTGCAGGATCGTCCGAATCGAAAATGTCAGACTTCTGTTTGAATTGACATACGTGGCTCAAGCAAGCCGCTGATTTTTCACCTCCACTCATTTCCATTGTTTTTAAAACCAGTCAAAATCCAGTCTGTAACGGAACTCTCCAGCAGCGTCCCGGGTCGCTCGTTTCCTCAAGCTTTGGCTGTAAGGAACGACGACTCCAGGAACGAACAAGTAGAAGGGCTTGCGCACAGAAACACAAGATGAACAAGTTCTTGACAGGCTGGAATGTCACATCGATGTGATAAACGACATTGAGAATCAAGATGACGGCTTCTCTTTTGACACGAAGTGGTCAAACATCTGGCGTGATGAGTGGTGATGATGTGCAGTTCCCGCCAAAACTGCTACTTGTCTTAAAGTACGCTAACCTTGACCAAGAGAAAATTTATCGTGCCTTGACCCAATATGCAGAGAGAATCTGAACAATTGTAACTGAACTCAGAATATTTTTGAACAATGATAATGGCAATGACAACGATGATGGATAATGATGTATATCATTCGGAAATATATTTAGAGGAAAACAAAGCATTTTAATAATGAAGAAATGTTTCTTTTTTTTTTTTTACTTTTTAAGTGCATTGTAATGAAATGAAATGAAAATAGAGGATAAACAAAGACGACATCTCCCTCAAAGACACATCGTGTCTTAACTCATTTATAAAATGCAGCGCAAACATGGAAGGTACATTCATTCTCAGCTATGTAGTCATAAAAATATTTATCGCGATTTGGGTCTCCTTGTTAGAGTTTGATCTCAGTAAGGAGTATAGCACCAGACAAAAACCAAAACAAGCTAAGGCTTTAGAAATTTATTTGAGTTGAAATAAAAAAACACAGTGGATAAATCCTTGAAAATTAAGGATGAACTAAAATAGACTTTTGTATATAATGCTTTCACAAACCACACAATGCATATGAAATTCATAAACATGTTTCAGAAGAAGCATCATCCATTGTCAGCGGTACAAGAATACCAATAACAAAGATATCAGTGACGTCAGCTATTGTTATTAATATGCCTACCGAAGAACTATTGGCTGGTGAAACAAAAATTCTTTTTGTAACGTTTTGAACATTGAAAATGCATTTAAATTAGCCTCCCTGAACTCGTTTGAGAGTAATAATGCTTTTAAATTATCAACTAAAAAAACGAGGCTTATAAATAAGCAGCCATTTTTGAATAGGGTCTATACGTTTATAATTATCTTATTCCATTGACCTACTTTTCCACGTCTCCACTGGCTGTTCCGCTGTAAAAAAGGTAACTAGTTCATAACGCTGCACCGAGCGTGACAGTGTTCCCCGGCTTTGGCATTCTTTTACTTCACGCGGGGGGATGGGGGTGGGGTTTGCGAGCGAAGCGAGCAAGAAGAAATAGAGATCCCCACCCCCCACCCAGTCAAGTCTTCCGTCTGGCACTGGCGTCCAGTTCTCTCGCGATCCTATCCGCGCGTTCAACGATCGAATAAAAATACGAGAAAATAGAGGGCTGTGAACAGTCTAGCAAAAATTTTCGGACGATTTTAATTGCTGGCAAAAACAGTGTCTGAAAATAAAACCGTCCGAAATTTTTAAGCGTCCGAAATATTTACAGTACAATATAAAATTTTGAAGTAGCTCCAAAGCTCTTAGTTTCCTTTATGGAGCGAACTTTACTTGAGACACTGCTGAGAGATCTTGAGATACGCGACGGCTTGATAGAATTTGTGTTATTTTCTCGTTGGTGTATGGCTGGTTTGCAGTGTCACGCCATCAAAAATAAAAATCGTAACCATTCCATAAATTAAGTCAAGAAGCTGAGATATGAAAGATGATTGATAGATAAATAACATCGCCAAGTTTTAAGTCTGTACGGTTTTCCATCCGCGCGTTATTCGGAAAAGTGTTTCACTCAAATTTATAGAGCTTTGTATGGTGTCGCCATGTTTGTGCCCCTCCGAGGGACACAAACATGGCGGCCGCAAAGTAACAGAAACATTTGTCATTGAGTTTTGCCATTGAAACGAAACGTTATTACTCTAGAGCTCCGATACATTGAAATTAGTACTTTGTCTAGGGCAAGAACTGTTTAGTTAGTAAAAACTTGAGCAATAACTCATCTTTTGACTTACTCGACAGCGTTATCGAGCCGCCATTTTAATGTCACGCAACGCTTAAACTTGGAAATCCGACGTGCTTCATTACTTAATGAGGAACCCTGTCGGGCTTAAACGTTGCAAAACGTCAAGTTATTAGAGGGTCTTACATCTGATGAAACTAAAACTTCACAAGGATTGGTAATTTCTCATTTTGGAAATTGATGACGTCACATGAAAACCGGCAGAATCGTAGAACCTTGAGGGTGCTGTAAAACTATCATTTTCATAGATAAAGTCGCGTTTTGTAGGCGTAAATTTAGTTTAGCTATGTTTCATCACAGTGTCCGACATTTTCACGTCCAAAATTTTTTGCAAGTCAGGCATTTCCAGCACCTGGCATTGTCAACGCACTTGTTGCGTCATTCGTCAAAACTTTGTCACGCCAAAGGTTGCGTGAGAAACTCCAACCTCGTTCCCAGGTCCTCTCTCTTCCTCCCTCGAGAAAGTACCCTGGCTGCGGCTGGTCACGTGTCTACGTATGCCAACCAAAGCCGCACAGAGGGTGGGTCCTCAACTTAAATTTAGTCAACACTGTCT
Organism: Orbicella franksi; assembly: GCF_964199315.1. Lineage (NCBI taxonomy): Eukaryota > Metazoa > Cnidaria > Anthozoa > Scleractinia > Merulinidae > Orbicella > Orbicella franksi. The sequence goes on along the minus strand of NC_138150.1, from coordinate 18,754,823 downwards.
AGGGAGGTGAATGTTGCGCTGCTAGCTATACAGACGTTATTTATTTAAAAGTGAAGCAAGTTGTTTGTCAGAGATCCTGCCTGACCAATGCTTCGTCGCTATGATCTGAACTTCTATGAATATGAGATGCTAATTGAGAGGGAACTCCGCTTATTTTTCAGTGCTTTTTAAAAACCGTCAACAAGCCACTAGAGTTGGTAACGCTACCTGACAAATAGGGGCGTCCGACATATAGGGGCGCTATATCAAAATACCAAAAGTTTATCATTACCTCTGCATGGTTAATGTGTCACACTACCAATAAATGATTTGTGTTAAAATGACAGCTTTTGACTTCTAGTCAGTGGCGACTATTAGAGGAAGGAAAAGACTAATAATAAATCGGTTTGCTGAGCTGAGGTTCGAAGAATGGAGGTGTCAAGAAATCTAGATTCACTAGATCCACAAATTTTCTAAGTCTCAGTATGAATAATGTGGAGCATTTTTCAGGATTTCGTAATTCTTAAGAGATCTATAAATGGCTGAAGTCTCCTACATGTATTGCGAGTCAAGTTCAGTAAACTTTAATTTGAATGGGGCGATCTGTTTCTGAAATTGTTACAGAATTGATCCAAATAACTTTAGCCACGCGCGGATCTGGGCTGTTAGGTTTTGGTGAATTCATAAATGCTTCATGCTTTCAAAATTGATTAATTTATCGCGTAGTCTCTTTCGCAGCCGTTATTGCGAAGGAATCTGCATCGTAAACACAATACTGATCGTTTTCAATGTCACGCAATAAAAAAATAAATACAACACCAATACAGTACCAGTGGATAAAGTCAAGAAATAGATAAAGAAGATCATTATTTTTCTTAGTGTTAGGTCTTTGCGTTTTCCCAGACTTAAGACATTCGTATAACTGTTTCGCACGAAATTTCGGAGCTCACAGTATGGAAACGCCGTGTTGGATTACTTTCGTGGTCAACCAATATGGCATCTAGGCTACTGATTATCTGTATTGAAAAAACGAGCATTTACAATTAAGCACTTTTCCTAATGCTCTAACTTCTAAAAAGGCTAAATAACTTGAGATAGTTATATATTTTTCTACAAACGCGATCGTAACTCCGTGTCACGCTCAACTGCCATCAAAATACGCGTGGTTGAAGTGTAAACAGATATAAATTAACCGTCTCTTATGCCAGGCTCTCAAGTTTTGTTTTACGTGCACGTATTTAGAGAGGTAAGATTGGAGATATTAATAATTCCCATTTACGGCAAACAGCATATATTAATGTTTCGGCATTTCTCTTGTATACTTCACGTACCTGATATATAGGGGCACATGACAAATAGGGGCATCTGACATCTAGGGGCATCTGGCAAATAGGGTCTTCTGACATATAGGGGGATCTAACAAATAGGGGCATCTGACATATACGGGCGTCTGACATATAGGGGCATCTGACAAATAGGGGCACATGACATATAGGGGCATCTGACATATAGGGGCATCTGACAAATAGGGGCGTCTGACAGATAGGGGCGTCTGACATATAGGGGCGTCTGACATATAGGGGCACATGACATATAGGGGCATCTGACATATAGGGGCATCTGACAATTAGGGGCATCTGACAAATAGGGGCGTCTGACAAATAGGGGCATCTGACATATCGGGGCGTCTGACATATAGGAGTGTGAGATATTGGCGATGCCGGTTTCTAAGATTTGATCGGACATCATAGTTTTTTTCTACAAATGTATTCTGTTGCCATTCATTATCTTTTGAAAGTGGACACTCTCGTAAGCGGACAGCTCTAGTTACTACCGCCGTCACAAAACCCTGTCAGAGCGTATCTACAAAGATATTACCTTAATTGGCAGCCTGGCTTCACGAGCCCCTATCTCTCTCCTCCACAGAGGCTTCCTAGGGGAGGGGAAAGTGAAGTGAGAGTGGGCGCGGGGGGACGATGAGAAGAGGAGAAGGGCGGAAACATCCTTTATTCCCTATCTTCAGCCTCCGAACTACCAGCTTACATGGTCAAAGCAGCATGAAAGAGGCCTCGACGGAGGAGAGAGAGCCCCTATAGTTGTTTCAGGCAGCCAGTCCTCTATTTAGTAAGAACTCAAGTGAGAACTTTAAGCTCTTTTTTGCAGACGAATTGTACTTGGGTTGTTATGAAACACAGAATAATGAATCGAATCTTTACAAGCCAAGGCTTAGTACAATAAACTCATATAAGTGCATCGAGGCCTGCGCATATGAGATGTTTCCACTGGCTGCAGTTCTCAACGACACTGATTGCCACTGTGCAAACGACAGCGTAACTCCGCTGATCGAGACTGATCCATGTGGCGGCTCACGTAAATCCACGAACAGATTTGAGGTATACAACACCAGCTGCCTTCTGGTGGAATTTGTTGAAATTTATCAGGAACTGACATTCACAACATTTCCACCCAATATAACGCCGTCAGTATCTTCATCTCTCATGCTTGTCACGCCATCAAGTGTGACAGCAACGAATTCGTCACAAACAATAGTATATTCGGTGGATTTTGGCGATGGAAGGAGTAACGGGACACGGGTCCTTAGACACTATTATCTCGCTATTGGCGAGTTTAACATCACTTTAGTGGCATCCCGAGGCAACTCGACCATCTTCGTATTGTCCCGCAGGATTCGGATATTATCCCGAGCCAAAGTAGCTAACGTGTCGTGCTCCGCCATAAAGCCAAACCATACAGTTGTGTGCAAATTGAATGGTCTGAGAGGAAGTGACATCACAGCTTCGATAGCAATGTACAATACAGGCCAAAACGTGTCGCTCTTAGTTCCAGGTATGTTTTCAATAAGTACGTGGTGTAACACCCCTTGAAGAATAATTTCATTATACTCATAAACTTATAAACAATATAGACAGTGACGTGGACAAATGTACCCAAACAGGGCGGGGATGGGGTGAGAACGCTAGAACGGGCTTCTTTTTGCTTAAAAAGGGAGGGTGTGGAGTGAAGGCTAAGAGAGTGAGGGGGGAAATTTATCGGTCGTTTAATTTGGGTCTTATTATTTGAGCAAAAAGGAAGGAGGTACCATTGGTCTGTATCTTTAACTATGCCACTAGCTGCTGTACTCCTGACTTTGTGTAAACATAGTTTAGGGGGAATAATAGGTTGTTTGCTGAACGCTTTGGGAGAGAAGACCGATGTCTAGTTTGGTAGAGCGGTTTTCAATTGACTGTCATAAAACCAAACCCAAAGTAGTCACTCTAGCCAATCACAAAGGACACAGACAATCCAGAGAACCAATCAAAACTTGAAGTAATTACATGTAGCTGACGCAAAGCGCGGGAAAACGAGTGCGAGTGAGTTGCAATTGGTTTTGGTTTGACTTCTGATTGGATGAAAAAGTGGCGCGAGTTTTCTAAGCTAATCGTGTAGCATAGTTGATGCAAAACCTATTACTTTTTGACACTTAAATAAAAACTGCTGTATTATAAGAACCTTATCAGTGATTGGAAGGGGCAGTGTAGTGTTTAAAACTCTCGTCTCAGTTTTGACCGTGCATTTGTCAGTTGGTAACCTCATCATTAACTTTGTTTTCTAGATGGGGGCCAATTAGAAAACCAAATAGTTTACTTGACCCCCATACTCTATTTAATATTTATCAACCGAAAAGGTATACTGTAAACATTAAAAAGTAACTGTTCACCTGTTACTGTAAATTGAGAGGAAATAATGTACATTGCTTCGATGTTGATCTGTTTTTTCAAGGAATGAAACAATAGCGTCTTTCTTTTTTCTTTCTGTTGAAGTTGAAGCAGCCATTCGACTAAAACTATGGAGTCTAGGGACCCTGAGAAATATTTGGATATGTTGCAACAGAGCAAGTGTAAGAATACATGTACCACTTATATTTTTCTTTTCACCTCCTAGACGTGCCACGATTGGTAATAGGGAGCACAGGGGTTCCAATAACCAACCAATCAGCTGCGAAGAATGAATCTGGAGCGTATTTACTTCCTTCTCTCCAGTTTATAACGGAGGCCACAGTGGAGGCCTGGGAAGTATATGCTGAGTCTCCTGGTCGCATTCAGTTGCAGGTGAGGACGTGTTTCTCTCCACACGAACTACTTTTGATTTTAGCAGGAGGCAGAAAGCTGATTCGTTCCCAGTAACCTCTAATAACTTCGTTTTCTTGCACAAAATGTTGGCAGTGGTGGTGTAGTCATTCACGAAAAGGAATTTATAATTCAAAAACCCACATCAGATTGTAAATAGTGAAAGATGTGAAACATTTTGTGTCTCCAACCGTTTAATTTGTCGCCAAAAATTGGTCATCTGCGTCTAGTCCGACGATTCACTTGTAGATCGTCAAGTGTCGCCAGGTAGGAAAATAGTTGAGTTATTTTGAACAAAATATGTTGTCCTTCATCAAATTAAACGCAGAAATCTCGAGTTAAGTATTAGATGAGGGCAAAGCAACTTTAGCATTGTCTTTATTTTTGCCAGCTGCGGAGAAAATGACATGATGACTGCGAAGAAAATGACTTTTACTCAGTGGGCGCAGTCGCAGTATGAAAGAAGGAATGAACCAGGGAAGGTGTCATCCAAGATTAAGACACCCTATTAAAAGAGAGGAAGGGGATCAACCGAGATGGTGCTCGAACGAAAGCTACGTAAGATAAAAGACGTTTCAAATCAACGATTCTGGTCTTGTACCCCCGATAGAGTGAAATTTGCTTCGTCCCAAAACTTACAGGGTGGGGTACATCACTGGGGAGTTCGTATGTACAAAACGGTGACCCTAGCATTCGTTACATCTAAGCTTCGCCAGCAGGGTTTTCCTCAATCTTAACGCATCTCTGGTGTAACGGAGCTGCTTAGTTTGATCTAATTAGCCTTTTTTTCATAGATTTACAGGGCAATTTTGAATTTGACGAAATGTAAAGGAAGCCGCTATCAGCACTCGTCTTGTGGGGACTGGACTCCAGCTAACGGTGACTGTAATCAAGTATGCATCAAATTAATTTACCGGCCGAAACTATCCATCGTGTCTTGCGGGCGTACTATCAGTAGTTATTCCAAAGTGTACAGCATTGACACCAATCTTACCGTGGGATATAACTTGATAGTCATACCGCAAGAGCAGAGGTTTATTACACGTGAAGGAGACATACTAGGATTTTATAGAAACACTTCCGGTGCTGTCATTCAGACAATTACCGCTGGGCAAGATATAGGTGGTTATTTTTTTCCGGCGCAGGATATGTCCAACTTGGATATCAAGAATGGTATAACCTCGAACATCTCTTTTCGCGTAAAATTACACAGCTCTGCTGAAGTTAAAGCCGAACTCGCTTTTTGGTGTTCGACATCCGTTGGGCTGCATTCCCTGACGTCGACTTTCCATAACGCTCTAAGCTCATACAACGACAGCAAAGCTCTCACCTTTCGATCTTTTATCGCAGTACAAAATGCGATTGCACAACTAGACACACAGCGACAGATATATATTGAAGTGAACTCGACAGAAGTCTTCACTGCAAATGTAACACAGGGCACTAACGTTTCGTGCGAATGGTACGTTCCCAACTCAAGTTTAACTGCCGAATTACAATCACCTTACCTCAAAAACAACACCACTACTGAAGGTGGAGTTTTCCAGTACAGCTTTTTGTATCGTTTTACCGGATATATTCCGCTCGTGGTAACCGCATACAACCTTGTCTCCAAAGAGCGCCGCACCCTTAACCTTTTCGTACGCCAGCCAATCAAGGGTCTAAAGGCAAATATGTGTAACGGAGAGTTTGCTTACAACAACGCTCAAACGTGTTTCAATTCCAGCGTGACACGGGGTACTGATGTCGGCTGCACTTGGGTTTTTAAACAACCACCCAGGAAAAAAGACGACTGCAGCAAAAAGAAAATCGGTGAAACCATTTTTCGTGGATTCACTCCCGTTGGATTTAGGAACTTCACTCTATACTGCTACAATAACATTTCCAGTGTGTCTGTGGATTATTCTGTGCAAGTTATTGCTAATCCGCTGTCCATTGACGTCCCCCTGAAAGTTCCATCTAATGTGCCGGTGAAAGTAACTTGCCAAGTCAACTGGTCCGGGGGGACACCGGACTCGTTCTTCGCGCAGCAGGGGGTGAGCGGAAAAAATGGAACAAACATAGTCCAAGATCCTGTTTTAACATTGCATTCGGGTGGGATCCGTAACAGTAGCACAGGTCCAGTGATTATATACAGGAAATTCAAGAGATATCCCTTCTTAAAACAGAAAGTAACATGCAAGGCAAAAAATTATCCAGACTTAAATACTGTTATTTCTGTAAAAGCACTTTACAGCATAACAGGAATCAACATGACTTCCGATTGCCCCTCGAGAATCGAGGTAGGGACGAAGTGCGCCTTCGAAGTTCGGTTGCTTCGTGGGGACAGTGCAAGCTTTACGTGGACTGTTTCCGAAGGCGACACTCGTGTTTCCGTGTACAGCGAGAAAAAAAAAATCCAGCATCAGTTTCTCAACACAGGCCTAGCCAATGTTACAGTAAATGTCAGTAACGGAGTGTCTTCGGGTACAAAGACGAGTCAGTTTTTCGTGTATTGGCTCTCCACGCGTGAACCTCGCGTAACTGCGTCACCGTCCATTCCACTCTTCCAGTCGTCCACTATGTTCAAGTCTTCATCGGCTATCACAGAGCATTTATCTTCCAGGTCCAGCAGAAACGTTGCGAAACACTCTAATCACGTAAAAGGGACAGTAATATCCATCCTGCCTACCAGTACTACCAAGTCAAACTCTACAGCTAGTATTATGAATAAGATTCCGTCGTTGAAAAACGCTGAACTTCGTCACGCTTCTGTTGGACTTGTTGGTCACGCAATCACCTTCTCCGTTGATCACGTGGAGAGGCCAAACCTCTTCCGCTTTAGGTGGAACTGGGACGGTAAATCAAATTTAGAGGAAGCTAGTTCCATTGTAACACACACCTTTACCGAGCCAGGTCAATATTTCATCACCGTGAATATCTCCTCTACAGTTGATCACGTGGTCTTAGATGGTCACGTGACAGTTCAACAACGTATCGAAGGCTTACTTATCAGAGATTTGGCTGTGAAATCATCAAATGTTCTACACGTGAAATTTGAGATTTTGCAAGGGACCAATGTCACGTACTCTGTGGAATATGGTGACGAAACTGGTGAGTAAAAAACTTAGTTTTTATTATGAAGTAAACAACAACAATGTGAGTAAAACTAGATTTTATTTTTTCTAGTCATAAAACAACCAATGAACTGAGTGACCAGGCATATTTTAAATAAGCTTGATCGATACATTTTAAGACGTGTTCTTTAGTTGTGTATAACTACACACACATAGAACGGTTTTCATTGTAATTGGTAACTGGTAATTGGTAATTGGTTTTAAATCACTACACACGATTGGCTTAAAAAACTCGCGCCTCTTTTTCATCCAATCAGAAGTAAAACCAAAACCAAACGTGACTCACTCGCACTCGTTTTCCCGCGCTTTGCGTCAGCTACAAGTAATTACTTCGAGTTTTGATTGGCTAGAGTGATTACTTTGGCGATTGAAAATCGCTCTATTTTGCGTTACACGGGTTTCGTTATCATCCAGCGCGTGGTACTACAAGTAGTAAACAGAAATTAAAAACGTTTGTTGTGGCAAAACTCAATGTATGGCGGGAATCGTGACACGGAGAACTTGGCCGGTCCTGAGTTTAGCGTGATGCGCGATTTCTGAGCCAAGGCATGTTCCTCAGTATGTTCATGATAGCGCTTCGAATGTGCCTCATCTTCCAGCAGTAAATTACAGGATTCAAAGATGAATTAAGAAATACGAGAGTCATCGAGAAAAGATAAAATCTCTTCAAAGCCATACTCGGACCGTAAATTTGAACGGCGACCATACAGATCAAGTGCGGTAAAAAACAAAACACAAACACAAGATACACATAGAATATACCGACTGCATATTTAATGCGACCAGCAAAGTTTGACATTTCTTCATTCTCTGCTACTTGCTGTACTTGAAGGAGTCTTATTTGGCTCCGATGGTGTCGTACTGCGAAGTAAATTTTTCTGTAAGCCGCTGTTGTGAGCAGGAGACCAGCAGCTCCACAAATGCAGAAGATAATGCAGTGGACCTCGGATGGATGCCACAAAAATAATGAAGAAAGAAATGCACTTAACACCCATATTAAGATCACCACAGCAACAACACGCTTGCGAGTCACAAGTTCCTGGTATCTGAGATGAAGATGAATAACTAAAAACCTGTCTACACTTATAGCTACAACACTGGAAAACGACGCTCCGGAAAACAAGCACTGGATGATGTGAAACGCCACATAGCTTGCACAGCTGCCATTGTTTTGCAACCACTTCACCAAAAGTGAGGTGTAAAATGGCTGGACCAATAAACCAACACCAACATCAGAAACAGCAAGACTCAGGAGCAATGTTTTTAAAGTCCTCGGCAACGACGGCGTTTTTCTTATGGCGTGGATTGTTACAATGTTTAACATGATGGCGGTATAGGACAGAAAACTGTTGAAGACACAATTAGCGAAGTAGGTTGAATGGAGATCTTCAACTTTGGAGACTGAGGGAAAATACCGCAGCAATACTTCACATGGTTTGTTCATAATGTCGACTCAAGTTTTTTCAAGTCACTTCGAGCTGTTATACAAAATGTTTCATAAGGTTCTGAATAGTTTACGTCCTTAGCAATCGACCATCAAGCTAAATCACCTGCCTCAAGTTCAGGGCTTCATGACAAAAATCTACATTTTGTAGATGATCTGAGACGAAGTGTAAAATTACAGGAGTCAATTTCTTTTCCAGTGTTGTCTGCTAAAAAATACGATGAAAACTACGCCAAAGTCAATGCTGAAAAAACCAAACTTCTTAAGCAATCTTTTGAAAGACACGAGGAGAATGGAATAAGATAAGACTGAATACTAAATAGGCTAAAACTCCTATGAAACCATCTGCCCGACGTCAATAACCGTTCGACCGATGTTAAATTGAACACGCGGTGCGTCTGTGAATATTCATTTTTGAGTAAGACTAAACCTGAAACTGATAGCTGTGCCATAACGCTCTGGAGTGATGGGACTGCAACAAGAGAACACATTTACAAGTTATATACAGAGCGCTTTTCACGGAAGGTTTTTTTGATGAGATAAAGAACACCACCTGATGTACTAAAAAAAGGTTTATTTCCTTTTCGCGAAGATCCGGCGTAAACTTGTAAAAAAAGTGCTTCAGAGGTAGTTTCCCCTCTTCTTTGCGTCAAAAAATTACTTTTGATCTGTTTTTTTCTTTTAAGATATTCTCGAGCTTTAGATAGTGGAGAGCGGGAAATTTAATAAACAAACGAAAACCGAAGTAAACTCACGTATCCCAGGATATATGTAACTGCTGGGAAACGTGCAGCAACTTCCTTCAGCTCACAACAGCTTTCGTTTTGCACGTGATTGGACGGAAAGAAGACTACTTAGTTCTGATTGGTTAAAGCACGTTGCACGAGATTTTTTACCCAATCACAAAAGAGCGCTCGGGTATCTATGGAGCATGTACACATAATATGTTTCTAAGAAATTTTGGCAATGCAATTAAACCGCAAGTCCCCAAAGACCGATCTCGAAAGAGAAACAAAATTTCTATATCTACTCTCCTGAAAGGTGCATTTACAAAAAAAATATCAGCTCTCATAGTAGAATGAAAACGATTTACCATAAGCTACCCGGAAGCTTCTGAACAAAATGACTACGTCTCAATTTATTCCACTCTGGCACGGGTGATATGCGCGCTGAAAAAGACAATCGTGCTCTTTGAACTAAGACTGTTTCTATCTTGGTTTCTATTTTTAGAATTAAAAATAATAATAATAATAATCGACCATCTGCGAGTCAATAACCGTCAAAACCAAGACTTTGTGATGTCTCTTTCAGGTTTATTGATAACAATCTAATCATGTATTGGCCGTATTTGAATTTGGGTACATAAACTGAATCATCTTTGCAATTATCACCGTACTGCGAAATAAAAATCCTTTGCTAGGTTTGGAGCGACTAATTGACGATAGATTCTCAGATGAAAAATGTTGCGCACAAGATGTATATTTGTGGAAAGTTGCCTTAACATAACAAACGAAAAAAAGATAAATCAGCTTTTTATATGCTAATTGATAGTAAACCTGTATACTTCTGTAAAACGAGGATTGTCCATATTTGTGAGAAGTGTTATTTGAATACATTCTCAAGCAAAAGAATATTTAGAACGGGGAAATGCAACCTCGTTCCCAGAGTCTTCGTTCCCCTTGACCAGCGGTCGGAAAGCACGCGACCGTGGAAAGTTCTCTTTGAAAGTTTGGAAAATATGGACCGGTTAAATTGCGCTTGTTTAACTGACAAACACTTAGCTCGATCTAATCGACGATGCTTCACTTCCTCAAATTTGAATTGTTTTTAAAACCAGTCAAAGTCCAGCTTGCAACTGAACACTTAAGAGTCGCTCGTTTTGTCAAGCTTGAGGAGTAAGGAACGAAGGTTCCAAGAACGAGACTGGGGAAAAATGTAACTAGCGAATCAAGATTTAAATACGTAAAGTAAATGACTGGTAAGAACCCTACGGGAAACTTCAAGTAAGCTTACTTACGACTGATGTTGTTTCGCGTTTGATTGCCTAAGATTACTCTTTCGCTTTGATTGGTTAGCCCAGACACGCTGCACGAGTCTTATTGACCAATTGCAAGAAATAGTCTAGCTCAGACTCTCTCTCTCTTTCCTTCTGTGTCACGCAACGCTGGTGTGGTGTTGCGTGACAACAAGAGGGCCAGAACTGGACTTACGTAAGAAATTGATCGAAGGCCTTCTGCGGACGTCATGAATTAAGGACGCAAAAGAATCAACAGAGAACAATGAGAGTCTATCCTTTAGAAATTCTGCCAGACATGTTCGCTAACAGCTCACTGCCTGTTCTGTTCTAAGTCAAGCACATAATAATTTGTGTAGTTGTTGTTCCCAGGAACGACATGGCCAGTTCAACAGTTAGTGCGATGCCAGATTTCTGTGCGAAGACATGTTCCTCAGTATGTTCATGACAGCGTGTCGAATGTGTCTCATCTTCCAGCAGTAAATTACGGGGTTCAAAGATGAATTGACAAATATGAGAGTTAGTGAGAAAAGTAAAAATCTCTTCCAAGCGATGCTCGGGTTGATGATTTGAAAGGCAGACGAAGTTATAAAAACAGGGAGATAACAGACCAAAAACACGAGATAAACGTAAAACGTTTCCACGGAAGATTTGATGACCTCAGCAAAATTTGCTATTGCGCCAGTCTGTGTCGCATTCTGTACTTGCAGGACCTGAATCTGATTCTTGTGGCGTCTTACGGCTAAATAAATCCTAATGTAGACCAGTGTTGTAAGAAGAAGACCAATGACAGTACCGATGGACAGAATTAAGGCGCGAATATCTGGTGGAGCCCAAAAGGGTATCAAAGAGAAATACGCACTTAACACCCATATTGAGATCACCATAGCAACAACACGCTTGTGAGTCGCAAATTCCCGGTATCTGAGATGAAGATGAATAGCTAAGAACCTGTCTACACTGACAGTCACAACACCAAGGAACGAAGCGGTTGAAAACAAGCCAACAATGATGTCAAAAGCCTTGTACAAGTTACACCCAGGATCGTTTTGTTGTAACCACTTGACCAGAAGTGAGATGTAAAATGGTTGACCGAATAAACCAACGCCAACATCAGAAACAGCAAGGCTCAGGAGCAATGTTTTTAAAGTCTTTGGCAACGACGAAGTTTCTCTTATCGCGTGGATTGTTACAATGTTCAACATGATGGTGGTATAGCACAAAAAACTGTTGAAGACACAATTAGCGATGGACGTCGAATAGAGTTCCTCAACTTCAGATATTCTGGGGTAGTACTGCAGCAATACTTCACAAACGGATTTTCTCATAACGTCGTCTCAATGTTCTCGTACAGACCGTCCGAAACGAAGCTTCAAATATGGTTTCCTTTCGCGGCACCACGAACGGCAATAAAGTGATAATTTTGAACAGATGGAGGAGTGAAAATTCCAGAATAACTTAGATGCTTTTGCTTCCGTGAAATATAAATCTTTCAAACTTGTACGTGGGTCGTGCTTTCTCGTAACTGATTAGACTAAAACCAAGCCGTATGGCACTGGTGTGATTCGTCTATCAACTTTATTGGTCACAAAATTACAATATAATTAAAAGAAGAAAAGGACCAATAGGAATTGCGCGAACGGGAAAATTCGGCAGGTTTATTAAACAGACCATGTCGTGTGTTTGTTGAAACAGGAAGAGCTCTCTCGAGTTTAGACATTTTGTATGTGGTCAATACAATGTCGGATATGGATACATGGATATGAAAATTTCATGGATATTCATTGGATGAACTGCATGGACATTTAATGCTGTCAAAAAAACTCAATGACAAGTGCCATGTATTTAGACATTTGAAGATACCGTTTTAAAGGCTATTACTGAATAAGCTTGATTAGTTATGGGATTCACAGAAAATTTGGGCTTAAAAACGAGTACAGGAAGTATTCAATCGCAAAAGTTTTCTAAACACGACAAAAAGCAATATGAAGAACACATGGGCGTTACTACAAAGCGTTTTATATCAGTGTTGATCCACGGTAAACGTGTCTAAAACAAAGCCCTTCTAAAATGCTTCCTCATTGCTTTACTTCCGAAAGTTGCAGGTGTTTCCGTGTGGGATATTCTCGAGTATTAGAATATTTGGAGCGGAAAAAAATAACGTATGTAAAGTTACGCAGCCGCTGGCACTGGGGAGGGAAACTTCACGCAAGCCAACTCACTGACTGATGATTGCCAGGTTCTTTTCGTTGATTGGTAGAGAAAACATTTCCCACGCTCTGATTGGTTAGAGCCTGCTTTGCACCAGCCTTGTGTATTAATCAACCACAAGGTTCGTTAGAAGGGGCTAAGATAATAGAACCACGAGGGCAGGTTTTATGTAATAAGGGACGAATAAATAATGGTCCGTACCTTATTACATAAAATCTGCAGGAATTCCCGGGGTAAATTTTGCGAAGGTTTTTCATATCTCGCCTTTTACAGACGTGGCGATGCAGGATTCTAACAAAAACCTTTTTTTTTTTTTTCAGAGGCACAACTGGGATTTTTACGGACGTTACCTGAAATAGTAGAGTTGACCCATCAGTACAGCGAGCCTGGTACATACAGCTTGTCCATATCAGTCAACAGTATTGTCGGTCCCAGTACTTCGGTACAAAAGTCAGTAGTTATTAGTGAAGCTCCCTGTGTTTTAGATGGCTTGCGCATCCTCGGCGCTGGAGAAAGTAGTGCTCAGTGCCCCGAAATTCAACAGGAATACGAGTACTCACTTTACTCTTCGCTGAAAATAAACTGTCAAGCTTTCAACGAACTGAAATACGACTGGAAAGTTGAAAATATATTGAACGGCTCCGTCACAGAAGTTAGCTCGTTTCCGAAGGATATCCTCTCTTCTAATGTCCTGTTTCTCGCTGCTCGATCACTCCAAGGTGGTCTTTACAGATTTACGCTCTCAGTGACCGCAATACCTCTTGGGATATCGAAAGTCGCCACAGGATTTCTACGCGTGCGTACACCGAAACTGCTGGCCGTCATAGACTGCGGGAGAGAAAGAGTAATGTCTTGGAATCACGAAATCATTCTCAATGCATCTTCATCACGTGATCCAAATAATATCAACGTCGGCAAGGCCAGCGACTCTCTCTCGTTTGAGTGGTTTTGTGATGCTAATCGTAGTGTTTCTTGTTTCAAAAGCTCCGTTAACAACAAGTCCACGTTGATTTTTCCACCCGAGTCCCTTGACGTCAATGCGTCGTATGAGTTCTTTGTGGTAGTAACTAAGGGAATGAGGCAGGCCGAAGCAAGTCAGATCATCAAGGTAGTGGCTGGGAGCTTTCCTCCTCTTTGCGTCAGGTTAGTGACATTTAACAGACTTCTCAAACTCATTAATAATTCATCAAGTTAAAACAAAGAAAATCACAACCGTGAAGGAGGTTTGGAAACCCGGTCTTAATTAGCATAGATCTTGACGATTTTACTTCTCCATTTACTCTTAAGTTTTCGTTTCGATTGAGAAGATATATCAAAAACTCGAGACAGTGCTTTATCGGCTATCCAAACACCTGGACTTTCGTCCAAAATACTCCGCTGCGCGTCGTATTGTCAACTTTTGGATATCCCAATCAAACACCGCCTCTCGTGTTTGATATATTATTTAGAATACAACAACATTAACGGCACCTATTCTGAGAAACAATTTAAGACCAGACTGAGATTCACTGAATTACAGAATAAATAAAAGCGATGAAGAATGTGGTGGATAAGTTAAGGCATATAATTTGTTGAGACAAATTTCTGTTGTCTCATTAAGTCAAACTTAAATGACGGTTATCGTATACTAAAATTGTAGTCTCCGGCCATCCGAGCTGGAAAAGAATTGATTGAAAGAGAGACTGCGCTTTTAAACTGCACATGCTAAAGAGCATCTAAAAGAAATTCTATAAAGCTTAAAAAAGTCGGCATAAATGAAAAAAGACTTTACAACTAAGGAAGTTTGTTGCAGGGAACTGTTGTTACTTACGGTGTAGTGATCGAAATATATAAAACAAACATTTTCTCGCGACATTTTTCCTTCACAGATGCAAGGAAAACTGCGCCTATAAGGTGACAGCTTCCAAAGAATTCATTCTTTCTGGGGAAGGTTGCCAAGACAATAAGAACACAGACTGCAAGTGGGAACTGTACGGTCCTCCACTGTTAAATGGACAAATCTCAAAACGTTCAGTAGAGTCATCACGGTTGATCAGCGTGTCCTACGCGAAGGAGTTCCACTTGGATCCCAGCAACTTGATTCCCAACAGAACATACACGATTTTCTTCAACAACAACAGAAGCGGCTTCTGGGCACAATAGGCTGATTTAGCAAGAGAACGGGAACGTCACTTGACGACGGCGCGCGCAGAACAAACACCCAAATATGGTCAAATTAGAACAGAATCCAGGTTATTCCGCGCGCCCTGCAGTCGTCATCTGACCATATTTGGGTATTTGTACTGCGCGCGCCGTCGTCAAGTGACGTTCCCGTTCTCTTGCTAAATCAGCCTAATATTCGGTGACAACCGACATGCCTCCGACAGGCGGATCGTGTGTCGTGTCGCCTTCGGAGGGCGTCGTAATCGGGACGCAATTTCAAATCAGCTGCACAGATTGGACGGACGAAGATAGTCCCTTGTGGTACGAGTTTTTCTTAAGTCATCCCGTGCACGGGTCCATGTTGTTGTTCTACGGGTGGATGCCGGATTCCGTTGGATTGTTCCTTCCCGCTGGATCGAAAGAGAATGACTTCAACGTAGACTTGTTTGTAAAAATCACGGATGTCTTAGGATCTTACAGAATAGTTCCCCTTCAAGCAAAGGTGCGTTTTGTTTTATGCAGCACCCCACTGAGATACCCTCAAAGTTACCTCAATAATATTAAGGAAGTTTCCATTAGTGTGTTACTCTCACTTTTTAAGCCTGTGGACGCAAGCATAGTGTGTGATCATCCAAAGGAAAGCTATTGAGCAGTATTCAGTTTATGTGATATTGTTTTTATACTGTACAATGTTGTTCTAACTTTTAAATTTTGAATAATACAATACAATAAACTTTATTTAAACACGGTGAGGATTAAAGCCCTTGCAAGCTTGTGGGGCCGTGCAGGAAATAAAATTTAAAAATATTGAATTCGTAGAATTCGGATTCAAATCAATCGAAATCAAACTTATTTAGCTGTTCTTTCAAGTGGTATATTGTATTTTAGCTGTACAAGGTGTTCTGCTCTCTAAGTCTAGTGTAGATAAAACCCTAGTGTGTGACCATTCAAATGAAAGTTTTTTGAGGGAGTGATTTCTTGCTGTTTTGTTTAGTTTCTCCACATCAACAAGAACTGTTTTTCGTTTAGTAAACTAATGATTGTTTTTTAGGTGAAAAGTTTTAGTCCTAAGGAAGGTTCTGTGAGCTCTATTCTCAAAGGAGTAGTCAGCGGACCCGATTCTATGTTAGAAAAACTTCTTGCGGTTGGAGAATTCCAACAGGCGAGTCAGCTAATGACGACAGTCATCACAGTGTTGAATGAAGACTCGACCAAGGCTCATGATTCCGAGTCTCCGGACACCAAAGACCGTGTGGAGGTTGGTGAATACATGGTACTCTACCTGACCATCTGTTGAAAATAGAGATCATTAGGATTAAACCAATGAACAAAAGGGAGAATAATTCAATATAGGCGCCCTTGCGAGAAGACATTAATTAAAGGCCAGATTAAAATTCTTATTGAATATTTTTTTCTTTCCGTATAAAAGAATAAAATATTATAAGTATATTTGCTTGAAGTAAACTTGTTTTGAGGATTACCAATTTTACCCTTGTTCAGCTCAATTCAGCTTCAAGGTTTAGCCAGTTTACAAGTATTTTGTTAATATAACTCCATAAAGGGTAAAACCTTCGGGAATATCAAAAAACACAATAATATTGTCACTATTGCTATACATTGCACTAGAGTTTATAACTTAAAATATTCGAGCTGAGAGGTTTTTAAAGTATCAATTAGGCTGATGGGCAAAACTGTGTCGCAGAAATAAAGTGCCGTCTTTAGAGAGAGGCGTCGACAAGTTTCCGCTGCTAAGCTTGTAAGTTACGTCGTGTTTGTATTGTTTGTACCCAGGTCCGTAGCAGAGTAATTGAGGGACTTTCCCAGCAGTGCTGCAGCAGTCCACAGAGTATCCAACAGGCGCTAGGCGGACTCTTACAGGCTGTCGGAGTAACCGCTGAACTCTCACCTGATGCGAATGTAAGTTATCATAACCTTTTGTGAGCCCGCGTTCATATCATCATTCTAGCAGCCCCAGCTTTCACTCATAAGAATGGGAAAGACTGAAACCGAAAGTTGTTTTCAGATATAATTATTTTTTTCACCTTTTTTGACTCGCATAATACAAAGTGACTAGCTATGCACATTTCTACTTCCCATATCCTGAACGGGTCGTGGGTTCAAGTCCCACTCTGACAACTTGACTGGAGTTGTTTCCGCTCTGTAGATCCTACTTCTACTCCTAGGTCATTGTAGTAAATAGCCAGCTCGTCTGCGTCCCGCCAGTTGGGATTTGTAAGCCTCTTTTGTTTACACATTTGTCTCTTTCAGTTTAAATGCCCAAGCGCATTGACCACTATAGACAACAACATTTTGAACATTTTGTTGAGAATTTCTCAGGTTGAAGCCCAAAATATTCACCAGCGCTCATAAAACATTTTCTGTCGATGTCCTTGCCTTTATTGGCTGTCCTCTTATCCTTCTTTTGCAATAACATTTAGGTGGATGGTGCTAATACGTTCTCGAACATGGCACAAGCCTTAGTGATCAAGTTCAAGAGCGTGCGAGCTGCCAATGAGACCAGAGGCATTATTGATGGCCTGAACATTGTAATGAGAGCTTCTGTGGACACGAGCAATGAAGTGAAACTTGAACAGAGCTCAGATGAAATTAAAGACTGGATCGATGACAGCAACGAGGAAAGAAATAAACAATATCAAGAAAAGGTGAGACAAGTTGACAGTAACATTCAGCTGCGTATTCACAATAGGCTACGTTCGACATATCAACGTTCTAACATGGCTTCGAGGCTTTCAGGACAAACGTCTATATTTGGTAGTGTTTTCCTTTTAATCCAAATTCTCTTGGGAATTGAAGGACAAAAGAAACTTCAAAAGTGTACAATTTTGTCCTGAATGCCTTTGAACCATGTTAAAATATTGATATATCGAACGTGGCCTATTAACCTTTCTTAGCTGCCCTGTCCAGAGCATTCCTTGTACCAGGCTCTCGTCTTTTAACTTGAAGCCTTGGCATTTGAGATTTTGAAGACTTCAAAAATCTAGGTCTTCATCATTTCTTCCCTCTATACCCTATCCCTAACCCTTACCCCTAATAGGATTGTTACTGATTTCCAGCCTAATCTTTGATACGTTAAACTGAGAAAGAAATAGTTTAACTAACATCCTTTTTTCTATTAGTGTGAAAAGGCAACCAACAAATCCCTGGAAGGTGTAAAATACGCTGCGCAAAAAATCCTGGACTATCAACGGAAGGGTGATCCACCTAGTCACGTGACCTCGGGCTTGATGAAATTAACTCTTGTTCGCCAGTCTCCCAGCGACATAGATAACGCGACTTTGGACGGAGGAGAGGTTACTTTTCAGTTTTGGTGGAATGTGACGATAGATAAGCTCAAACAGTTTGAGACAGTTAACACTAAGGTACGTTTGGATCTAACCATTGTACTGTTTTCTTAAGATGGAAAATAACAATTCTGACGAAACTTAGCGACAAATATCATAATAGATAATATTAGCTTAAAGAGACCTTACTTCATATTTTTCGCACTGAATTTGCTCTCAAACTGATTCACAATTCTATAGGAAAGCTTTGTAATTACCTGAACTGAGCACAAGGAGCTATCATTGTTTTAATAAACTGTAGTCACAATCTGAATTACTCATAAATATATTCAGTCTCTCATTCATAGTGAGAATTTTATAACTTTTCAGCTATCGATCGCATCCATTTATACTTTTTATTAACCTTTTAACTAGAGGAAAGGATATCCATCTCTAGAGAGCGACTTGAAATAAATAAGTAAATAAATAAATAAATGGAATAAGAATTAGAGATGCAATTTAATGTTTCTTTCTGTCGTTGCAGGTGATAACTATGTCCCAGACCCCGTTCATTTCAAACGATTCGATTCCTATTGACACCCCAGTCTCGACCTTAGAGCTTTTGGAGACTTCTGGGAAGGAAATCGAAATCCGGAACCTTACAGAGCCTGTGTCCATATTCCTGTCGCTCAACCAATCAGAGAACGACGATCTCAATAACATGACAGGTGTCATCGATTCAGAAATGAATATCACAGTTTTCAAGATCGAATCCGGGGGAGATAACTCATTCTATTTCACAGTTAGCTGCTCCGGGGCAATGAATACTGGACAAGAACTAATTTTAGTTTTGAGGAGAAACTCAAAACCGACCGCTAACAACTTTGATCTCCGATGGAATCTCACTTTGTGTAACAGCACTTTAAAGAAGCTGATATCGAGAGAGTATTTAAATAATTCGGAAGGGTTGTACCTCGGTGTGAAATTAGCGGAAGCAAGTAATCTAACCAACGGTACATCAACGCGAAATGAAATCCATTATGCAGTGTCAGTGAAGGCTATTGGATGTTACTATTGGAACGAAAGGATGCAAGCGTGGAGGGCAGATGGTTGTGAGGTGACTGTCGTTTTTGACAGAACTTCGTTTAATTAACAATCCCAACAATTATCGATTCCTTTTCCCCAATCAATGGCAACACGTACATGCTTCGGTTATTGCAACAACGTCGTTGTCTTTGCAACTTGATGCAAACCATAATTATTGAGGAGAATCCTTAATCCAGTGACGCATAAATCACTCGGTGATTTGTGCGTTTCAGAGTCGTTGAATTTTTTGTATCAATAGGAGCTTGTCAATGGCTTGAATATTATTACTTCTTTACAACATGGCTGTTTATCAACTGTGTAACATTACAATGCGACGGTAAAAGAGCTATACGCCATTAAAATGGAGGAATAACTAGTAATTAGCGGGTAATTTGTGACAAGCGCTGTGAAATACGTAGGAAAATCACTGAGAAAGTTTTCTGATTGAATGAGGAGACAACATTTTGGTAAATAACCAAACGTTTGATCAGTTAACGCTGGATACGTTTTCTTAATCGATCACTACAGTTAGCAAACGCGAAACAATTGTAACATACACCCAGTGATAAACCTTTCTACACTGACAGTATTGCCCGTTTTTTGTCTTATTAGGTTGGTCCACTAACCACTTTAGAGCGCGTCGAGTGCCGGTGTAACCACTTGACGTGGTTCGGTAGCCCCTTGTTTGTTCCTCCAAACAAACTTCACCTGGATATCATTCTCAAGAGGATAAAAGACCCGTCCAACTATGCGCCAGTCCTCTCCGTACTCTGTGTTACATTTGGTCTGTACTTAATGGTCATCGTTTGGGCGCGCCGAGAGGATCGAAAAGATAGAAATAAGGTATCGATAGAGGATAAACACACTTATTTGACTTAATCCTCTTTGCCTCAGGAGAGGGGCCTTGACCATAGCGCTCAAACATTTTCCGTTTCCCTCAGTCGATCTGTTTGGCCTCAGCCCATGTCTTCCCGATGTTCTCCAATTCCTTTGTTACATAACAAAATTAAACAGGATTAAAACAGGACTTGGGCGAGAGCAACCTCATCCGTGCTAGGTTGCACTTCACATCTTGCCGCGCCAGCCGTTTATTAGGTTTAATGGGGATGATCTCTTGTCCTTTTGCCACCCTCAGAGGTAAGGGAGGGAGGCGTCCAGTGTATCCGCCGCGTTAGTTTCAGTGTTTTTCTATATTTATCATAATCGTATACCCTTTTGGTACGCTTAGGCAGGATGTCTAGGAAGTTTGGTCGAGCCATCATTTCGTATTTGTGAGACGCAGTCGAGCGGAAAGACCCATGGCGAGACCAAACAAGTTTGACATGACACCAAATCATATCAGAAATATACGATCGAGTATTTCAGCGTACCGAAATTCGGCCAAAAATCTGGCAGTCAAATCGGGTCAGTGAGTAGATATCGCAGGATGTCAGGGCCGATGTGAGTAGACATCGCAGGATATCAGGACCGATAGACTCGGTGTCCGATTCACGGATTACGAATGTGGATGCGAAACGTTGGAGGTCTGAGTTATAAACAGAGCTTCTGATTGTTTGATCCCTTTTGGAAGACTAGCGGAAATACACGATCCAAAATTTTGAAAACAAAGGAATACATGTCAAAAAATTATCCTCTGTCAACTCTGATTTAAAATGATGCAAACGCGATGACGCGAAAAACAGTGTGCGAATTCGATTCCAAATAAAAATCCTAACTGATGAGAGGTTTACAATCAGAGTTCAGATCTCAATGTATTTGTTTCAATCCCTGAAACCGAGTTAAAGTTTGCGGGAAAAATTTCCCAGAAAAAATAACAGAGAACTCTGAAGAGGTTTAGGTTTGTCGTAAATTATGAAGTTTAACCACTATAAGAATAACTGAATTTTTTCTGTCTTCCAATTGGCAACCGAAAGGAAAAAAAACATTATAAAAAGGCGTGTTACATAAAGTGTTAATGCATCTCCTAGTCAGACAACTTTATTATACTCAGTCATTTGTGTATATCTTTGCTGCATTTTTTTATACAGACAGGATTAACTGTAAGCCCAAGCAACAGGGCAGGAGACGCTCATGCCTACGAGGTCGTCATCAGCACTGGTATGCGCAGACATGCTGGTACAACTGCCAACGTTGCCATGACAATAACAGGAGAACGTGGTGAAAGTCATCCATATCTTCTCAAGAACAGTCGGCGAATGGCATTGGCTCGCGGAAGCACTGACTCCTTTCTCGTGACGACTTCGGAAACTCTCGGAGAGCTCACGTACATCCGAGTATGGCACGATAACTTCGGTAAGGACCCGGCTTGGTTCGTGAAGCAGATATCTATTCGTGAGATTGACACCGATGGAGTCTGGTACTTCGTGTGCGAGTCTTGGCTGGCGGTGGACGAAGGCGATGGTATGATAGACAGGATATTTCCGGTGGCGAGCAACGCGGAGTTGAAAGAATTTCGACGCTTGTTTTTGACGAAAGCGTACAAGGACCTGACAGACTCGCACCTTTGGTTCTCGGTTGTTTGGAGGCCCCCACAGTCCCCTTTCACGAGGGTGCAGCGCGTGTCTTGCTGTT
>NC_138150.1:18695352-18727852 GCF_964199315.1 Orbicella franksi | reverse complement strand
AGGTGTTTTTCCGCATTCTGAGGTCATAGCCTATCGCCTGTATCGTTATGTCGGTGATTTTCAATTGTTTGTTCTCGCCTGTGAGGTTTTGTTTTTTGCTTTTATTCTGTATTTCACGTACCGCGAGGCGAAGAAGCTTTACAAAACGCGAAGAATGTACTTCGCAGAGGTGTGGAATCTTATGGACCTAACTGTTTTAATACTCTGCTGGATTGCAATAGCGTATTACTTCATCTGTTTGGGATTGAGAAAATGGACAATTAACCTTTACCATAAAGATCCAACCAAGTTTATTAGTTTCCAACACGTTTCAACTTGGCAGCTAATGTTTGAGAGCGTGCTCGGAGTCACGGTGTTTGTGACGTGCATCAAATTCATCAAGATGTTCCGATTCAACCGACGAATCTTCCTCCTCTCATGTACTTTGAAACAAGCTAGTGGGGAACTCTTGCAATACCTTCTAGTGTTCAGTATTAACTTTCTAGCATTCTCGCAGATTTACCACTTTTTGCTAGGAAGCAGCCACGATTCCTTCAGCTCGTTGTTCAGCACCATGCAAAAACTTCTCAGTGTCCTCCTTGGCAAGTTTAGCTATCAAGAGATGAGGATTAACTCGTATAGGGTTCTTGGAGCAATGACATTCTTTCTTTACATAATCGTGACAAATTTCCTGTTTCTTAATGTTTTCATTGCCATCATAATTGAGTCTTTTGAAGTCGTAAAACAGCAGAACGACAAAATGCAAAACGAATTTGAAATGTTGGATTTCATCACGAAACGCTTCAAGGATTTCTTGGGTATACGCGCACTGAACAAGACCGCTGACTCAAAGTTCCAATACACAAATAAGGCGATATACAAGCACCCAAGCAAAAGGGAGAAACACAAGATGGCTGAAAAACTTGAACAAGCCCTAGACAGACTGGAGTGTTACATCGATGTGATAAACGATATTGAGAATGAAGATGACATGCTTTGTTGCTATGTATCACGGAGGATCCACCTCAGTTCTGCAAAGAAAGTGAAGACCGTAGAGCATTTCTTGTAATGTAAAGTAATGCTTCTATTCTTCCAGGTAGCCCTCAGTAATATAATAAATGGTATACGTATGCAGTATGCAGTTATCTTCGGCGAATATGAATATAGGTCATATAGAATCTAATAATCGTTTTTGTGATAACCGATTTTCATAAAAGCGTCTTGCATATTATTCTTCAGTACAAAGGAAACTGCGAGTGACGCTGCTGAGTTTGGCAGTCGTGAATGGAAAAATTTTGTCTCTATAAATGCTGCAATTTTAATTTGACCCGTGTTCAGTATTGTTTGTGTGCTGCATAATCGAACTCAGATAAACGCTCTGACAGATTTGCTTTCGGCTCAGCAGAAGTAATCTTATGAAAATTCTGGACAAAGCCCTTTTTTCAAAGAAAACAAATGCCCAAACAAAAGTGTCCATTAAGACGAACAAAGAATGGCACTTGGAATGCCCAGAATATCGTCAATATGGTAACTCTATGACGAACTGGAAAAATGCATAGACCATAAGTAAAGGGGAAAAAATATTTCTTCTGAAATACAGGGCATGCCTGTGATTTGGTAAAACATTACACCTAAAACAGGGAAGTAATCAATCGTTTCCAGGGCTTTCTTCGTCCAATCAAACTTGTCAAAAACACCCATGTAACCTCAAAGGGATTATACAAATAAAGAGAGGTTTGTTTAATTTTTGTCCTATTTTCCCAACAATTCGAACAAAACAGCTTTCAATACAGGTTACAATTAATTTTCTTATTTTCATATTTCATTGTTTTTAAAGTTATTTCACAAAAGTCCAAATACAGAGAGACGGTGGACTATCCATTCAGTCCTCGCTGAAAAGATCTTGATCCTTGCCGGATTTACCAGTTTCGATCATTGCCAAATGGGTTTTGATCATTGTTGGGTTGGTTTCCGTCGTCTTCATCGTCCTGGTCTGAAATCAGACAAATCAAAATACATCATTTATCTAAAATGTTCAGTGTTATTTAAAAATGATTATGATTCATTCAAACTGACTGGCCTGAATGATCCTCAGATTAATTTTTGTTTGGGCTTATACTGATATAAGTAGTATTTATTCCTGGCACAATCTACTCTAAACAGCTCCTACAAATTTCTATTTTCGGGAAAATTGAGATAAACGAGAAAGGTTTACGCGAGAATCCGAATAGCGTTTTATATCATAAGTCAAATTATTCTCGCCTTTTGATTGGTTCTTATTTATGATCAATTGAAGGACAGACGTATAGATAACGTCATTAACATTTTTTTGAAACGTATAGATTCCATGTCGCCGTCCGTCTCAGGCCCAGTAACAAAAGATTTAATGAGGAGAACCATGGCTGTGCACGTGCGTTATAAATCTATCTACATTTCTTTGCCGTCCTCTGCAAAACAACGCAAGCGTAAGATGTCAGTCTCACTGTGCGAATTTTACAAACAAATACTGAACTATATAATTCACTAACCACCTTTATCCTTCTTCTCACCTGATAAAATTTCTTTAACTACCGCTTTGACGACTGCAGTGAGCAAGGGGTCAAGGGCCTTAGCATTAGCGCCGGGAAAAATCAACGAGGGGGATTGCATGAACCTGATATCGCCAGCATGTCGATTTGAGTTAAACCAACGGCCTCCCGGACTAGTGACGTCAGAGAAAATGCTTAATACGATAAGCACAGACACCAGTTTGAACATGAACGCCATCTCGAGTAGTCTGCAAAAAGTAACAAGCGTGACGCAATTGTAGACATTTTCATGGCAACGAATCGCTTCCAAAATGTTTGAAATTGTTGTTGACAAACTCAAGACTTTCAATCCGAGAAGCACTTCTCTCATTACTCCATCAGAGTCTGCTTTTTATTATGAATTACGCGTTTGATTTTTTTTTGCAAGCTTTATGGGCCCAGAGAAGGGGATGGAGTGAAGAAAAGGGGGAGTCTTGGAAACTCAATTTTATGTTCGATGACTCAAAATTTGTTTTCAGGATTCTTGGAGACTGACACTTCTCACGGAGTACATGTCATTCATGATTTACAGATGGGTTTCTCACGACTCACCGACCACAAAAATGGCCAATCTTAGCTTTGCTCCCCCTCAAATTTCCTTCAGATCTTGTTATCACTTTAAGATTGAAGTTACGAGTAATTTTGTGCATGTTACATACCAAAAATAAATTCACTAATGTTTCCAAACTAATTCTTTTGATAGAGATTTTAGCTCGGATGATACTAACTATAGTGAAACCACAAGTATGTAATGTCATGATAATCGGGGAATGGAGAATGCCCCCGGGGGGGAGGGTACTGTCATATATGGGCTATATAGTTATGTGCCGCTGTGAAGGGTATGGTTTTCAAGCAGTTTACTCTAGGATAGGGTATATAAATCAAAGCATTTGGGTCTAGAATAGGGTATCATTTTTCGCGAAACTGACCAGTTGGTTGAAGATTTTAAGGAAACCAGGAATTGCCACTCAAAAATATAAAAAAATCAAATCGGTAAGTTTAAATTTACGTAAATAAGCCTCCACAGTGTCGATAGATGGGGGGATTTAGGGAGTTTACTCTAGTATAGGGTAGCAAAATTCAGCTGAACTAGCTCTGGTTTAGGCTAAGGGTTCCAGGGTCCCAGCGGCACATCCCTACCCAGAAATTCCCAAAGTACCCTCCCCCTCCGGAGAATGCCCCTCGAAAAGAAGAACTGCAAGCAAAATACCAGCACAGAACTGGAATGGAAGACGATCCAATAACAAATAGTGACAAACTGATCCTAGACACTATTGAAAAGTATTATCACTTAAGGAATCTACTCATCTGAAAGTAATACACTATTATATGACCTCGATGGTTATATTGAACACTTATCAATATCTTAACTCGCAGATGAGGACAGGAATAGAATTCATTTAAAGGATCATTAACTTTCTTGGAATGTAAACTACAGTTTCAGAACATTTTCAGGTTGATAAAACTGCCGGCCAAGATGGATTTACCTCTGAATTTTATAAACGTCTTGTTTCCAATGATTGGGGTAGGACCTATTTGGGAGTGCCAATGACGCTTATGACGCAAATAAATTTGCCATCTCCCCGCGAAGAGGGATCCTAACTTTAATTACAAAAGAAGGTGGCTCGCTGCTCGAACTGGTGACTCTTGTCAATGGGGACTAAAAGAAATCAACTATGACTATAACCAAAAGCCTAAAACCATCGCTTCAGCCAAATGTAGTACATACTGATCAAACTGCAGAATTCATTAAGGGAAAAATATAATAGGGTAAAATATCAGATTCATTACTGATATGGAATATCATATCATATATGGCATGGAACACGCAAAATCGCAAAACCTACCCGCTTTCTTATTTTCACTGACTGGACTTCCGAAAAGCCTTTGACTCTCTTCAATGGTCCTTCACGATGAGGATTCTAGATACCTTTAACTCTGGAACTTGAAGGCCCAGTCTCATAAGTACCTTTTACACAAGTATCGAAAGTGCAGGGATCAACAATGGTTTCATTGCCAACTGGTTCAAGCCTTCTAGAGGTTTACTACAAGGACACCCCTTATCGCCATGGCACCATACCCCGTTATCTTATCGAACAAAATCGGACAAGATCCAAGCAGGGAAGGAATCAAAGTATTTGTAAATGAAGGTACGTTTAAGTCAATTCTGTGGGGATTTGACCGCCGTTAAGAATGTCTTGAAAACAGTTGGAGACTTTGAGAGTTAACTGGTCCGTGGATAAATAGAAAAAATTCCAAAGCGATTTGGCTTGGAGGGTGTTATCGAAAGTGCAGTGTTATCGCCACACCTATCTATCTTATCGACGGAAATATTATCGAACAAAATCGGACAAGATCCAATGCAAGTAGAGAAGGAACATGAAAAGGGAGACGAAGTTACGTTAAGTCAATTCGAGAATGATGCAAATCTATTTTGCGCCGATTTGACTGCCGGAACGTCTTAACAATAGTTGGAGATTTTGGAGAGCTAACTGGTCCGAGGTTAAAGGACAGAAATCCAAAGCGATTTGGCTTAGCGAATGCTATCGAAAGTGCAGTAATCAACAATGGTTTCACTACGAACTGGTTCAAACCTTCTCAAGGGGTGTACTACAAGGATTTCCCATACCTATCACCATACCTATCTACATATTCTATGTGTTTCGATCTATTTGAGGTCTTTGTTTGTTTGTGCGTTTTGTGTCATAGCTTCGATAGAAGAGTGAAAATCATCAAAATACTCTTCCAGAAAATCCCGATTGGTAGTCAATTTCCGTGTTAGCAGTATTCCGAGCACTGATTGGTTGTCAGGCCCGATGATAGACTTACTTACATAGTTGGGTTTTGAACAGTAATCTTTTCACAAGTACTTTAAATCCAAATTGGAATATTTTCAATTTATAATTTTTCTAAACAAATATATTTTATCTGGAGTTCTCCAATTCAATACACTACCATTAAATGTTTAATACTCATTTTCTCTTGCTTCTTTTCTTTTAAAAAACGGGCAAATCTACATTTTAAGCTTAGTTTTATGATCTCGTTTGCATTAGATTATTTGAATATTTTTATTGCATTTTTCCCCATGTACATACAGCAACATGTGAATATCTCACCCCGGCAATCACTGGAAGGAGTTTTACATCTTTTGTTCCACGGCTGGCCTCTCACGATGCCAGTGAGCTACCCAGATAATGCGAAGTTGAATTTTTTCCGTGTTGTTTAATTTTTGCTGCTTTAATTCTTTATGCTGTGAAGGTCTTGCGGCGTTGCCCCTAGCGAATTTCACTTGCTTTTAGCAGAGACTGGGACCAACATTTTTTACATTAACCATAGTAACATCCGTCTTCCGTAGAATATGGCTACCACAGACCTCTTTAAAACACGTCAAACAGCCGTTAAATGTAAGGTGAACAGTCAAGAGGTAATTAGCCAATATCCGATGAAGGGAAGATGAACTGTAAGAGGGATAATATCCCATATTAACCTGTTTGCCAAGTTATTTCTCTCAAGTTATTTCTAGATAAGTGTTAAAAAATGCAGTAGATATACCAAGAGCGTTTGTGCGTTTGGAGCATATTGGGGGAATGAATCTTTCACCTTCGTGAAGACGAGTTTGATGTTAATGGGCTTAAAAATGTAAAGGAGTTGGCGAGTTTTGACCAGTCTGTGCTGTGACCGAAAATCGCCATATGTAAGGAATCTTGAAGTAAACCTGAGGCCCTTCGGACTTTTTTATTTTCGATTTGTTTATTGCGCGCTCCTGCTGAGATCCTTCGTAGTGATCCTGTCAATTACATGAATGGGAAAGAGATTCTTACGTAGAGTTAGAGTTAACTTCTGAATATTATTATGGATAAGCAATAGACTGCAAGGCTGATACTGCGTGAAAAACGTTTCAAGACACCAACATGACAAGAACCGATAAAGTAGGATCGCAACAGTGGACAGCTGTTTCGCCCTTCTTGGGGCTCGTCAGCACTGTGTAGCGAAGATATGTAACGCCAGTCCAAAAGCCAACGTACATAAATTGCAAAAATGACCCGTGCACTATATCAAGTTCCGTACTTTGAACTCACTTGCGCCCCGAAACACGCGTTTCCACATCACGTGTTTCGGGGCGCAAGGAGACAAAGTGTCAAGATTGGTGTCTCGAAAAGCAAAAGAATAAATGTGGCTGGACAAGGCCCGCCTAGACATTTAAACATTCAACCGCATGGCCAGTACCATGCTCAGATCTCTTGTAGATCCTGCGTTGGCAGCGTTTATCGTATGCGGTCCATTGCAGTTTCTGATTTATTATTATGGAAACCTTCCCCGTGCTATTGATAAAATTTACAAATTCTATCAAACTGGGATCGTGGCGAGCCTCATCTTATAGGATATAGGTTCAAAACTCACTAAAGGTGCAGGATCGTCCGAATCGAAAATGTCAGACTTCTGTTTGAATTGACATACGTGGCTCAAGCAAGCCGCTGATTTTTCACCTCCACTCATTTCCATTGTTTTTAAAACCAGTCAAAATCCAGTCTGTAACGGAACTCTCCAGCAGCGTCCCGGGTCGCTCGTTTCCTCAAGCTTTGGCTGTAAGGAACGACGACTCCAGGAACGAACAAGTAGAAGGGCTTGCGCACAGAAACACAAGATGAACAAGTTCTTGACAGGCTGGAATGTCACATCGATGTGATAAACGACATTGAGAATCAAGATGACGGCTTCTCTTTTGACACGAAGTGGTCAAACATCTGGCGTGATGAGTGGTGATGATGTGCAGTTCCCGCCAAAACTGCTACTTGTCTTAAAGTACGCTAACCTTGACCAAGAGAAAATTTATCGTGCCTTGACCCAATATGCAGAGAGAATCTGAACAATTGTAACTGAACTCAGAATATTTTTGAACAATGATAATGGCAATGACAACGATGATGGATAATGATGTATATCATTCGGAAATATATTTAGAGGAAAACAAAGCATTTTAATAATGAAGAAATGTTTCTTTTTTTTTTTTTACTTTTTAAGTGCATTGTAATGAAATGAAATGAAAATAGAGGATAAACAAAGACGACATCTCCCTCAAAGACACATCGTGTCTTAACTCATTTATAAAATGCAGCGCAAACATGGAAGGTACATTCATTCTCAGCTATGTAGTCATAAAAATATTTATCGCGATTTGGGTCTCCTTGTTAGAGTTTGATCTCAGTAAGGAGTATAGCACCAGACAAAAACCAAAACAAGCTAAGGCTTTAGAAATTTATTTGAGTTGAAATAAAAAAACACAGTGGATAAATCCTTGAAAATTAAGGATGAACTAAAATAGACTTTTGTATATAATGCTTTCACAAACCACACAATGCATATGAAATTCATAAACATGTTTCAGAAGAAGCATCATCCATTGTCAGCGGTACAAGAATACCAATAACAAAGATATCAGTGACGTCAGCTATTGTTATTAATATGCCTACCGAAGAACTATTGGCTGGTGAAACAAAAATTCTTTTTGTAACGTTTTGAACATTGAAAATGCATTTAAATTAGCCTCCCTGAACTCGTTTGAGAGTAATAATGCTTTTAAATTATCAACTAAAAAAACGAGGCTTATAAATAAGCAGCCATTTTTGAATAGGGTCTATACGTTTATAATTATCTTATTCCATTGACCTACTTTTCCACGTCTCCACTGGCTGTTCCGCTGTAAAAAAGGTAACTAGTTCATAACGCTGCACCGAGCGTGACAGTGTTCCCCGGCTTTGGCATTCTTTTACTTCACGCGGGGGGATGGGGGTGGGGTTTGCGAGCGAAGCGAGCAAGAAGAAATAGAGATCCCCACCCCCCACCCAGTCAAGTCTTCCGTCTGGCACTGGCGTCCAGTTCTCTCGCGATCCTATCCGCGCGTTCAACGATCGAATAAAAATACGAGAAAATAGAGGGCTGTGAACAGTCTAGCAAAAATTTTCGGACGATTTTAATTGCTGGCAAAAACAGTGTCTGAAAATAAAACCGTCCGAAATTTTTAAGCGTCCGAAATATTTACAGTACAATATAAAATTTTGAAGTAGCTCCAAAGCTCTTAGTTTCCTTTATGGAGCGAACTTTACTTGAGACACTGCTGAGAGATCTTGAGATACGCGACGGCTTGATAGAATTTGTGTTATTTTCTCGTTGGTGTATGGCTGGTTTGCAGTGTCACGCCATCAAAAATAAAAATCGTAACCATTCCATAAATTAAGTCAAGAAGCTGAGATATGAAAGATGATTGATAGATAAATAACATCGCCAAGTTTTAAGTCTGTACGGTTTTCCATCCGCGCGTTATTCGGAAAAGTGTTTCACTCAAATTTATAGAGCTTTGTATGGTGTCGCCATGTTTGTGCCCCTCCGAGGGACACAAACATGGCGGCCGCAAAGTAACAGAAACATTTGTCATTGAGTTTTGCCATTGAAACGAAACGTTATTACTCTAGAGCTCCGATACATTGAAATTAGTACTTTGTCTAGGGCAAGAACTGTTTAGTTAGTAAAAACTTGAGCAATAACTCATCTTTTGACTTACTCGACAGCGTTATCGAGCCGCCATTTTAATGTCACGCAACGCTTAAACTTGGAAATCCGACGTGCTTCATTACTTAATGAGGAACCCTGTCGGGCTTAAACGTTGCAAAACGTCAAGTTATTAGAGGGTCTTACATCTGATGAAACTAAAACTTCACAAGGATTGGTAATTTCTCATTTTGGAAATTGATGACGTCACATGAAAACCGGCAGAATCGTAGAACCTTGAGGGTGCTGTAAAACTATCATTTTCATAGATAAAGTCGCGTTTTGTAGGCGTAAATTTAGTTTAGCTATGTTTCATCACAGTGTCCGACATTTTCACGTCCAAAATTTTTTGCAAGTCAGGCATTTCCAGCACCTGGCATTGTCAACGCACTTGTTGCGTCATTCGTCAAAACTTTGTCACGCCAAAGGTTGCGTGAGAAACTCCAACCTCGTTCCCAGGTCCTCTCTCTTCCTCCCTCGAGAAAGTACCCTGGCTGCGGCTGGTCACGTGTCTACGTATGCCAACCAAAGCCGCACAGAGGGTGGGTCCTCAACTTAAATTTAGTCAACACTGTCTAGGGAGGTGAATGTTGCGCTGCTAGCTATACAGACGTTATTTATTTAAAAGTGAAGCAAGTTGTTTGTCAGAGATCCTGCCTGACCAATGCTTCGTCGCTATGATCTGAACTTCTATGAATATGAGATGCTAATTGAGAGGGAACTCCGCTTATTTTTCAGTGCTTTTTAAAAACCGTCAACAAGCCACTAGAGTTGGTAACGCTACCTGACAAATAGGGGCGTCCGACATATAGGGGCGCTATATCAAAATACCAAAAGTTTATCATTACCTCTGCATGGTTAATGTGTCACACTACCAATAAATGATTTGTGTTAAAATGACAGCTTTTGACTTCTAGTCAGTGGCGACTATTAGAGGAAGGAAAAGACTAATAATAAATCGGTTTGCTGAGCTGAGGTTCGAAGAATGGAGGTGTCAAGAAATCTAGATTCACTAGATCCACAAATTTTCTAAGTCTCAGTATGAATAATGTGGAGCATTTTTCAGGATTTCGTAATTCTTAAGAGATCTATAAATGGCTGAAGTCTCCTACATGTATTGCGAGTCAAGTTCAGTAAACTTTAATTTGAATGGGGCGATCTGTTTCTGAAATTGTTACAGAATTGATCCAAATAACTTTAGCCACGCGCGGATCTGGGCTGTTAGGTTTTGGTGAATTCATAAATGCTTCATGCTTTCAAAATTGATTAATTTATCGCGTAGTCTCTTTCGCAGCCGTTATTGCGAAGGAATCTGCATCGTAAACACAATACTGATCGTTTTCAATGTCACGCAATAAAAAAATAAATACAACACCAATACAGTACCAGTGGATAAAGTCAAGAAATAGATAAAGAAGATCATTATTTTTCTTAGTGTTAGGTCTTTGCGTTTTCCCAGACTTAAGACATTCGTATAACTGTTTCGCACGAAATTTCGGAGCTCACAGTATGGAAACGCCGTGTTGGATTACTTTCGTGGTCAACCAATATGGCATCTAGGCTACTGATTATCTGTATTGAAAAAACGAGCATTTACAATTAAGCACTTTTCCTAATGCTCTAACTTCTAAAAAGGCTAAATAACTTGAGATAGTTATATATTTTTCTACAAACGCGATCGTAACTCCGTGTCACGCTCAACTGCCATCAAAATACGCGTGGTTGAAGTGTAAACAGATATAAATTAACCGTCTCTTATGCCAGGCTCTCAAGTTTTGTTTTACGTGCACGTATTTAGAGAGGTAAGATTGGAGATATTAATAATTCCCATTTACGGCAAACAGCATATATTAATGTTTCGGCATTTCTCTTGTATACTTCACGTACCTGATATATAGGGGCACATGACAAATAGGGGCATCTGACATCTAGGGGCATCTGGCAAATAGGGTCTTCTGACATATAGGGGGATCTAACAAATAGGGGCATCTGACATATACGGGCGTCTGACATATAGGGGCATCTGACAAATAGGGGCACATGACATATAGGGGCATCTGACATATAGGGGCATCTGACAAATAGGGGCGTCTGACAGATAGGGGCGTCTGACATATAGGGGCGTCTGACATATAGGGGCACATGACATATAGGGGCATCTGACATATAGGGGCATCTGACAATTAGGGGCATCTGACAAATAGGGGCGTCTGACAAATAGGGGCATCTGACATATCGGGGCGTCTGACATATAGGAGTGTGAGATATTGGCGATGCCGGTTTCTAAGATTTGATCGGACATCATAGTTTTTTTCTACAAATGTATTCTGTTGCCATTCATTATCTTTTGAAAGTGGACACTCTCGTAAGCGGACAGCTCTAGTTACTACCGCCGTCACAAAACCCTGTCAGAGCGTATCTACAAAGATATTACCTTAATTGGCAGCCTGGCTTCACGAGCCCCTATCTCTCTCCTCCACAGAGGCTTCCTAGGGGAGGGGAAAGTGAAGTGAGAGTGGGCGCGGGGGGACGATGAGAAGAGGAGAAGGGCGGAAACATCCTTTATTCCCTATCTTCAGCCTCCGAACTACCAGCTTACATGGTCAAAGCAGCATGAAAGAGGCC
This sequence comes from Orbicella franksi, assembly GCF_964199315.1. Lineage (NCBI taxonomy): Eukaryota > Metazoa > Cnidaria > Anthozoa > Scleractinia > Merulinidae > Orbicella > Orbicella franksi. Next base: position 18,716,135 of record NC_138150.1, on the reverse strand, counting down.
TCGACGGAGGAGAGAGAGCCCCTATAGTTGTTTCAGGCAGCCAGTCCTCTATTTAGTAAGAACTCAAGTGAGAACTTTAAGCTCTTTTTTGCAGACGAATTGTACTTGGGTTGTTATGAAACACAGAATAATGAATCGAATCTTTACAAGCCAAGGCTTAGTACAATAAACTCATATAAGTGCATCGAGGCCTGCGCATATGAGATGTTTCCACTGGCTGCAGTTCTCAACGACACTGATTGCCACTGTGCAAACGACAGCGTAACTCCGCTGATCGAGACTGATCCATGTGGCGGCTCACGTAAATCCACGAACAGATTTGAGGTATACAACACCAGCTGCCTTCTGGTGGAATTTGTTGAAATTTATCAGGAACTGACATTCACAACATTTCCACCCAATATAACGCCGTCAGTATCTTCATCTCTCATGCTTGTCACGCCATCAAGTGTGACAGCAACGAATTCGTCACAAACAATAGTATATTCGGTGGATTTTGGCGATGGAAGGAGTAACGGGACACGGGTCCTTAGACACTATTATCTCGCTATTGGCGAGTTTAACATCACTTTAGTGGCATCCCGAGGCAACTCGACCATCTTCGTATTGTCCCGCAGGATTCGGATATTATCCCGAGCCAAAGTAGCTAACGTGTCGTGCTCCGCCATAAAGCCAAACCATACAGTTGTGTGCAAATTGAATGGTCTGAGAGGAAGTGACATCACAGCTTCGATAGCAATGTACAATACAGGCCAAAACGTGTCGCTCTTAGTTCCAGGTATGTTTTCAATAAGTACGTGGTGTAACACCCCTTGAAGAATAATTTCATTATACTCATAAACTTATAAACAATATAGACAGTGACGTGGACAAATGTACCCAAACAGGGCGGGGATGGGGTGAGAACGCTAGAACGGGCTTCTTTTTGCTTAAAAAGGGAGGGTGTGGAGTGAAGGCTAAGAGAGTGAGGGGGGAAATTTATCGGTCGTTTAATTTGGGTCTTATTATTTGAGCAAAAAGGAAGGAGGTACCATTGGTCTGTATCTTTAACTATGCCACTAGCTGCTGTACTCCTGACTTTGTGTAAACATAGTTTAGGGGGAATAATAGGTTGTTTGCTGAACGCTTTGGGAGAGAAGACCGATGTCTAGTTTGGTAGAGCGGTTTTCAATTGACTGTCATAAAACCAAACCCAAAGTAGTCACTCTAGCCAATCACAAAGGACACAGACAATCCAGAGAACCAATCAAAACTTGAAGTAATTACATGTAGCTGACGCAAAGCGCGGGAAAACGAGTGCGAGTGAGTTGCAATTGGTTTTGGTTTGACTTCTGATTGGATGAAAAAGTGGCGCGAGTTTTCTAAGCTAATCGTGTAGCATAGTTGATGCAAAACCTATTACTTTTTGACACTTAAATAAAAACTGCTGTATTATAAGAACCTTATCAGTGATTGGAAGGGGCAGTGTAGTGTTTAAAACTCTCGTCTCAGTTTTGACCGTGCATTTGTCAGTTGGTAACCTCATCATTAACTTTGTTTTCTAGATGGGGGCCAATTAGAAAACCAAATAGTTTACTTGACCCCCATACTCTATTTAATATTTATCAACCGAAAAGGTATACTGTAAACATTAAAAAGTAACTGTTCACCTGTTACTGTAAATTGAGAGGAAATAATGTACATTGCTTCGATGTTGATCTGTTTTTTCAAGGAATGAAACAATAGCGTCTTTCTTTTTTCTTTCTGTTGAAGTTGAAGCAGCCATTCGACTAAAACTATGGAGTCTAGGGACCCTGAGAAATATTTGGATATGTTGCAACAGAGCAAGTGTAAGAATACATGTACCACTTATATTTTTCTTTTCACCTCCTAGACGTGCCACGATTGGTAATAGGGAGCACAGGGGTTCCAATAACCAACCAATCAGCTGCGAAGAATGAATCTGGAGCGTATTTACTTCCTTCTCTCCAGTTTATAACGGAGGCCACAGTGGAGGCCTGGGAAGTATATGCTGAGTCTCCTGGTCGCATTCAGTTGCAGGTGAGGACGTGTTTCTCTCCACACGAACTACTTTTGATTTTAGCAGGAGGCAGAAAGCTGATTCGTTCCCAGTAACCTCTAATAACTTCGTTTTCTTGCACAAAATGTTGGCAGTGGTGGTGTAGTCATTCACGAAAAGGAATTTATAATTCAAAAACCCACATCAGATTGTAAATAGTGAAAGATGTGAAACATTTTGTGTCTCCAACCGTTTAATTTGTCGCCAAAAATTGGTCATCTGCGTCTAGTCCGACGATTCACTTGTAGATCGTCAAGTGTCGCCAGGTAGGAAAATAGTTGAGTTATTTTGAACAAAATATGTTGTCCTTCATCAAATTAAACGCAGAAATCTCGAGTTAAGTATTAGATGAGGGCAAAGCAACTTTAGCATTGTCTTTATTTTTGCCAGCTGCGGAGAAAATGACATGATGACTGCGAAGAAAATGACTTTTACTCAGTGGGCGCAGTCGCAGTATGAAAGAAGGAATGAACCAGGGAAGGTGTCATCCAAGATTAAGACACCCTATTAAAAGAGAGGAAGGGGATCAACCGAGATGGTGCTCGAACGAAAGCTACGTAAGATAAAAGACGTTTCAAATCAACGATTCTGGTCTTGTACCCCCGATAGAGTGAAATTTGCTTCGTCCCAAAACTTACAGGGTGGGGTACATCACTGGGGAGTTCGTATGTACAAAACGGTGACCCTAGCATTCGTTACATCTAAGCTTCGCCAGCAGGGTTTTCCTCAATCTTAACGCATCTCTGGTGTAACGGAGCTGCTTAGTTTGATCTAATTAGCCTTTTTTTCATAGATTTACAGGGCAATTTTGAATTTGACGAAATGTAAAGGAAGCCGCTATCAGCACTCGTCTTGTGGGGACTGGACTCCAGCTAACGGTGACTGTAATCAAGTATGCATCAAATTAATTTACCGGCCGAAACTATCCATCGTGTCTTGCGGGCGTACTATCAGTAGTTATTCCAAAGTGTACAGCATTGACACCAATCTTACCGTGGGATATAACTTGATAGTCATACCGCAAGAGCAGAGGTTTATTACACGTGAAGGAGACATACTAGGATTTTATAGAAACACTTCCGGTGCTGTCATTCAGACAATTACCGCTGGGCAAGATATAGGTGGTTATTTTTTTCCGGCGCAGGATATGTCCAACTTGGATATCAAGAATGGTATAACCTCGAACATCTCTTTTCGCGTAAAATTACACAGCTCTGCTGAAGTTAAAGCCGAACTCGCTTTTTGGTGTTCGACATCCGTTGGGCTGCATTCCCTGACGTCGACTTTCCATAACGCTCTAAGCTCATACAACGACAGCAAAGCTCTCACCTTTCGATCTTTTATCGCAGTACAAAATGCGATTGCACAACTAGACACACAGCGACAGATATATATTGAAGTGAACTCGACAGAAGTCTTCACTGCAAATGTAACACAGGGCACTAACGTTTCGTGCGAATGGTACGTTCCCAACTCAAGTTTAACTGCCGAATTACAATCACCTTACCTCAAAAACAACACCACTACTGAAGGTGGAGTTTTCCAGTACAGCTTTTTGTATCGTTTTACCGGATATATTCCGCTCGTGGTAACCGCATACAACCTTGTCTCCAAAGAGCGCCGCACCCTTAACCTTTTCGTACGCCAGCCAATCAAGGGTCTAAAGGCAAATATGTGTAACGGAGAGTTTGCTTACAACAACGCTCAAACGTGTTTCAATTCCAGCGTGACACGGGGTACTGATGTCGGCTGCACTTGGGTTTTTAAACAACCACCCAGGAAAAAAGACGACTGCAGCAAAAAGAAAATCGGTGAAACCATTTTTCGTGGATTCACTCCCGTTGGATTTAGGAACTTCACTCTATACTGCTACAATAACATTTCCAGTGTGTCTGTGGATTATTCTGTGCAAGTTATTGCTAATCCGCTGTCCATTGACGTCCCCCTGAAAGTTCCATCTAATGTGCCGGTGAAAGTAACTTGCCAAGTCAACTGGTCCGGGGGGACACCGGACTCGTTCTTCGCGCAGCAGGGGGTGAGCGGAAAAAATGGAACAAACATAGTCCAAGATCCTGTTTTAACATTGCATTCGGGTGGGATCCGTAACAGTAGCACAGGTCCAGTGATTATATACAGGAAATTCAAGAGATATCCCTTCTTAAAACAGAAAGTAACATGCAAGGCAAAAAATTATCCAGACTTAAATACTGTTATTTCTGTAAAAGCACTTTACAGCATAACAGGAATCAACATGACTTCCGATTGCCCCTCGAGAATCGAGGTAGGGACGAAGTGCGCCTTCGAAGTTCGGTTGCTTCGTGGGGACAGTGCAAGCTTTACGTGGACTGTTTCCGAAGGCGACACTCGTGTTTCCGTGTACAGCGAGAAAAAAAAAATCCAGCATCAGTTTCTCAACACAGGCCTAGCCAATGTTACAGTAAATGTCAGTAACGGAGTGTCTTCGGGTACAAAGACGAGTCAGTTTTTCGTGTATTGGCTCTCCACGCGTGAACCTCGCGTAACTGCGTCACCGTCCATTCCACTCTTCCAGTCGTCCACTATGTTCAAGTCTTCATCGGCTATCACAGAGCATTTATCTTCCAGGTCCAGCAGAAACGTTGCGAAACACTCTAATCACGTAAAAGGGACAGTAATATCCATCCTGCCTACCAGTACTACCAAGTCAAACTCTACAGCTAGTATTATGAATAAGATTCCGTCGTTGAAAAACGCTGAACTTCGTCACGCTTCTGTTGGACTTGTTGGTCACGCAATCACCTTCTCCGTTGATCACGTGGAGAGGCCAAACCTCTTCCGCTTTAGGTGGAACTGGGACGGTAAATCAAATTTAGAGGAAGCTAGTTCCATTGTAACACACACCTTTACCGAGCCAGGTCAATATTTCATCACCGTGAATATCTCCTCTACAGTTGATCACGTGGTCTTAGATGGTCACGTGACAGTTCAACAACGTATCGAAGGCTTACTTATCAGAGATTTGGCTGTGAAATCATCAAATGTTCTACACGTGAAATTTGAGATTTTGCAAGGGACCAATGTCACGTACTCTGTGGAATATGGTGACGAAACTGGTGAGTAAAAAACTTAGTTTTTATTATGAAGTAAACAACAACAATGTGAGTAAAACTAGATTTTATTTTTTCTAGTCATAAAACAACCAATGAACTGAGTGACCAGGCATATTTTAAATAAGCTTGATCGATACATTTTAAGACGTGTTCTTTAGTTGTGTATAACTACACACACATAGAACGGTTTTCATTGTAATTGGTAACTGGTAATTGGTAATTGGTTTTAAATCACTACACACGATTGGCTTAAAAAACTCGCGCCTCTTTTTCATCCAATCAGAAGTAAAACCAAAACCAAACGTGACTCACTCGCACTCGTTTTCCCGCGCTTTGCGTCAGCTACAAGTAATTACTTCGAGTTTTGATTGGCTAGAGTGATTACTTTGGCGATTGAAAATCGCTCTATTTTGCGTTACACGGGTTTCGTTATCATCCAGCGCGTGGTACTACAAGTAGTAAACAGAAATTAAAAACGTTTGTTGTGGCAAAACTCAATGTATGGCGGGAATCGTGACACGGAGAACTTGGCCGGTCCTGAGTTTAGCGTGATGCGCGATTTCTGAGCCAAGGCATGTTCCTCAGTATGTTCATGATAGCGCTTCGAATGTGCCTCATCTTCCAGCAGTAAATTACAGGATTCAAAGATGAATTAAGAAATACGAGAGTCATCGAGAAAAGATAAAATCTCTTCAAAGCCATACTCGGACCGTAAATTTGAACGGCGACCATACAGATCAAGTGCGGTAAAAAACAAAACACAAACACAAGATACACATAGAATATACCGACTGCATATTTAATGCGACCAGCAAAGTTTGACATTTCTTCATTCTCTGCTACTTGCTGTACTTGAAGGAGTCTTATTTGGCTCCGATGGTGTCGTACTGCGAAGTAAATTTTTCTGTAAGCCGCTGTTGTGAGCAGGAGACCAGCAGCTCCACAAATGCAGAAGATAATGCAGTGGACCTCGGATGGATGCCACAAAAATAATGAAGAAAGAAATGCACTTAACACCCATATTAAGATCACCACAGCAACAACACGCTTGCGAGTCACAAGTTCCTGGTATCTGAGATGAAGATGAATAACTAAAAACCTGTCTACACTTATAGCTACAACACTGGAAAACGACGCTCCGGAAAACAAGCACTGGATGATGTGAAACGCCACATAGCTTGCACAGCTGCCATTGTTTTGCAACCACTTCACCAAAAGTGAGGTGTAAAATGGCTGGACCAATAAACCAACACCAACATCAGAAACAGCAAGACTCAGGAGCAATGTTTTTAAAGTCCTCGGCAACGACGGCGTTTTTCTTATGGCGTGGATTGTTACAATGTTTAACATGATGGCGGTATAGGACAGAAAACTGTTGAAGACACAATTAGCGAAGTAGGTTGAATGGAGATCTTCAACTTTGGAGACTGAGGGAAAATACCGCAGCAATACTTCACATGGTTTGTTCATAATGTCGACTCAAGTTTTTTCAAGTCACTTCGAGCTGTTATACAAAATGTTTCATAAGGTTCTGAATAGTTTACGTCCTTAGCAATCGACCATCAAGCTAAATCACCTGCCTCAAGTTCAGGGCTTCATGACAAAAATCTACATTTTGTAGATGATCTGAGACGAAGTGTAAAATTACAGGAGTCAATTTCTTTTCCAGTGTTGTCTGCTAAAAAATACGATGAAAACTACGCCAAAGTCAATGCTGAAAAAACCAAACTTCTTAAGCAATCTTTTGAAAGACACGAGGAGAATGGAATAAGATAAGACTGAATACTAAATAGGCTAAAACTCCTATGAAACCATCTGCCCGACGTCAATAACCGTTCGACCGATGTTAAATTGAACACGCGGTGCGTCTGTGAATATTCATTTTTGAGTAAGACTAAACCTGAAACTGATAGCTGTGCCATAACGCTCTGGAGTGATGGGACTGCAACAAGAGAACACATTTACAAGTTATATACAGAGCGCTTTTCACGGAAGGTTTTTTTGATGAGATAAAGAACACCACCTGATGTACTAAAAAAAGGTTTATTTCCTTTTCGCGAAGATCCGGCGTAAACTTGTAAAAAAAGTGCTTCAGAGGTAGTTTCCCCTCTTCTTTGCGTCAAAAAATTACTTTTGATCTGTTTTTTTCTTTTAAGATATTCTCGAGCTTTAGATAGTGGAGAGCGGGAAATTTAATAAACAAACGAAAACCGAAGTAAACTCACGTATCCCAGGATATATGTAACTGCTGGGAAACGTGCAGCAACTTCCTTCAGCTCACAACAGCTTTCGTTTTGCACGTGATTGGACGGAAAGAAGACTACTTAGTTCTGATTGGTTAAAGCACGTTGCACGAGATTTTTTACCCAATCACAAAAGAGCGCTCGGGTATCTATGGAGCATGTACACATAATATGTTTCTAAGAAATTTTGGCAATGCAATTAAACCGCAAGTCCCCAAAGACCGATCTCGAAAGAGAAACAAAATTTCTATATCTACTCTCCTGAAAGGTGCATTTACAAAAAAAATATCAGCTCTCATAGTAGAATGAAAACGATTTACCATAAGCTACCCGGAAGCTTCTGAACAAAATGACTACGTCTCAATTTATTCCACTCTGGCACGGGTGATATGCGCGCTGAAAAAGACAATCGTGCTCTTTGAACTAAGACTGTTTCTATCTTGGTTTCTATTTTTAGAATTAAAAATAATAATAATAATAATCGACCATCTGCGAGTCAATAACCGTCAAAACCAAGACTTTGTGATGTCTCTTTCAGGTTTATTGATAACAATCTAATCATGTATTGGCCGTATTTGAATTTGGGTACATAAACTGAATCATCTTTGCAATTATCACCGTACTGCGAAATAAAAATCCTTTGCTAGGTTTGGAGCGACTAATTGACGATAGATTCTCAGATGAAAAATGTTGCGCACAAGATGTATATTTGTGGAAAGTTGCCTTAACATAACAAACGAAAAAAAGATAAATCAGCTTTTTATATGCTAATTGATAGTAAACCTGTATACTTCTGTAAAACGAGGATTGTCCATATTTGTGAGAAGTGTTATTTGAATACATTCTCAAGCAAAAGAATATTTAGAACGGGGAAATGCAACCTCGTTCCCAGAGTCTTCGTTCCCCTTGACCAGCGGTCGGAAAGCACGCGACCGTGGAAAGTTCTCTTTGAAAGTTTGGAAAATATGGACCGGTTAAATTGCGCTTGTTTAACTGACAAACACTTAGCTCGATCTAATCGACGATGCTTCACTTCCTCAAATTTGAATTGTTTTTAAAACCAGTCAAAGTCCAGCTTGCAACTGAACACTTAAGAGTCGCTCGTTTTGTCAAGCTTGAGGAGTAAGGAACGAAGGTTCCAAGAACGAGACTGGGGAAAAATGTAACTAGCGAATCAAGATTTAAATACGTAAAGTAAATGACTGGTAAGAACCCTACGGGAAACTTCAAGTAAGCTTACTTACGACTGATGTTGTTTCGCGTTTGATTGCCTAAGATTACTCTTTCGCTTTGATTGGTTAGCCCAGACACGCTGCACGAGTCTTATTGACCAATTGCAAGAAATAGTCTAGCTCAGACTCTCTCTCTCTTTCCTTCTGTGTCACGCAACGCTGGTGTGGTGTTGCGTGACAACAAGAGGGCCAGAACTGGACTTACGTAAGAAATTGATCGAAGGCCTTCTGCGGACGTCATGAATTAAGGACGCAAAAGAATCAACAGAGAACAATGAGAGTCTATCCTTTAGAAATTCTGCCAGACATGTTCGCTAACAGCTCACTGCCTGTTCTGTTCTAAGTCAAGCACATAATAATTTGTGTAGTTGTTGTTCCCAGGAACGACATGGCCAGTTCAACAGTTAGTGCGATGCCAGATTTCTGTGCGAAGACATGTTCCTCAGTATGTTCATGACAGCGTGTCGAATGTGTCTCATCTTCCAGCAGTAAATTACGGGGTTCAAAGATGAATTGACAAATATGAGAGTTAGTGAGAAAAGTAAAAATCTCTTCCAAGCGATGCTCGGGTTGATGATTTGAAAGGCAGACGAAGTTATAAAAACAGGGAGATAACAGACCAAAAACACGAGATAAACGTAAAACGTTTCCACGGAAGATTTGATGACCTCAGCAAAATTTGCTATTGCGCCAGTCTGTGTCGCATTCTGTACTTGCAGGACCTGAATCTGATTCTTGTGGCGTCTTACGGCTAAATAAATCCTAATGTAGACCAGTGTTGTAAGAAGAAGACCAATGACAGTACCGATGGACAGAATTAAGGCGCGAATATCTGGTGGAGCCCAAAAGGGTATCAAAGAGAAATACGCACTTAACACCCATATTGAGATCACCATAGCAACAACACGCTTGTGAGTCGCAAATTCCCGGTATCTGAGATGAAGATGAATAGCTAAGAACCTGTCTACACTGACAGTCACAACACCAAGGAACGAAGCGGTTGAAAACAAGCCAACAATGATGTCAAAAGCCTTGTACAAGTTACACCCAGGATCGTTTTGTTGTAACCACTTGACCAGAAGTGAGATGTAAAATGGTTGACCGAATAAACCAACGCCAACATCAGAAACAGCAAGGCTCAGGAGCAATGTTTTTAAAGTCTTTGGCAACGACGAAGTTTCTCTTATCGCGTGGATTGTTACAATGTTCAACATGATGGTGGTATAGCACAAAAAACTGTTGAAGACACAATTAGCGATGGACGTCGAATAGAGTTCCTCAACTTCAGATATTCTGGGGTAGTACTGCAGCAATACTTCACAAACGGATTTTCTCATAACGTCGTCTCAATGTTCTCGTACAGACCGTCCGAAACGAAGCTTCAAATATGGTTTCCTTTCGCGGCACCACGAACGGCAATAAAGTGATAATTTTGAACAGATGGAGGAGTGAAAATTCCAGAATAACTTAGATGCTTTTGCTTCCGTGAAATATAAATCTTTCAAACTTGTACGTGGGTCGTGCTTTCTCGTAACTGATTAGACTAAAACCAAGCCGTATGGCACTGGTGTGATTCGTCTATCAACTTTATTGGTCACAAAATTACAATATAATTAAAAGAAGAAAAGGACCAATAGGAATTGCGCGAACGGGAAAATTCGGCAGGTTTATTAAACAGACCATGTCGTGTGTTTGTTGAAACAGGAAGAGCTCTCTCGAGTTTAGACATTTTGTATGTGGTCAATACAATGTCGGATATGGATACATGGATATGAAAATTTCATGGATATTCATTGGATGAACTGCATGGACATTTAATGCTGTCAAAAAAACTCAATGACAAGTGCCATGTATTTAGACATTTGAAGATACCGTTTTAAAGGCTATTACTGAATAAGCTTGATTAGTTATGGGATTCACAGAAAATTTGGGCTTAAAAACGAGTACAGGAAGTATTCAATCGCAAAAGTTTTCTAAACACGACAAAAAGCAATATGAAGAACACATGGGCGTTACTACAAAGCGTTTTATATCAGTGTTGATCCACGGTAAACGTGTCTAAAACAAAGCCCTTCTAAAATGCTTCCTCATTGCTTTACTTCCGAAAGTTGCAGGTGTTTCCGTGTGGGATATTCTCGAGTATTAGAATATTTGGAGCGGAAAAAAATAACGTATGTAAAGTTACGCAGCCGCTGGCACTGGGGAGGGAAACTTCACGCAAGCCAACTCACTGACTGATGATTGCCAGGTTCTTTTCGTTGATTGGTAGAGAAAACATTTCCCACGCTCTGATTGGTTAGAGCCTGCTTTGCACCAGCCTTGTGTATTAATCAACCACAAGGTTCGTTAGAAGGGGCTAAGATAATAGAACCACGAGGGCAGGTTTTATGTAATAAGGGACGAATAAATAATGGTCCGTACCTTATTACATAAAATCTGCAGGAATTCCCGGGGTAAATTTTGCGAAGGTTTTTCATATCTCGCCTTTTACAGACGTGGCGATGCAGGATTCTAACAAAAACCTTTTTTTTTTTTTTCAGAGGCACAACTGGGATTTTTACGGACGTTACCTGAAATAGTAGAGTTGACCCATCAGTACAGCGAGCCTGGTACATACAGCTTGTCCATATCAGTCAACAGTATTGTCGGTCCCAGTACTTCGGTACAAAAGTCAGTAGTTATTAGTGAAGCTCCCTGTGTTTTAGATGGCTTGCGCATCCTCGGCGCTGGAGAAAGTAGTGCTCAGTGCCCCGAAATTCAACAGGAATACGAGTACTCACTTTACTCTTCGCTGAAAATAAACTGTCAAGCTTTCAACGAACTGAAATACGACTGGAAAGTTGAAAATATATTGAACGGCTCCGTCACAGAAGTTAGCTCGTTTCCGAAGGATATCCTCTCTTCTAATGTCCTGTTTCTCGCTGCTCGATCACTCCAAGGTGGTCTTTACAGATTTACGCTCTCAGTGACCGCAATACCTCTTGGGATATCGAAAGTCGCCACAGGATTTCTACGCGTGCGTACACCGAAACTGCTGGCCGTCATAGACTGCGGGAGAGAAAGAGTAATGTCTTGGAATCACGAAATCATTCTCAATGCATCTTCATCACGTGATCCAAATAATATCAACGTCGGCAAGGCCAGCGACTCTCTCTCGTTTGAGTGGTTTTGTGATGCTAATCGTAGTGTTTCTTGTTTCAAAAGCTCCGTTAACAACAAGTCCACGTTGATTTTTCCACCCGAGTCCCTTGACGTCAATGCGTCGTATGAGTTCTTTGTGGTAGTAACTAAGGGAATGAGGCAGGCCGAAGCAAGTCAGATCATCAAGGTAGTGGCTGGGAGCTTTCCTCCTCTTTGCGTCAGGTTAGTGACATTTAACAGACTTCTCAAACTCATTAATAATTCATCAAGTTAAAACAAAGAAAATCACAACCGTGAAGGAGGTTTGGAAACCCGGTCTTAATTAGCATAGATCTTGACGATTTTACTTCTCCATTTACTCTTAAGTTTTCGTTTCGATTGAGAAGATATATCAAAAACTCGAGACAGTGCTTTATCGGCTATCCAAACACCTGGACTTTCGTCCAAAATACTCCGCTGCGCGTCGTATTGTCAACTTTTGGATATCCCAATCAAACACCGCCTCTCGTGTTTGATATATTATTTAGAATACAACAACATTAACGGCACCTATTCTGAGAAACAATTTAAGACCAGACTGAGATTCACTGAATTACAGAATAAATAAAAGCGATGAAGAATGTGGTGGATAAGTTAAGGCATATAATTTGTTGAGACAAATTTCTGTTGTCTCATTAAGTCAAACTTAAATGACGGTTATCGTATACTAAAATTGTAGTCTCCGGCCATCCGAGCTGGAAAAGAATTGATTGAAAGAGAGACTGCGCTTTTAAACTGCACATGCTAAAGAGCATCTAAAAGAAATTCTATAAAGCTTAAAAAAGTCGGCATAAATGAAAAAAGACTTTACAACTAAGGAAGTTTGTTGCAGGGAACTGTTGTTACTTACGGTGTAGTGATCGAAATATATAAAACAAACATTTTCTCGCGACATTTTTCCTTCACAGATGCAAGGAAAACTGCGCCTATAAGGTGACAGCTTCCAAAGAATTCATTCTTTCTGGGGAAGGTTGCCAAGACAATAAGAACACAGACTGCAAGTGGGAACTGTACGGTCCTCCACTGTTAAATGGACAAATCTCAAAACGTTCAGTAGAGTCATCACGGTTGATCAGCGTGTCCTACGCGAAGGAGTTCCACTTGGATCCCAGCAACTTGATTCCCAACAGAACATACACGATTTTCTTCAACAACAACAGAAGCGGCTTCTGGGCACAATAGGCTGATTTAGCAAGAGAACGGGAACGTCACTTGACGACGGCGCGCGCAGAACAAACACCCAAATATGGTCAAATTAGAACAGAATCCAGGTTATTCCGCGCGCCCTGCAGTCGTCATCTGACCATATTTGGGTATTTGTACTGCGCGCGCCGTCGTCAAGTGACGTTCCCGTTCTCTTGCTAAATCAGCCTAATATTCGGTGACAACCGACATGCCTCCGACAGGCGGATCGTGTGTCGTGTCGCCTTCGGAGGGCGTCGTAATCGGGACGCAATTTCAAATCAGCTGCACAGATTGGACGGACGAAGATAGTCCCTTGTGGTACGAGTTTTTCTTAAGTCATCCCGTGCACGGGTCCATGTTGTTGTTCTACGGGTGGATGCCGGATTCCGTTGGATTGTTCCTTCCCGCTGGATCGAAAGAGAATGACTTCAACGTAGACTTGTTTGTAAAAATCACGGATGTCTTAGGATCTTACAGAATAGTTCCCCTTCAAGCAAAGGTGCGTTTTGTTTTATGCAGCACCCCACTGAGATACCCTCAAAGTTACCTCAATAATATTAAGGAAGTTTCCATTAGTGTGTTACTCTCACTTTTTAAGCCTGTGGACGCAAGCATAGTGTGTGATCATCCAAAGGAAAGCTATTGAGCAGTATTCAGTTTATGTGATATTGTTTTTATACTGTACAATGTTGTTCTAACTTTTAAATTTTGAATAATACAATACAATAAACTTTATTTAAACACGGTGAGGATTAAAGCCCTTGCAAGCTTGTGGGGCCGTGCAGGAAATAAAATTTAAAAATATTGAATTCGTAGAATTCGGATTCAAATCAATCGAAATCAAACTTATTTAGCTGTTCTTTCAAGTGGTATATTGTATTTTAGCTGTACAAGGTGTTCTGCTCTCTAAGTCTAGTGTAGATAAAACCCTAGTGTGTGACCATTCAAATGAAAGTTTTTTGAGGGAGTGATTTCTTGCTGTTTTGTTTAGTTTCTCCACATCAACAAGAACTGTTTTTCGTTTAGTAAACTAATGATTGTTTTTTAGGTGAAAAGTTTTAGTCCTAAGGAAGGTTCTGTGAGCTCTATTCTCAAAGGAGTAGTCAGCGGACCCGATTCTATGTTAGAAAAACTTCTTGCGGTTGGAGAATTCCAACAGGCGAGTCAGCTAATGACGACAGTCATCACAGTGTTGAATGAAGACTCGACCAAGGCTCATGATTCCGAGTCTCCGGACACCAAAGACCGTGTGGAGGTTGGTGAATACATGGTACTCTACCTGACCATCTGTTGAAAATAGAGATCATTAGGATTAAACCAATGAACAAAAGGGAGAATAATTCAATATAGGCGCCCTTGCGAGAAGACATTAATTAAAGGCCAGATTAAAATTCTTATTGAATATTTTTTTCTTTCCGTATAAAAGAATAAAATATTATAAGTATATTTGCTTGAAGTAAACTTGTTTTGAGGATTACCAATTTTACCCTTGTTCAGCTCAATTCAGCTTCAAGGTTTAGCCAGTTTACAAGTATTTTGTTAATATAACTCCATAAAGGGTAAAACCTTCGGGAATATCAAAAAACACAATAATATTGTCACTATTGCTATACATTGCACTAGAGTTTATAACTTAAAATATTCGAGCTGAGAGGTTTTTAAAGTATCAATTAGGCTGATGGGCAAAACTGTGTCGCAGAAATAAAGTGCCGTCTTTAGAGAGAGGCGTCGACAAGTTTCCGCTGCTAAGCTTGTAAGTTACGTCGTGTTTGTATTGTTTGTACCCAGGTCCGTAGCAGAGTAATTGAGGGACTTTCCCAGCAGTGCTGCAGCAGTCCACAGAGTATCCAACAGGCGCTAGGCGGACTCTTACAGGCTGTCGGAGTAACCGCTGAACTCTCACCTGATGCGAATGTAAGTTATCATAACCTTTTGTGAGCCCGCGTTCATATCATCATTCTAGCAGCCCCAGCTTTCACTCATAAGAATGGGAAAGACTGAAACCGAAAGTTGTTTTCAGATATAATTATTTTTTTCACCTTTTTTGACTCGCATAATACAAAGTGACTAGCTATGCACATTTCTACTTCCCATATCCTGAACGGGTCGTGGGTTCAAGTCCCACTCTGACAACTTGACTGGAGTTGTTTCCGCTCTGTAGATCCTACTTCTACTCCTAGGTCATTGTAGTAAATAGCCAGCTCGTCTGCGTCCCGCCAGTTGGGATTTGTAAGCCTCTTTTGTTTACACATTTGTCTCTTTCAGTTTAAATGCCCAAGCGCATTGACCACTATAGACAACAACATTTTGAACATTTTGTTGAGAATTTCTCAGGTTGAAGCCCAAAATATTCACCAGCGCTCATAAAACATTTTCTGTCGATGTCCTTGCCTTTATTGGCTGTCCTCTTATCCTTCTTTTGCAATAACATTTAGGTGGATGGTGCTAATACGTTCTCGAACATGGCACAAGCCTTAGTGATCAAGTTCAAGAGCGTGCGAGCTGCCAATGAGACCAGAGGCATTATTGATGGCCTGAACATTGTAATGAGAGCTTCTGTGGACACGAGCAATGAAGTGAAACTTGAACAGAGCTCAGATGAAATTAAAGACTGGATCGATGACAGCAACGAGGAAAGAAATAAACAATATCAAGAAAAGGTGAGACAAGTTGACAGTAACATTCAGCTGCGTATTCACAATAGGCTACGTTCGACATATCAACGTTCTAACATGGCTTCGAGGCTTTCAGGACAAACGTCTATATTTGGTAGTGTTTTCCTTTTAATCCAAATTCTCTTGGGAATTGAAGGACAAAAGAAACTTCAAAAGTGTACAATTTTGTCCTGAATGCCTTTGAACCATGTTAAAATATTGATATATCGAACGTGGCCTATTAACCTTTCTTAGCTGCCCTGTCCAGAGCATTCCTTGTACCAGGCTCTCGTCTTTTAACTTGAAGCCTTGGCATTTGAGATTTTGAAGACTTCAAAAATCTAGGTCTTCATCATTTCTTCCCTCTATACCCTATCCCTAACCCTTACCCCTAATAGGATTGTTACTGATTTCCAGCCTAATCTTTGATACGTTAAACTGAGAAAGAAATAGTTTAACTAACATCCTTTTTTCTATTAGTGTGAAAAGGCAACCAACAAATCCCTGGAAGGTGTAAAATACGCTGCGCAAAAAATCCTGGACTATCAACGGAAGGGTGATCCACCTAGTCACGTGACCTCGGGCTTGATGAAATTAACTCTTGTTCGCCAGTCTCCCAGCGACATAGATAACGCGACTTTGGACGGAGGAGAGGTTACTTTTCAGTTTTGGTGGAATGTGACGATAGATAAGCTCAAACAGTTTGAGACAGTTAACACTAAGGTACGTTTGGATCTAACCATTGTACTGTTTTCTTAAGATGGAAAATAACAATTCTGACGAAACTTAGCGACAAATATCATAATAGATAATATTAGCTTAAAGAGACCTTACTTCATATTTTTCGCACTGAATTTGCTCTCAAACTGATTCACAATTCTATAGGAAAGCTTTGTAATTACCTGAACTGAGCACAAGGAGCTATCATTGTTTTAATAAACTGTAGTCACAATCTGAATTACTCATAAATATATTCAGTCTCTCATTCATAGTGAGAATTTTATAACTTTTCAGCTATCGATCGCATCCATTTATACTTTTTATTAACCTTTTAACTAGAGGAAAGGATATCCATCTCTAGAGAGCGACTTGAAATAAATAAGTAAATAAATAAATAAATGGAATAAGAATTAGAGATGCAATTTAATGTTTCTTTCTGTCGTTGCAGGTGATAACTATGTCCCAGACCCCGTTCATTTCAAACGATTCGATTCCTATTGACACCCCAGTCTCGACCTTAGAGCTTTTGGAGACTTCTGGGAAGGAAATCGAAATCCGGAACCTTACAGAGCCTGTGTCCATATTCCTGTCGCTCAACCAATCAGAGAACGACGATCTCAATAACATGACAGGTGTCATCGATTCAGAAATGAATATCACAGTTTTCAAGATCGAATCCGGGGGAGATAACTCATTCTATTTCACAGTTAGCTGCTCCGGGGCAATGAATACTGGACAAGAACTAATTTTAGTTTTGAGGAGAAACTCAAAACCGACCGCTAACAACTTTGATCTCCGATGGAATCTCACTTTGTGTAACAGCACTTTAAAGAAGCTGATATCGAGAGAGTATTTAAATAATTCGGAAGGGTTGTACCTCGGTGTGAAATTAGCGGAAGCAAGTAATCTAACCAACGGTACATCAACGCGAAATGAAATCCATTATGCAGTGTCAGTGAAGGCTATTGGATGTTACTATTGGAACGAAAGGATGCAAGCGTGGAGGGCAGATGGTTGTGAGGTGACTGTCGTTTTTGACAGAACTTCGTTTAATTAACAATCCCAACAATTATCGATTCCTTTTCCCCAATCAATGGCAACACGTACATGCTTCGGTTATTGCAACAACGTCGTTGTCTTTGCAACTTGATGCAAACCATAATTATTGAGGAGAATCCTTAATCCAGTGACGCATAAATCACTCGGTGATTTGTGCGTTTCAGAGTCGTTGAATTTTTTGTATCAATAGGAGCTTGTCAATGGCTTGAATATTATTACTTCTTTACAACATGGCTGTTTATCAACTGTGTAACATTACAATGCGACGGTAAAAGAGCTATACGCCATTAAAATGGAGGAATAACTAGTAATTAGCGGGTAATTTGTGACAAGCGCTGTGAAATACGTAGGAAAATCACTGAGAAAGTTTTCTGATTGAATGAGGAGACAACATTTTGGTAAATAACCAAACGTTTGATCAGTTAACGCTGGATACGTTTTCTTAATCGATCACTACAGTTAGCAAACGCGAAACAATTGTAACATACACCCAGTGATAAACCTTTCT
Source organism: Orbicella franksi (assembly GCF_964199315.1). Lineage (NCBI taxonomy): Eukaryota > Metazoa > Cnidaria > Anthozoa > Scleractinia > Merulinidae > Orbicella > Orbicella franksi. The sequence continues at coordinate 18,698,206 of NC_138150.1, read as the reverse complement.
ACACTGACAGTATTGCCCGTTTTTTGTCTTATTAGGTTGGTCCACTAACCACTTTAGAGCGCGTCGAGTGCCGGTGTAACCACTTGACGTGGTTCGGTAGCCCCTTGTTTGTTCCTCCAAACAAACTTCACCTGGATATCATTCTCAAGAGGATAAAAGACCCGTCCAACTATGCGCCAGTCCTCTCCGTACTCTGTGTTACATTTGGTCTGTACTTAATGGTCATCGTTTGGGCGCGCCGAGAGGATCGAAAAGATAGAAATAAGGTATCGATAGAGGATAAACACACTTATTTGACTTAATCCTCTTTGCCTCAGGAGAGGGGCCTTGACCATAGCGCTCAAACATTTTCCGTTTCCCTCAGTCGATCTGTTTGGCCTCAGCCCATGTCTTCCCGATGTTCTCCAATTCCTTTGTTACATAACAAAATTAAACAGGATTAAAACAGGACTTGGGCGAGAGCAACCTCATCCGTGCTAGGTTGCACTTCACATCTTGCCGCGCCAGCCGTTTATTAGGTTTAATGGGGATGATCTCTTGTCCTTTTGCCACCCTCAGAGGTAAGGGAGGGAGGCGTCCAGTGTATCCGCCGCGTTAGTTTCAGTGTTTTTCTATATTTATCATAATCGTATACCCTTTTGGTACGCTTAGGCAGGATGTCTAGGAAGTTTGGTCGAGCCATCATTTCGTATTTGTGAGACGCAGTCGAGCGGAAAGACCCATGGCGAGACCAAACAAGTTTGACATGACACCAAATCATATCAGAAATATACGATCGAGTATTTCAGCGTACCGAAATTCGGCCAAAAATCTGGCAGTCAAATCGGGTCAGTGAGTAGATATCGCAGGATGTCAGGGCCGATGTGAGTAGACATCGCAGGATATCAGGACCGATAGACTCGGTGTCCGATTCACGGATTACGAATGTGGATGCGAAACGTTGGAGGTCTGAGTTATAAACAGAGCTTCTGATTGTTTGATCCCTTTTGGAAGACTAGCGGAAATACACGATCCAAAATTTTGAAAACAAAGGAATACATGTCAAAAAATTATCCTCTGTCAACTCTGATTTAAAATGATGCAAACGCGATGACGCGAAAAACAGTGTGCGAATTCGATTCCAAATAAAAATCCTAACTGATGAGAGGTTTACAATCAGAGTTCAGATCTCAATGTATTTGTTTCAATCCCTGAAACCGAGTTAAAGTTTGCGGGAAAAATTTCCCAGAAAAAATAACAGAGAACTCTGAAGAGGTTTAGGTTTGTCGTAAATTATGAAGTTTAACCACTATAAGAATAACTGAATTTTTTCTGTCTTCCAATTGGCAACCGAAAGGAAAAAAAACATTATAAAAAGGCGTGTTACATAAAGTGTTAATGCATCTCCTAGTCAGACAACTTTATTATACTCAGTCATTTGTGTATATCTTTGCTGCATTTTTTTATACAGACAGGATTAACTGTAAGCCCAAGCAACAGGGCAGGAGACGCTCATGCCTACGAGGTCGTCATCAGCACTGGTATGCGCAGACATGCTGGTACAACTGCCAACGTTGCCATGACAATAACAGGAGAACGTGGTGAAAGTCATCCATATCTTCTCAAGAACAGTCGGCGAATGGCATTGGCTCGCGGAAGCACTGACTCCTTTCTCGTGACGACTTCGGAAACTCTCGGAGAGCTCACGTACATCCGAGTATGGCACGATAACTTCGGTAAGGACCCGGCTTGGTTCGTGAAGCAGATATCTATTCGTGAGATTGACACCGATGGAGTCTGGTACTTCGTGTGCGAGTCTTGGCTGGCGGTGGACGAAGGCGATGGTATGATAGACAGGATATTTCCGGTGGCGAGCAACGCGGAGTTGAAAGAATTTCGACGCTTGTTTTTGACGAAAGCGTACAAGGACCTGACAGACTCGCACCTTTGGTTCTCGGTTGTTTGGAGGCCCCCACAGTCCCCTTTCACGAGGGTGCAGCGCGTGTCTTGCTGTTTGTCCCTTCTTCTGTGTACTATGATGGCCAACGCCTTGTGGTACGAGGCTGATAAAGGTCGTTACACTGCAGTCGAGTTGGGTCCGTTTGAATTTTCCTGGGAGCAAGTCTCTATTGGAATCTGCAGCAGTCTTGTTGTGTTTCCGATAAATTTGCTTCTGGTGCAGATCTTCAGACATTGTCGTCCACGGCCAGTGCCAAAACTTGGCCTGTTCAACATGAAAATAAGACCTCGTTCCTTGTCCACACACACTGAAATTACTCTGGTTAAGTTCAGATCACGTGACAGTTGTAATTTCGGTACCAGCTTCCCAACCAGTCAGTACCAAAATGTACATAAAGGGTCTCCTGGAGAATCTCCAAACTCTCGAGATAAAATCAGTCTGTCACCTACGATGCGTTTTGGTCTTATGCCGTCATTTTCAGTCTCTCTGGGAGCTGGTGCCACCACGGATTCCACTAACGATATCAGGTCTTTGCTTCCAAGCGAGTCTTTATCAGGATCACCGACTAGAGATCATGAGAACACATTTAATACTGCCGGTGAGGAAGACACGTCTCGTGCAAAAGGACTTCCTTGGTGGTTTGTGTATGTTGGCTGGTTTCTGGTTACAGTGACGTCCCTCACCGCCGCCACTGTCACATTACTGTACGGTATCGAGTTCGGCCTAAAAAAGTCCTCACAGTGGCTTTTATCCATGTTTTTCTCACTCACGCAGGACATCTTTGTCAGTCAACCGCTCAAGGTTTTGGCCTTAGCCACCTTTTTCGCTTACATTTTTAAGAAACGGAACAAAATTGCCCTTTCGTTACCATTACGACTTACATCTGATGAGCACTGGCTGCAAAATCAGCTTCAG
>NC_138150.1:18660352-18692852 GCF_964199315.1 Orbicella franksi | reverse complement strand
GCAAACTTATAAAACTCCAATCAAAATTCTCGCATATCCTGGGTTATGTTAATCGAGCTTTGAACAACCCGGCTCAGGAGTTCCGCTTTTAGGCTTCGCTAAATCTATATATTAGCTGGAATATGGCCGCCACCTTGCGCTACTCCGTCGTCGTCGACGCCGCGTGCGTACGCGCCCACGAGCAATACCGCTAGCCATGATAACCATGAGAAAATCAATGCCTGGGTTTCCCTCACTTTCCTATATGGGTATGGAACTCCGCTATTATGGACTTGTCATTTCACATTACACTCTTCAAACACATCATGATAGAGGAGAGAAAGAAGCTTTTACCAATGAAAGACGTGTCAATTATACTGGTCATTCGCCAAAACACTCAGCTGCTATGAATGCAGTTTTCTTAAGGTGAACTGTTTGATGTGTTAAATTATTGCTCTCTTCCCCGTGTAGATCATTCGACAAAGAGACATGTGGGACTGGACAGAGAACGCTCTGTTACCAAGTCTGTACAATCTGCCATCATACTTCTACACAGGAAAAGCGCCGAAATTCATGGAAGGAGAGAGCGGGCTGGTGGTGGGCGTGGCTCGTCTCCGACAACACAGAGTGAAGAAAGGTGGGAAAAGTACACTACAATCAACACAAAAATTGACCAAGCTCGTTACCTTGATACCTGTTAAGTCTTATTTTTAGTCTCAATCTCATTTAGATCGAACCTTGTTACTTCTGCTCAGGGTAATATATTGCAAGCCACTTTGCAGGATTGTAAAACTCGAGTATCTACAATTCTAGCAGAGCTGATTGCTGAGCAGTGAGTTCCTACCTTTGTTTTGGAGAACACCGGGTCACTGAGATATAATCCTTTATTGAGAGCCAATAGTCCAGTTCTGGCCTTTTCTCTGTCACGCAAAGTCGAGAGAGCGGAACCCCCTCTCCGGACGTTGCGTGACAGAGAGATGACCAGGGTTAGACTAGAGAGCCATAGATAAACCGTTATATAGTTGAGACAAAGAACAAGCGATTTTCCTTGCTTTTTCACCGAACCCTTGCAGCAAGAATCGCCGTGGCCTGTGACATAAGTGATAACACAGTTCTCAGTATTGGCTTTTACGTTGCGATCACGGTCAGCGACGAAAAGTGAAAAGTTGAACTAATGCCAGACTAGTCCCATGTGTGTTTGATATTCTGCCACTGGATCATTTTTTACCCATCTTTCTTTTCTTACTTTTAGATTCCTGTTCTGTGGCACCTGTAGCCAAGGATTTCTTTTTAAGGTGCGTCGCAGAATACGGCATAACGTCAGAGGACAAGCAAGCATACTCCACGCGCTGGGAATCGCTAATAAACGACTCCAGTCATCAAACACAAACTTCGTTATCACCAGGTCCCTGGCACTACAGCGCTGCGAGCGAACTGGATGGCTACCCCTACATAGGCGGCATAGCAACGTACTCTGGTGGTGGGTATGTGTTGGAACTGTCTCACATTTACTACAAAGCTTTACGACAGGTCAAGGATGCGAGGGATAAACTCTGGTTGGACCACTATACACGAAGTCTGTTCATGGAATTCACCTTGTATAATCCAAATAGCAACCTTTTCTGCGCTGTAACGTTCGTAATGGAGACCTTTCCAACAGGAGGTGTTTTTCCGCATTCTGAGGTCATAGCCTATCGCCTGTATCGTTATGTCGGTGATTTTCAATTGTTTGTTCTCGCCTGTGAGGTTTTGTTTTTTGCTTTTATTCTGTATTTCACGTACCGCGAGGCGAAGAAGCTTTACAAAACGCGAAGAATGTACTTCGCAGAGGTGTGGAATCTTATGGACCTAACTGTTTTAATACTCTGCTGGATTGCAATAGCGTATTACTTCATCTGTTTGGGATTGAGAAAATGGACAATTAACCTTTACCATAAAGATCCAACCAAGTTTATTAGTTTCCAACACGTTTCAACTTGGCAGCTAATGTTTGAGAGCGTGCTCGGAGTCACGGTGTTTGTGACGTGCATCAAATTCATCAAGATGTTCCGATTCAACCGACGAATCTTCCTCCTCTCATGTACTTTGAAACAAGCTAGTGGGGAACTCTTGCAATACCTTCTAGTGTTCAGTATTAACTTTCTAGCATTCTCGCAGATTTACCACTTTTTGCTAGGAAGCAGCCACGATTCCTTCAGCTCGTTGTTCAGCACCATGCAAAAACTTCTCAGTGTCCTCCTTGGCAAGTTTAGCTATCAAGAGATGAGGATTAACTCGTATAGGGTTCTTGGAGCAATGACATTCTTTCTTTACATAATCGTGACAAATTTCCTGTTTCTTAATGTTTTCATTGCCATCATAATTGAGTCTTTTGAAGTCGTAAAACAGCAGAACGACAAAATGCAAAACGAATTTGAAATGTTGGATTTCATCACGAAACGCTTCAAGGATTTCTTGGGTATACGCGCACTGAACAAGACCGCTGACTCAAAGTTCCAATACACAAATAAGGCGATATACAAGCACCCAAGCAAAAGGGAGAAACACAAGATGGCTGAAAAACTTGAACAAGCCCTAGACAGACTGGAGTGTTACATCGATGTGATAAACGATATTGAGAATGAAGATGACATGCTTTGTTGCTATGTATCACGGAGGATCCACCTCAGTTCTGCAAAGAAAGTGAAGACCGTAGAGCATTTCTTGTAATGTAAAGTAATGCTTCTATTCTTCCAGGTAGCCCTCAGTAATATAATAAATGGTATACGTATGCAGTATGCAGTTATCTTCGGCGAATATGAATATAGGTCATATAGAATCTAATAATCGTTTTTGTGATAACCGATTTTCATAAAAGCGTCTTGCATATTATTCTTCAGTACAAAGGAAACTGCGAGTGACGCTGCTGAGTTTGGCAGTCGTGAATGGAAAAATTTTGTCTCTATAAATGCTGCAATTTTAATTTGACCCGTGTTCAGTATTGTTTGTGTGCTGCATAATCGAACTCAGATAAACGCTCTGACAGATTTGCTTTCGGCTCAGCAGAAGTAATCTTATGAAAATTCTGGACAAAGCCCTTTTTTCAAAGAAAACAAATGCCCAAACAAAAGTGTCCATTAAGACGAACAAAGAATGGCACTTGGAATGCCCAGAATATCGTCAATATGGTAACTCTATGACGAACTGGAAAAATGCATAGACCATAAGTAAAGGGGAAAAAATATTTCTTCTGAAATACAGGGCATGCCTGTGATTTGGTAAAACATTACACCTAAAACAGGGAAGTAATCAATCGTTTCCAGGGCTTTCTTCGTCCAATCAAACTTGTCAAAAACACCCATGTAACCTCAAAGGGATTATACAAATAAAGAGAGGTTTGTTTAATTTTTGTCCTATTTTCCCAACAATTCGAACAAAACAGCTTTCAATACAGGTTACAATTAATTTTCTTATTTTCATATTTCATTGTTTTTAAAGTTATTTCACAAAAGTCCAAATACAGAGAGACGGTGGACTATCCATTCAGTCCTCGCTGAAAAGATCTTGATCCTTGCCGGATTTACCAGTTTCGATCATTGCCAAATGGGTTTTGATCATTGTTGGGTTGGTTTCCGTCGTCTTCATCGTCCTGGTCTGAAATCAGACAAATCAAAATACATCATTTATCTAAAATGTTCAGTGTTATTTAAAAATGATTATGATTCATTCAAACTGACTGGCCTGAATGATCCTCAGATTAATTTTTGTTTGGGCTTATACTGATATAAGTAGTATTTATTCCTGGCACAATCTACTCTAAACAGCTCCTACAAATTTCTATTTTCGGGAAAATTGAGATAAACGAGAAAGGTTTACGCGAGAATCCGAATAGCGTTTTATATCATAAGTCAAATTATTCTCGCCTTTTGATTGGTTCTTATTTATGATCAATTGAAGGACAGACGTATAGATAACGTCATTAACATTTTTTTGAAACGTATAGATTCCATGTCGCCGTCCGTCTCAGGCCCAGTAACAAAAGATTTAATGAGGAGAACCATGGCTGTGCACGTGCGTTATAAATCTATCTACATTTCTTTGCCGTCCTCTGCAAAACAACGCAAGCGTAAGATGTCAGTCTCACTGTGCGAATTTTACAAACAAATACTGAACTATATAATTCACTAACCACCTTTATCCTTCTTCTCACCTGATAAAATTTCTTTAACTACCGCTTTGACGACTGCAGTGAGCAAGGGGTCAAGGGCCTTAGCATTAGCGCCGGGAAAAATCAACGAGGGGGATTGCATGAACCTGATATCGCCAGCATGTCGATTTGAGTTAAACCAACGGCCTCCCGGACTAGTGACGTCAGAGAAAATGCTTAATACGATAAGCACAGACACCAGTTTGAACATGAACGCCATCTCGAGTAGTCTGCAAAAAGTAACAAGCGTGACGCAATTGTAGACATTTTCATGGCAACGAATCGCTTCCAAAATGTTTGAAATTGTTGTTGACAAACTCAAGACTTTCAATCCGAGAAGCACTTCTCTCATTACTCCATCAGAGTCTGCTTTTTATTATGAATTACGCGTTTGATTTTTTTTTGCAAGCTTTATGGGCCCAGAGAAGGGGATGGAGTGAAGAAAAGGGGGAGTCTTGGAAACTCAATTTTATGTTCGATGACTCAAAATTTGTTTTCAGGATTCTTGGAGACTGACACTTCTCACGGAGTACATGTCATTCATGATTTACAGATGGGTTTCTCACGACTCACCGACCACAAAAATGGCCAATCTTAGCTTTGCTCCCCCTCAAATTTCCTTCAGATCTTGTTATCACTTTAAGATTGAAGTTACGAGTAATTTTGTGCATGTTACATACCAAAAATAAATTCACTAATGTTTCCAAACTAATTCTTTTGATAGAGATTTTAGCTCGGATGATACTAACTATAGTGAAACCACAAGTATGTAATGTCATGATAATCGGGGAATGGAGAATGCCCCCGGGGGGGAGGGTACTGTCATATATGGGCTATATAGTTATGTGCCGCTGTGAAGGGTATGGTTTTCAAGCAGTTTACTCTAGGATAGGGTATATAAATCAAAGCATTTGGGTCTAGAATAGGGTATCATTTTTCGCGAAACTGACCAGTTGGTTGAAGATTTTAAGGAAACCAGGAATTGCCACTCAAAAATATAAAAAAATCAAATCGGTAAGTTTAAATTTACGTAAATAAGCCTCCACAGTGTCGATAGATGGGGGGATTTAGGGAGTTTACTCTAGTATAGGGTAGCAAAATTCAGCTGAACTAGCTCTGGTTTAGGCTAAGGGTTCCAGGGTCCCAGCGGCACATCCCTACCCAGAAATTCCCAAAGTACCCTCCCCCTCCGGAGAATGCCCCTCGAAAAGAAGAACTGCAAGCAAAATACCAGCACAGAACTGGAATGGAAGACGATCCAATAACAAATAGTGACAAACTGATCCTAGACACTATTGAAAAGTATTATCACTTAAGGAATCTACTCATCTGAAAGTAATACACTATTATATGACCTCGATGGTTATATTGAACACTTATCAATATCTTAACTCGCAGATGAGGACAGGAATAGAATTCATTTAAAGGATCATTAACTTTCTTGGAATGTAAACTACAGTTTCAGAACATTTTCAGGTTGATAAAACTGCCGGCCAAGATGGATTTACCTCTGAATTTTATAAACGTCTTGTTTCCAATGATTGGGGTAGGACCTATTTGGGAGTGCCAATGACGCTTATGACGCAAATAAATTTGCCATCTCCCCGCGAAGAGGGATCCTAACTTTAATTACAAAAGAAGGTGGCTCGCTGCTCGAACTGGTGACTCTTGTCAATGGGGACTAAAAGAAATCAACTATGACTATAACCAAAAGCCTAAAACCATCGCTTCAGCCAAATGTAGTACATACTGATCAAACTGCAGAATTCATTAAGGGAAAAATATAATAGGGTAAAATATCAGATTCATTACTGATATGGAATATCATATCATATATGGCATGGAACACGCAAAATCGCAAAACCTACCCGCTTTCTTATTTTCACTGACTGGACTTCCGAAAAGCCTTTGACTCTCTTCAATGGTCCTTCACGATGAGGATTCTAGATACCTTTAACTCTGGAACTTGAAGGCCCAGTCTCATAAGTACCTTTTACACAAGTATCGAAAGTGCAGGGATCAACAATGGTTTCATTGCCAACTGGTTCAAGCCTTCTAGAGGTTTACTACAAGGACACCCCTTATCGCCATGGCACCATACCCCGTTATCTTATCGAACAAAATCGGACAAGATCCAAGCAGGGAAGGAATCAAAGTATTTGTAAATGAAGGTACGTTTAAGTCAATTCTGTGGGGATTTGACCGCCGTTAAGAATGTCTTGAAAACAGTTGGAGACTTTGAGAGTTAACTGGTCCGTGGATAAATAGAAAAAATTCCAAAGCGATTTGGCTTGGAGGGTGTTATCGAAAGTGCAGTGTTATCGCCACACCTATCTATCTTATCGACGGAAATATTATCGAACAAAATCGGACAAGATCCAATGCAAGTAGAGAAGGAACATGAAAAGGGAGACGAAGTTACGTTAAGTCAATTCGAGAATGATGCAAATCTATTTTGCGCCGATTTGACTGCCGGAACGTCTTAACAATAGTTGGAGATTTTGGAGAGCTAACTGGTCCGAGGTTAAAGGACAGAAATCCAAAGCGATTTGGCTTAGCGAATGCTATCGAAAGTGCAGTAATCAACAATGGTTTCACTACGAACTGGTTCAAACCTTCTCAAGGGGTGTACTACAAGGATTTCCCATACCTATCACCATACCTATCTACATATTCTATGTGTTTCGATCTATTTGAGGTCTTTGTTTGTTTGTGCGTTTTGTGTCATAGTTTCGATAGAAGAGTGAAAATCATCAAAATACTCTTCCAGAAAATCCCGATTGGTAGTCAATTTCCGTGTTAGCAGTATTCCGAGCACTGATTGGTTGTCAGGCCCGATGATAGACTTACTTACATAGTTGGGTTTTGAACAGTAATCTTTTCACAAGTACTTTAAATCCAAATTGGAATATTTTCAATTTATAATTTTTCTAAACAAATATATTTTATCTGGAGTTCTCCAATTCAATACACTACCATTAAATGTTTAATACTCATTTTCTCTTGCTTCTTTTCTTTTAAAAAACGGGCAAATCTACATTTTAAGCTTAGTTTTATGATCTCGTTTGCATTAGATTATTTGAATATTTTTATTGCATTTTTCCCCATGTACATACAGCAACATGTGAATATCTCACCCCGGCAATCACTGGAAGGAGTTTTACATCTTTTGTTCCACGGCTGGCCTCTCACGATGCCAGTGAGCTACCCAGATAATGCGAAGTTGAATTTTTTCCGTGTTGTTTAATTTTTGCTGCTTTAATTCTTTATGCTGTGAAGGTCTTGCGGCGTTGCCCCTAGCGAATTTCACTTGCTTTTAGCAGAGACTGGGACCAACATTTTTTACATTAACCATAGTAACATCCGTCTTCCGTAGAATATGGCTACCACAGACCTCTTTAAAACACGTCAAACAGCCGTTAAATGTAAGGTGAACAGTCAAGAGGTAATTAGCCAATATCCGATGAAGGGAAGATGAACTGTAAGAGGGATAATATCCCATATTAACCTGTTTGCCAAGTTATTTCTCTCAAGTTATTTCTAGATAAGTGTTAAAAAATGCAGTAGATATACCAAGAGCGTTTGTGCGTTTGGAGCATATTGGGGGAATGAATCTTTCACCTTCGTGAAGACGAGTTTGATGTTAATGGGCTTAAAAATGTAAAGGAGTTGGCGAGTTTTGACCAGTCTGTGCTGTGACCGAAAATCGCCATATGTAAGGAATCTTGAAGTAAACCTGAGGCCCTTCGGACTTTTTTATTTTCGATTTGTTTATTGCGCGCTCCTGCTGAGATCCTTCGTAGTGATCCTGTCAATTACATGAATGGGAAAGAGATTCTTACGTAGAGTTAGAGTTAACTTCTGAATATTATTATGGATAAGCAATAGACTGCAAGGCTGATACTGCGTGAAAAACGTTTCAAGACACCAACATGACAAGAACCGATAAAGTAGGATCGCAACAGTGGACAGCTGTTTCGCCCTTCTTGGGGCTCGTCAGCACTGTGTAGCGAAGATATGTAACGCCAGTCCAAAAGCCAACGTACATAAATTGCAAAAATGACCCGTGCACTATATCAAGTTCCGTACTTTGAACTCACTTGCGCCCCGAAACACGCGTTTCCACATCACGTGTTTCGGGGCGCAAGGAGACAAAGTGTCAAGATTGGTGTCTCGAAAAGCAAAAGAATAAATGTGGCTGGACAAGGCCCGCCTAGACATTTAAACATTCAACCGCATGGCCAGTACCATGCTCAGATCTCTTGTAGATCCTGCGTTGGCAGCGTTTATCGTATGCGGTCCATTGCAGTTTCTGATTTATTATTATGGAAACCTTCCCCGTGCTATTGATAAAATTTACAAATTCTATCAAACTGGGATCGTGGCGAGCCTCATCTTATAGGATATAGGTTCAAAACTCACTAAAGGTGCAGGATCGTCCGAATCGAAAATGTCAGACTTCTGTTTGAATTGACATACGTGGCTCAAGCAAGCCGCTGATTTTTCACCTCCACTCATTTCCATTGTTTTTAAAACCAGTCAAAATCCAGTCTGTAACGGAACTCTCCAGCAGCGTCCCGGGTCGCTCGTTTCCTCAAGCTTTGGCTGTAAGGAACGACGACTCCAGGAACGAACAAGTAGAAGGGCTTGCGCACAGAAACACAAGATGAACAAGTTCTTGACAGGCTGGAATGTCACATCGATGTGATAAACGACATTGAGAATCAAGATGACGGCTTCTCTTTTGACACGAAGTGGTCAAACATCTGGCGTGATGAGTGGTGATGATGTGCAGTTCCCGCCAAAACTGCTACTTGTCTTAAAGTACGCTAACCTTGACCAAGAGAAAATTTATCGTGCCTTGACCCAATATGCAGAGAGAATCTGAACAATTGTAACTGAACTCAGAATATTTTTGAACAATGATAATGGCAATGACAACGATGATGGATAATGATGTATATCATTCGGAAATATATTTAGAGGAAAACAAAGCATTTTAATAATGAAGAAATGTTTCTTTTTTTTTTTTTACTTTTTAAGTGCATTGTAATGAAATGAAATGAAAATAGAGGATAAACAAAGACGACATCTCCCTCAAAGACACATCGTGTCTTAACTCATTTATAAAATGCAGCGCAAACATGGAAGGTACATTCATTCTCAGCTATGTAGTCATAAAAATATTTATCGCGATTTGGGTCTCCTTGTTAGAGTTTGATCTCAGTAAGGAGTATAGCACCAGACAAAAACCAAAACAAGCTAAGGCTTTAGAAATTTATTTGAGTTGAAATAAAAAAACACAGTGGATAAATCCTTGAAAATTAAGGATGAACTAAAATAGACTTTTGTATATAATGCTTTCACAAACCACACAATGCATATGAAATTCATAAACATGTTTCAGAAGAAGCATCATCCATTGTCAGCGGTACAAGAATACCAATAACAAAGATATCAGTGACGTCAGCTATTGTTATTAATATGCCTACCGAAGAACTATTGGCTGGTGAAACAAAAATTCTTTTTGTAACGTTTTGAACATTGAAAATGCATTTAAATTAGCCTCCCTGAACTCGTTTGAGAGTAATAATGCTTTTAAATTATCAACTAAAAAAACGAGGCTTATAAATAAGCAGCCATTTTTGAATAGGGTCTATACGTTTATAATTATCTTATTCCATTGACCTACTTTTCCACGTCTCCACTGGCTGTTCCGCTGTAAAAAAGGTAACTAGTTCATAACGCTGCACCGAGCGTGACAGTGTTCCCCGGCTTTGGCATTCTTTTACTTCACGCGGGGGGATGGGGGTGGGGTTTGCGAGCGAAGCGAGCAAGAAGAAATAGAGATCCCCACCCCCCACCCAGTCAAGTCTTCCGTCTGGCACTGGCGTCCAGTTCTCTCGCGATCCTATCCGCGCGTTCAACGATCGAATAAAAATACGAGAAAATAGAGGGCTGTGAACAGTCTAGCAAAAATTTTCGGACGATTTTAATTGCTGGCAAAAACAGTGTCTGAAAATAAAACCGTCCGAAATTTTTAAGCGTCCGAAATATTTACAGTACAATATAAAATTTTGAAGTAGCTCCAAAGCTCTTAGTTTCCTTTATGGAGCGAACTTTACTTGAGACACTGCTGAGAGATCTTGAGATACGCGACGGCTTGATAGAATTTGTGTTATTTTCTCGTTGGTGTATGGCTGGTTTGCAGTGTCACGCCATCAAAAATAAAAATCGTAACCATTCCATAAATTAAGTCAAGAAGCTGAGATATGAAAGATGATTGATAGATAAATAACATCGCCAAGTTTTAAGTCTGTACGGTTTTCCATCCGCGCGTTATTCGGAAAAGTGTTTCACTCAAATTTATAGAGCTTTGTATGGTGTCGCCATGTTTGTGCCCCTCCGAGGGACACAAACATGGCGGCCGCAAAGTAACAGAAACATTTGTCATTGAGTTTTGCCATTGAAACGAAACGTTATTACTCTAGAGCTCCGATACATTGAAATTAGTACTTTGTCTAGGGCAAGAACTGTTTAGTTAGTAAAAACTTGAGCAATAACTCATCTTTTGACTTACTCGACAGCGTTATCGAGCCGCCATTTTAATGTCACGCAACGCTTAAACTTGGAAATCCGACGTGCTTCATTACTTAATGAGGAACCCTGTCGGGCTTAAACGTTGCAAAACGTCAAGTTATTAGAGGGTCTTACATCTGATGAAACTAAAACTTCACAAGGATTGGTAATTTCTCATTTTGGAAATTGATGACGTCACATGAAAACCGGCAGAATCGTAGAACCTTGAGGGTGCTGTAAAACTATCATTTTCATAGATAAAGTCGCGTTTTGTAGGCGTAAATTTAGTTTAGCTATGTTTCATCACAGTGTCCGACATTTTCACGTCCAAAATTTTTTGCAAGTCAGGCATTTCCAGCACCTGGCATTGTCAACGCACTTGTTGCGTCATTCGTCAAAACTTTGTCACGCCAAAGGTTGCGTGAGAAACTCCAACCTCGTTCCCAGGTCCTCTCTCTTCCTCCCTCGAGAAAGTACCCTGGCTGCGGCTGGTCACGTGTCTACGTATGCCAACCAAAGCCGCACAGAGGGTGGGTCCTCAACTTAAATTTAGTCAACACTGTCTAGGGAGGTGAATGTTGCGCTGCTAGCTATACAGACGTTATTTATTTAAAAGTGAAGCAAGTTGTTTGTCAGAGATCCTGCCTGACCAATGCTTCGTCGCTATGATCTGAACTTCTATGAATATGAGATGCTAATTGAGAGGGAACTCCGCTTATTTTTCAGTGCTTTTTAAAAACCGTCAACAAGCCACTAGAGTTGGTAACGCTACCTGACAAATAGGGGCGTCCGACATATAGGGGCGCTATATCAAAATACCAAAAGTTTATCATTACCTCTGCATGGTTAATGTGTCACACTACCAATAAATGATTTGTGTTAAAATGACAGCTTTTGACTTCTAGTCAGTGGCGACTATTAGAGGAAGGAAAAGACTAATAATAAATCGGTTTGCTGAGCTGAGGTTCGAAGAATGGAGGTGTCAAGAAATCTAGATTCACTAGATCCACAAATTTTCTAAGTCTCAGTATGAATAATGTGGAGCATTTTTCAGGATTTCGTAATTCTTAAGAGATCTATAAATGGCTGAAGTCTCCTACATGTATTGCGAGTCAAGTTCAGTAAACTTTAATTTGAATGGGGCGATCTGTTTCTGAAATTGTTACAGAATTGATCCAAATAACTTTAGCCACGCGCGGATCTGGGCTGTTAGGTTTTGGTGAATTCATAAATGCTTCATGCTTTCAAAATTGATTAATTTATCGCGTAGTCTCTTTCGCAGCCGTTATTGCGAAGGAATCTGCATCGTAAACACAATACTGATCGTTTTCAATGTCACGCAATAAAAAAATAAATACAACACCAATACAGTACCAGTGGATAAAGTCAAGAAATAGATAAAGAAGATCATTATTTTTCTTAGTGTTAGGTCTTTGCGTTTTCCCAGACTTAAGACATTCGTATAACTGTTTCGCACGAAATTTCGGAGCTCACAGTATGGAAACGCCGTGTTGGATTACTTTCGTGGTCAACCAATATGGCATCTAGGCTACTGATTATCTGTATTGAAAAAACGAGCATTTACAATTAAGCACTTTTCCTAATGCTCTAACTTCTAAAAAGGCTAAATAACTTGAGATAGTTATATATTTTTCTACAAACGCGATCGTAACTCCGTGTCACGCTCAACTGCCATCAAAATACGCGTGGTTGAAGTGTAAACAGATATAAATTAACCGTCTCTTATGCCAGGCTCTCAAGTTTTGTTTTACGTGCACGTATTTAGAGAGGTAAGATTGGAGATATTAATAATTCCCATTTACGGCAAACAGCATATATTAATGTTTCGGCATTTCTCTTGTATACTTCACGTACCTGATATATAGGGGCACATGACAAATAGGGGCATCTGACATCTAGGGGCATCTGGCAAATAGGGTCTTCTGACATATAGGGGGATCTAACAAATAGGGGCATCTGACATATACGGGCGTCTGACATATAGGGGCGTCTGACATATAGGGGCGTCTGACATATAGGGGCACATGACATATAGGGGCATCTGACATATAGGGGCATCTGACAATTAGGGGCATCTGACAAATAGGGGCGTCTGACAAATAGGGGCATCTGACATATCGGGGCGTCTGACATATAGGAGTGTGAGATATTGGCGATGCCGGTTTCTAAGATTTGATCGGACATCATAGTTTTTTTCTACAAATGTATTCTGTTGCCATTCATTATCTTTTGAAAGTGGACACTCTCGTAAGCGGACAGCTCTAGTTACTACCGCCGTCACAAAACCCTGTCAGAGCGTATCTACAAAGATATTACCTTAATTGGCAGCCTGGCTTCACGAGCCCCTATCTCTCTCCTCCACAGAGGCTTCCTAGGGGAGGGGAAAGTGAAGTGAGAGTGGGCGCGGGGGGACGATGAGAAGAGGAGAAGGGCGGAAACATCCTTTATTCCCTATCTTCAGCCTCCGAACTACCAGCTTACATGGTCAAAGCAGCATGAAAGAGGCCTCGACGGAGGAGAGAGAGCCCCTATAGTTGTTTCAGGCAGCCAGTCCTCTATTTAGTAAGAACTCAAGTGAGAACTTTAAGCTCTTTTTTGCAGACGAATTGTACTTGGGTTGTTATGAAACACAGAATAATGAATCGAATCTTTACAAGCCAAGGCTTAGTACAATAAACTCATATAAGTGCATCGAGGCCTGCGCATATGAGATGTTTCCACTGGCTGCAGTTCTCAACGACACTGATTGCCACTGTGCAAACGACAGCGTAACTCCGCTGATCGAGACTGATCCATGTGGCGGCTCACGTAAATCCACGAACAGATTTGAGGTATACAACACCAGCTGCCTTCTGGTGGAATTTGTTGAAATTTATCAGGAACTGACATTCACAACATTTCCACCCAATATAACGCCGTCAGTATCTTCATCTCTCATGCTTGTCACGCCATCAAGTGTGACAGCAACGAATTCGTCACAAACAATAGTATATTCGGTGGATTTTGGCGATGGAAGGAGTAACGGGACACGGGTCCTTAGACACTATTATCTCGCTATTGGCGAGTTTAACATCACTTTAGTGGCATCCCGAGGCAACTCGACCATCTTCGTATTGTCCCGCAGGATTCGGATATTATCCCGAGCCAAAGTAGCTAACGTGTCGTGCTCCGCCATAAAGCCAAACCATACAGTTGTGTGCAAATTGAATGGTCTGAGAGGAAGTGACATCACAGCTTCGATAGCAATGTACAATACAGGCCAAAACGTGTCGCTCTTAGTTCCAGGTATGTTTTCAATAAGTACGTGGTGTAACACCCCTTGAAGAATAATTTCATTATACTCATAAACTTATAAACAATATAGACAGTGACGTGGACAAATGTACCCAAACAGGGCGGGGATGGGGTGAGAACGCTAGAACGGGCTTCTTTTTGCTTAAAAAGGGAGGGTGTGGAGTGAAGGCTAAGAGAGTGAGGGGGGAAATTTATCGGTCGTTTAATTTGGGTCTTATTATTTGAGCAAAAAGGAAGGAGGTACCATTGGTCTGTATCTTTAACTATGCCACTAGCTGCTGTACTCCTGACTTTGTGTAAACATAGTTTAGGGGGAATAATAGGTTGTTTGCTGAACGCTTTGGGAGAGAAGACCGATGTCTAGTTTGGTAGAGCGGTTTTCAATTGACTGTCATAAAACCAAACCCAAAGTAGTCACTCTAGCCAATCACAAAGGACACAGACAATCCAGAGAACCAATCAAAACTTGAAGTAATTACATGTAGCTGACGCAAAGCGCGGGAAAACGAGTGCGAGTGAGTTGCAATTGGTTTTGGTTTGACTTCTGATTGGATGAAAAAGTGGCGCGAGTTTTCTAAGCTAATCGTGTAGCATAGTTGATGCAAAACCTATTACTTTTTGACACTTAAATAAAAACTGCTGTATTATAAGAACCTTATCAGTGATTGGAAGGGGCAGTGTAGTGTTTAAAACTCTCGTCTCAGTTTTGACCGTGCATTTGTCAGTTGGTAACCTCATCATTAACTTTGTTTTCTAGATGGGGGCCAATTAGAAAACCAAATAGTTTACTTGACCCCCATACTCTATTTAATATTTATCAACCGAAAAGGTATACTGTAAACATTAAAAAGTAACTGTTCACCTGTTACTGTAAATTGAGAGGAAATAATGTACATTGCTTCGATGTTGATCTGTTTTTTCAAGGAATGAAACAATAGCGTCTTTCTTTTTTCTTTCTGTTGAAGTTGAAGCAGCCATTCGACTAAAACTATGGAGTCTAGGGACCCTGAGAAATATTTGGATATGTTGCAACAGAGCAAGTGTAAGAATACATGTACCACTTATATTTTTCTTTTCACCTCCTAGACGTGCCACGATTGGTAATAGGGAGCACAGGGGTTCCAATAACCAACCAATCAGCTGCGAAGAATGAATCTGGAGCGTATTTACTTCCTTCTCTCCAGTTTATAACGGAGGCCACAGTGGAGGCCTGGGAAGTATATGCTGAGTCTCCTGGTCGCATTCAGTTGCAGGTGAGGACGTGTTTCTCTCCACACGAACTACTTTTGATTTTAGCAGGAGGCAGAAAGCTGATTCGTTCCCAGTAACCTCTAATAACTTCGTTTTCTTGCACAAAATGTTGGCAGTGGTGGTGTAGTCATTCACGAAAAGGAATTTATAATTCAAAAACCCACATCAGATTGTAAATAGTGAAAGATGTGAAACATTTTGTGTCTCCAACCGTTTAATTTGTCGCCAAAAATTGGTCATCTGCGTCTAGTCCGACGATTCACTTGTAGATCGTCAAGTGTCGCCAGGTAGGAAAATAGTTGAGTTATTTTGAACAAAATATGTTGTCCTTCATCAAATTAAACGCAGAAATCTCGAGTTAAGTATTAGATGAGGGCAAAGCAACTTTAGCATTGTCTTTATTTTTGCCAGCTGCGGAGAAAATGACATGATGACTGCGAAGAAAATGACTTTTACTCAGTGGGCGCAGTCGCAGTATGAAAGAAGGAATGAACCAGGGAAGGTGTCATCCAAGATTAAGACACCCTATTAAAAGAGAGGAAGGGGATCAACCGAGATGGTGCTCGAACGAAAGCTACGTAAGATAAAAGACGTTTCAAATCAACGATTCTGGTCTTGTACCCCCGATAGAGTGAAATTTGCTTCGTCCCAAAACTTACAGGGTGGGGTACATCACTGGGGAGTTCGTATGTACAAAACGGTGACCCTAGCATTCGTTACATCTAAGCTTCGCCAGCAGGGTTTTCCTCAATCTTAACGCATCTCTGGTGTAACGGAGCTGCTTAGTTTGATCTAATTAGCCTTTTTTTCATAGATTTACAGGGCAATTTTGAATTTGACGAAATGTAAAGGAAGCCGCTATCAGCACTCGTCTTGTGGGGACTGGACTCCAGCTAACGGTGACTGTAATCAAGTATGCATCAAATTAATTTACCGGCCGAAACTATCCATCGTGTCTTGCGGGCGTACTATCAGTAGTTATTCCAAAGTGTACAGCATTGACACCAATCTTACCGTGGGATATAACTTGATAGTCATACCGCAAGAGCAGAGGTTTATTACACGTGAAGGAGACATACTAGGATTTTATAGAAACACTTCCGGTGCTGTCATTCAGACAATTACCGCTGGGCAAGATATAGGTGGTTATTTTTTTCCGGCGCAGGATATGTCCAACTTGGATATCAAGAATGGTATAACCTCGAACATCTCTTTTCGCGTAAAATTACACAGCTCTGCTGAAGTTAAAGCCGAACTCGCTTTTTGGTGTTCGACATCCGTTGGGCTGCATTCCCTGACGTCGACTTTCCATAACGCTCTAAGCTCATACAACGACAGCAAAGCTCTCACCTTTCGATCTTTTATCGCAGTACAAAATGCGATTGCACAACTAGACACACAGCGACAGATATATATTGAAGTGAACTCGACAGAAGTCTTCACTGCAAATGTAACACAGGGCACTAACGTTTCGTGCGAATGGTACGTTCCCAACTCAAGTTTAACTGCCGAATTACAATCACCTTACCTCAAAAACAACACCACTACTGAAGGTGGAGTTTTCCAGTACAGCTTTTTGTATCGTTTTACCGGATATATTCCGCTCGTGGTAACCGCATACAACCTTGTCTCCAAAGAGCGCCGCACCCTTAACCTTTTCGTACGCCAGCCAATCAAGGGTCTAAAGGCAAATATGTGTAACGGAGAGTTTGCTTACAACAACGCTCAAACGTGTTTCAATTCCAGCGTGACACGGGGTACTGATGTCGGCTGCACTTGGGTTTTTAAACAACCACCCAGGAAAAAAGACGACTGCAGCAAAAAGAAAATCGGTGAAACCATTTTTCGTGGATTCACTCCCGTTGGATTTAGGAACTTCACTCTATACTGCTACAATAACATTTCCAGTGTGTCTGTGGATTATTCTGTGCAAGTTATTGCTAATCCGCTGTCCATTGACGTCCCCCTGAAAGTTCCATCTAATGTGCCGGTGAAAGTAACTTGCCAAGTCAACTGGTCCGGGGGGACACCGGACTCGTTCTTCGCGCAGCAGGGGGTGAGCGGAAAAAATGGAACAAACATAGTCCAAGATCCTGTTTTAACATTGCATTCGGGTGGGATCCGTAACAGTAGCACAGGTCCAGTGATTATATACAGGAAATTCAAGAGATATCCCTTCTTAAAACAGAAAGTAACATGCAAGGCAAAAAATTATCCAGACTTAAATACTGTTATTTCTGTAAAAGCACTTTACAGCATAACAGGAATCAACATGACTTCCGATTGCCCCTCGAGAATCGAGGTAGGGACGAAGTGCGCCTTCGAAGTTCGGTTGCTTCGTGGGGACAGTGCAAGCTTTACGTGGACTGTTTCCGAAGGCGACACTCGTGTTTCCGTGTACAGCGAGAAAAAAAAAATCCAGCATCAGTTTCTCAACACAGGCCTAGCCAATGTTACAGTAAATGTCAGTAACGGAGTGTCTTCGGGTACAAAGACGAGTCAGTTTTTCGTGTATTGGCTCTCCACGCGTGAACCTCGCGTAACTGCGTCACCGTCCATTCCACTCTTCCAGTCGTCCACTATGTTCAAGTCTTCATCGGCTATCACAGAGCATTTATCTTCCAGGTCCAGCAGAAACGTTGCGAAACACTCTAATCACGTAAAAGGGACAGTAATATCCATCCTGCCTACCAGTACTACCAAGTCAAACTCTACAGCTAGTATTATGAATAAGATTCCGTCGTTGAAAAACGCTGAACTTCGTCACGCTTCTGTTGGACTTGTTGGTCACGCAATCACCTTCTCCGTTGATCACGTGGAGAGGCCAAACCTCTTCCGCTTTAGGTGGAACTGGGACGGTAAATCAAATTTAGAGGAAGCTAGTTCCATTGTAACACACACCTTTACCGAGCCAGGTCAATATTTCATCACCGTGAATATCTCCTCTACAGTTGATCACGTGGTCTTAGATGGTCACGTGACAGTTCAACAACGTATCGAAGGCTTACTTATCAGAGATTTGGCTGTGAAATCATCAAATGTTCTACACGTGAAATTTGAGATTTTGCAAGGGACCAATGTCACGTACTCTGTGGAATATGGTGACGAAACTGGTGAGTAAAAAACTTAGTTTTTATTATGAAGTAAACAACAACAATGTGAGTAAAACTAGATTTTATTTTTTCTAGTCATAAAACAACCAATGAACTGAGTGACCAGGCATATTTTAAATAAGCTTGATCGATACATTTTAAGACGTGTTCTTTAGTTGTGTATAACTACACACACATAGAACGGTTTTCATTGTAATTGGTAACTGGTAATTGGTAATTGGTTTTAAATCACTACACACGATTGGCTTAAAAAACTCGCGCCTCTTTTTCATCCAATCAGAAGTAAAACCAAAACCAAACGTGACTCACTCGCACTCGTTTTCCCGCGCTTTGCGTCAGCTACAAGTAATTACTTCGAGTTTTGATTGGCTAGAGTGATTACTTTGGCGATTGAAAATCGCTCTATTTTGCGTTACACGGGTTTCGTTATCATCCAGCGCGTGGTACTACAAGTAGTAAACAGAAATTAAAAACGTTTGTTGTGGCAAAACTCAATGTATGGCGGGAATCGTGACACGGAGAACTTGGCCGGTCCTGAGTTTAGCGTGATGCGCGATTTCTGAGCCAAGGCATGTTCCTCAGTATGTTCATGATAGCGCTTCGAATGTGCCTCATCTTCCAGCAGTAAATTACAGGATTCAAAGATGAATTAAGAAATACGAGAGTCATCGAGAAAAGATAAAATCTCTTCAAAGCCATACTCGGACCGTAAATTTGAACGGCGACCATACAGATCAAGTGCGGTAAAAAACAAAACACAAACACAAGATACACATAGAATATACCGACTGCATATTTAATGCGACCAGCAAAGTTTGACATTTCTTCATTCTCTGCTACTTGCTGTACTTGAAGGAGTCTTATTTGGCTCCGATGGTGTCGTACTGCGAAGTAAATTTTTCTGTAAGCCGCTGTTGTGAGCAGGAGACCAGCAGCTCCACAAATGCAGAAGATAATGCAGTGGACCTCGGATGGATGCCACAAAAATAATGAAGAAAGAAATGCACTTAACACCCATATTAAGATCACCACAGCAACAACACGCTTGCGAGTCACAAGTTCCTGGTATCTGAGATGAAGATGAATAACTAAAAACCTGTCTACACTTATAGCTACAACACTGGAAAACGACGCTCCGGAAAACAAGCACTGGATGATGTGAAACGCCACATAGCTTGCACAGCTGCCATTGTTTTGCAACCACTTCACCAAAAGTGAGGTGTAAAATGGCTGGACCAATAAACCAACACCAACATCAGAAACAGCAAGACTCAGGAGCAATGTTTTTAAAGTCCTCGGCAACGACGGCGTTTTTCTTATGGCGTGGATTGTTACAATGTTTAACATGATGGCGGTATAGGACAGAAAACTGTTGAAGACACAATTAGCGAAGTAGGTTGAATGGAGATCTTCAACTTTGGAGACTGAGGGAAAATACCGCAGCAATACTTCACATGGTTTGTTCATAATGTCGACTCAAGTTTTTTCAAGTCACTTCGAGCTGTTATACAAAATGTTTCATAAGGTTCTGAATAGTTTACGTCCTTAGCAATCGACCATCAAGCTAAATCACCTGCCTCAAGTTCAGGGCTTCATGACAAAAATCTACATTTTGTAGATGATCTGAGACGAAGTGTAAAATTACAGGAGTCAATTTCTTTTCCAGTGTTGTCTGCTAAAAAATACGATGAAAACTACGCCAAAGTCAATGCTGAAAAAACCAAACTTCTTAAGCAATCTTTTGAAAGACACGAGGAGAATGGAATAAGATAAGACTGAATACTAAATAGGCTAAAACTCCTATGAAACCATCTGCCCGACGTCAATAACCGTTCGACCGATGTTAAATTGAACACGCGGTGCGTCTGTGAATATTCATTTTTGAGTAAGACTAAACCTGAAACTGATAGCTGTGCCATAACGCTCTGGAGTGATGGGACTGCAACAAGAGAACACATTTACAAGTTATATACAGAGCGCTTTTCACGGAAGGTTTTTTTGATGAGATAAAGAACACCACCTGATGTACTAAAAAAAGGTTTATTTCCTTTTCGCGAAGATCCGGCGTAAACTTGTAAAAAAAGTGCTTCAGAGGTAGTTTCCCCTCTTCTTTGCGTCAAAAAATTACTTTTGATCTGTTTTTTTCTTTTAAGATATTCTCGAGCTTTAGATAGTGGAGAGCGGGAAATTTAATAAACAAACGAAAACCGAAGTAAACTCACGTATCCCAGGATATATGTAACTGCTGGGAAACGTGCAGCAACTTCCTTCAGCTCACAACAGCTTTCGTTTTGCACGTGATTGGACGGAAAGAAGACTACTTAGTTCTGATTGGTTAAAGCACGTTGCACGAGATTTTTTACCCAATCACAAAAGAGCGCTCGGGTATCTATGGAGCATGTACACATAATATGTTTCTAAGAAATTTTGGCAATGCAATTAAACCGCAAGTCCCCAAAGACCGATCTCGAAAGAGAAACAAAATTTCTATATCTACTCTCCTGAAAGGTGCATTTACAAAAAAAATATCAGCTCTCATAGTAGAATGAAAACGATTTACCATAAGCTACCCGGAAGCTTCTGAACAAAATGACTACGTCTCAATTTATTCCACTCTGGCACGGGTGATATGCGCGCTGAAAAAGACAATCGTGCTCTTTGAACTAAGACTGTTTCTAT
Source organism: Orbicella franksi (assembly GCF_964199315.1). Lineage (NCBI taxonomy): Eukaryota > Metazoa > Cnidaria > Anthozoa > Scleractinia > Merulinidae > Orbicella > Orbicella franksi. The sequence goes on along the minus strand of NC_138150.1, from coordinate 18,671,750 downwards.
CTTGGTTTCTATTTTTAGAATTAAAAATAATAATAATAATAATCGACCATCTGCGAGTCAATAACCGTCAAAACCAAGACTTTGTGATGTCTCTTTCAGGTTTATTGATAACAATCTAATCATGTATTGGCCGTATTTGAATTTGGGTACATAAACTGAATCATCTTTGCAATTATCACCGTACTGCGAAATAAAAATCCTTTGCTAGGTTTGGAGCGACTAATTGACGATAGATTCTCAGATGAAAAATGTTGCGCACAAGATGTATATTTGTGGAAAGTTGCCTTAACATAACAAACGAAAAAAAGATAAATCAGCTTTTTATATGCTAATTGATAGTAAACCTGTATACTTCTGTAAAACGAGGATTGTCCATATTTGTGAGAAGTGTTATTTGAATACATTCTCAAGCAAAAGAATATTTAGAACGGGGAAATGCAACCTCGTTCCCAGAGTCTTCGTTCCCCTTGACCAGCGGTCGGAAAGCACGCGACCGTGGAAAGTTCTCTTTGAAAGTTTGGAAAATATGGACCGGTTAAATTGCGCTTGTTTAACTGACAAACACTTAGCTCGATCTAATCGACGATGCTTCACTTCCTCAAATTTGAATTGTTTTTAAAACCAGTCAAAGTCCAGCTTGCAACTGAACACTTAAGAGTCGCTCGTTTTGTCAAGCTTGAGGAGTAAGGAACGAAGGTTCCAAGAACGAGACTGGGGAAAAATGTAACTAGCGAATCAAGATTTAAATACGTAAAGTAAATGACTGGTAAGAACCCTACGGGAAACTTCAAGTAAGCTTACTTACGACTGATGTTGTTTCGCGTTTGATTGCCTAAGATTACTCTTTCGCTTTGATTGGTTAGCCCAGACACGCTGCACGAGTCTTATTGACCAATTGCAAGAAATAGTCTAGCTCAGACTCTCTCTCTCTTTCCTTCTGTGTCACGCAACGCTGGTGTGGTGTTGCGTGACAACAAGAGGGCCAGAACTGGACTTACGTAAGAAATTGATCGAAGGCCTTCTGCGGACGTCATGAATTAAGGACGCAAAAGAATCAACAGAGAACAATGAGAGTCTATCCTTTAGAAATTCTGCCAGACATGTTCGCTAACAGCTCACTGCCTGTTCTGTTCTAAGTCAAGCACATAATAATTTGTGTAGTTGTTGTTCCCAGGAACGACATGGCCAGTTCAACAGTTAGTGCGATGCCAGATTTCTGTGCGAAGACATGTTCCTCAGTATGTTCATGACAGCGTGTCGAATGTGTCTCATCTTCCAGCAGTAAATTACGGGGTTCAAAGATGAATTGACAAATATGAGAGTTAGTGAGAAAAGTAAAAATCTCTTCCAAGCGATGCTCGGGTTGATGATTTGAAAGGCAGACGAAGTTATAAAAACAGGGAGATAACAGACCAAAAACACGAGATAAACGTAAAACGTTTCCACGGAAGATTTGATGACCTCAGCAAAATTTGCTATTGCGCCAGTCTGTGTCGCATTCTGTACTTGCAGGACCTGAATCTGATTCTTGTGGCGTCTTACGGCTAAATAAATCCTAATGTAGACCAGTGTTGTAAGAAGAAGACCAATGACAGTACCGATGGACAGAATTAAGGCGCGAATATCTGGTGGAGCCCAAAAGGGTATCAAAGAGAAATACGCACTTAACACCCATATTGAGATCACCATAGCAACAACACGCTTGTGAGTCGCAAATTCCCGGTATCTGAGATGAAGATGAATAGCTAAGAACCTGTCTACACTGACAGTCACAACACCAAGGAACGAAGCGGTTGAAAACAAGCCAACAATGATGTCAAAAGCCTTGTACAAGTTACACCCAGGATCGTTTTGTTGTAACCACTTGACCAGAAGTGAGATGTAAAATGGTTGACCGAATAAACCAACGCCAACATCAGAAACAGCAAGGCTCAGGAGCAATGTTTTTAAAGTCTTTGGCAACGACGAAGTTTCTCTTATCGCGTGGATTGTTACAATGTTCAACATGATGGTGGTATAGCACAAAAAACTGTTGAAGACACAATTAGCGATGGACGTCGAATAGAGTTCCTCAACTTCAGATATTCTGGGGTAGTACTGCAGCAATACTTCACAAACGGATTTTCTCATAACGTCGTCTCAATGTTCTCGTACAGACCGTCCGAAACGAAGCTTCAAATATGGTTTCCTTTCGCGGCACCACGAACGGCAATAAAGTGATAATTTTGAACAGATGGAGGAGTGAAAATTCCAGAATAACTTAGATGCTTTTGCTTCCGTGAAATATAAATCTTTCAAACTTGTACGTGGGTCGTGCTTTCTCGTAACTGATTAGACTAAAACCAAGCCGTATGGCACTGGTGTGATTCGTCTATCAACTTTATTGGTCACAAAATTACAATATAATTAAAAGAAGAAAAGGACCAATAGGAATTGCGCGAACGGGAAAATTCGGCAGGTTTATTAAACAGACCATGTCGTGTGTTTGTTGAAACAGGAAGAGCTCTCTCGAGTTTAGACATTTTGTATGTGGTCAATACAATGTCGGATATGGATACATGGATATGAAAATTTCATGGATATTCATTGGATGAACTGCATGGACATTTAATGCTGTCAAAAAAACTCAATGACAAGTGCCATGTATTTAGACATTTGAAGATACCGTTTTAAAGGCTATTACTGAATAAGCTTGATTAGTTATGGGATTCACAGAAAATTTGGGCTTAAAAACGAGTACAGGAAGTATTCAATCGCAAAAGTTTTCTAAACACGACAAAAAGCAATATGAAGAACACATGGGCGTTACTACAAAGCGTTTTATATCAGTGTTGATCCACGGTAAACGTGTCTAAAACAAAGCCCTTCTAAAATGCTTCCTCATTGCTTTACTTCCGAAAGTTGCAGGTGTTTCCGTGTGGGATATTCTCGAGTATTAGAATATTTGGAGCGGAAAAAAATAACGTATGTAAAGTTACGCAGCCGCTGGCACTGGGGAGGGAAACTTCACGCAAGCCAACTCACTGACTGATGATTGCCAGGTTCTTTTCGTTGATTGGTAGAGAAAACATTTCCCACGCTCTGATTGGTTAGAGCCTGCTTTGCACCAGCCTTGTGTATTAATCAACCACAAGGTTCGTTAGAAGGGGCTAAGATAATAGAACCACGAGGGCAGGTTTTATGTAATAAGGGACGAATAAATAATGGTCCGTACCTTATTACATAAAATCTGCAGGAATTCCCGGGGTAAATTTTGCGAAGGTTTTTCATATCTCGCCTTTTACAGACGTGGCGATGCAGGATTCTAACAAAAACCTTTTTTTTTTTTTTCAGAGGCACAACTGGGATTTTTACGGACGTTACCTGAAATAGTAGAGTTGAACCATCAGTACAGCGAGCCTGGTACATACAGCTTGTCCATATCAGTCAACAGTATTGTCGGTCCCAGTACTTCGGTACAAAAGTCAGTAGTTATTAGTGAAGCTCCCTGTGTTTTAGATGGCTTGCGCATCCTCGGCGCTGGAGAAAGTAGTGCTCAGTGCCCCGAAATTCAACAGGAATACGAGTACTCACTTTACTCTTCGCTGAAAATAAACTGTCAAGCTTTCAACGAACTGAAATACGACTGGAAAGTTGAAAATATATTGAACGGCTCCGTCACAGAAGTTAGCTCGTTTCCGAAGGATATCCTCTCTTCTAATGTCCTGTTTCTCGCTGCTCGATCACTCCAAGGTGGTCTTTACAGATTTACGCTCTCAGTGACCGCAATACCTCTTGGGATATCGAAAGTCGCCACAGGATTTCTACGCGTGCGTACACCGAAACTGCTGGCCGTCATAGACTGCGGGAGAGAAAGAGTAATGTCTTGGAATCACGAAATCATTCTCAATGCATCTTCATCACGTGATCCAAATAATATCAACGTCGGCAAGGCCAGCGACTCTCTCTCGTTTGAGTGGTTTTGTGATGCTAATCGTAGTGTTTCTTGTTTCAAAAGCTCCGTTAACAACAAGTCCACGTTGATTTTTCCACCCGAGTCCCTTGACGTCAATGCGTCGTATGAGTTCTTTGTGGTAGTAACTAAGGGAATGAGGCAGGCCGAAGCAAGTCAGATCATCAAGGTAGTGGCTGGGAGCTTTCCTCCTCTTTGCGTCAGGTTAGTGACATTTAACAGACTTCTCAAACTCATTAATAATTCATCAAGTTAAAACAAAGAAAATCACAACCGTGAAGGAGGTTTGGAAACCCGGTCTTAATTAGCATAGATCTTGACGATTTTACTTCTCCATTTACTCTTAAGTTTTCGTTTCGATTGAGAAGATATATCAAAAACTCGAGACAGTGCTTTATCGGCTATCCAAACACCTGGACTTTCGTCCAAAATACTCCGCTGCGCGTCGTATTGTCAACTTTTGGATATCCCAATCAAACACCGCCTCTCGTGTTTGATATATTATTTAGAATACAACAACATTAACGGCACCTATTCTGAGAAACAATTTAAGACCAGACTGAGATTCACTGAATTACAGAATAAATAAAAGCGATGAAGAATGTGGTGGATAAGTTAAGGCATATAATTTGTTGAGACAAATTTCTGTTGTCTCATTAAGTCAAACTTAAATGACGGTTATCGTATACTAAAATTGTAGTCTCCGGCCATCCGAGCTGGAAAAGAATTGATTGAAAGAGAGACTGCGCTTTTAAACTGCACATGCTAAAGAGCATCTAAAAGAAATTCTATAAAGCTTAAAAAAGTCGGCATAAATGAAAAAAGACTTTACAACTAAGGAAGTTTGTTGCAGGGAACTGTTGTTACTTACGGTGTAGTGATCGAAATATATAAAACAAACATTTTCTCGCGACATTTTTCCTTCACAGATGCAAGGAAAACTGCGCCTATAAGGTGACAGCTTCCAAAGAATTCATTCTTTCTGGGGAAGGTTGCCAAGACAATAAGAACACAGACTGCAAGTGGGAACTGTACGGTCCTCCACTGTTAAATGGACAAATCTCAAAACGTTCAGTAGAGTCATCACGGTTGATCAGCGTGTCCTACGCGAAGGAGTTCCACTTGGATCCCAGCAACTTGATTCCCAACAGAACATACACGATTTTCTTCAACAACAACAGAAGCGGCTTCTGGGCACAATAGGCTGATTTAGCAAGAGAACGGGAACGTCACTTGACGACGGCGCGCGCAGAACAAACACCCAAATATGGTCAAATTAGAACAGAATCCAGGTTATTCCGCGCGCCCTGCAGTCGTCATCTGACCATATTTGGGTATTTGTACTGCGCGCGCCGTCGTCAAGTGACGTTCCCGTTCTCTTGCTAAATCAGCCTAATATTCGGTGACAACCGACATGCCTCCGACAGGCGGATCGTGTGTCGTGTCGCCTTCGGAGGGCGTCGTAATCGGGACGCAATTTCAAATCAGCTGCACAGATTGGACGGACGAAGATAGTCCCTTGTGGTACGAGTTTTTCTTAAGTCATCCCGTGCACGGGTCCATGTTGTTGTTCTACGGGTGGATGCCGGATTCCGTTGGATTGTTCCTTCCCGCTGGATCGAAAGAGAATGACTTCAACGTAGACTTGTTTGTAAAAATCACGGATGTCTTAGGATCTTACAGAATAGTTCCCCTTCAAGCAAAGGTGCGTTTTGTTTTATGCAGCACCCCACTGAGATACCCTCAAAGTTACCTCAATAATATTAAGGAAGTTTCCATTAGTGTGTTACTCTCACTTTTTAAGCCTGTGGACGCAAGCATAGTGTGTGATCATCCAAAGGAAAGCTATTGAGCAGTATTCAGTTTATGTGATATTGTTTTTATACTGTACAATGTTGTTCTAACTTTTAAATTTTGAATAATACAATACAATAAACTTTATTTAAACACGGTGAGGATTAAAGCCCTTGCAAGCTTGTGGGGCCGTGCAGGAAATAAAATTTAAAAATATTGAATTCGTAGAATTCGGATTCAAATCAATCGAAATCAAACTTATTTAGCTGTTCTTTCAAGTGGTATATTGTATTTTAGCTGTACAAGGTGTTCTGCTCTCTAAGTCTAGTGTAGATAAAACCCTAGTGTGTGACCATTCAAATGAAAGTTTTTTGAGGGAGTGATTTCTTGCTGTTTTGTTTAGTTTCTCCACATCAACAAGAACTGTTTTTCGTTTAGTAAACTAATGATTGTTTTTTAGGTGAAAAGTTTTAGTCCTAAGGAAGGTTCTGTGAGCTCTATTCTCAAAGGAGTAGTCAGCGGACCCGATTCTATGTTAGAAAAACTTCTTGCGGTTGGAGAATTCCAACAGGCGAGTCAGCTAATGACGACAGTCATCACAGTGTTGAATGAAGACTCGACCAAGGCTCATGATTCCGAGTCTCCGGACACCAAAGACCGTGTGGAGGTTGGTGAATACATGGTACTCTACCTGACCATCTGTTGAAAATAGAGATCATTAGGATTAAACCAATGAACAAAAGGGAGAATAATTCAATATAGGCGCCCTTGCGAGAAGACATTAATTAAAGGCCAGATTAAAATTCTTATTGAATATTTTTTTCTTTCCGTATAAAAGAATAAAATATTATAAGTATATTTGCTTGAAGTAAACTTGTTTTGAGGATTACCAATTTTACCCTTGTTCAGCTCAATTCAGCTTCAAGGTTTAGCCAGTTTACAAGTATTTTGTTAATATAACTCCATAAAGGGTAAAACCTTCGGGAATATCAAAAAACACAATAATATTGTCACTATTGCTATACATTGCACTAGAGTTTATAACTTAAAATATTCGAGCTGAGAGGTTTTTAAAGTATCAATTAGGCTGATGGGCAAAACTGTGTCGCAGAAATAAAGTGCCGTCTTTAGAGAGAGGCGTCGACAAGTTTCCGCTGCTAAGCTTGTAAGTTACGTCGTGTTTGTATTGTTTGTACCCAGGTCCGTAGCAGAGTAATTGAGGGACTTTCCCAGCAGTGCTGCAGCAGTCCACAGAGTATCCAACAGGCGCTAGGCGGACTCTTACAGGCTGTCGGAGTAACCGCTGAACTCTCACCTGATGCGAATGTAAGTTATCATAACCTTTTGTGAGCCCGCGTTCATATCATCATTCTAGCAGCCCCAGCTTTCACTCATAAGAATGGGAAAGACTGAAACCGAAAGTTGTTTTCAGATATAATTATTTTTTTCACCTTTTTTGACTCGCATAATACAAAGTGACTAGCTATGCACATTTCTACTTCCCATATCCTGAACGGGTCGTGGGTTCAAGTCCCACTCTGACAACTTGACTGGAGTTGTTTCCGCTCTGTAGATCCTACTTCTACTCCTAGGTCATTGTAGTAAATAGCCAGCTCGTCTGCGTCCCGCCAGTTGGGATTTGTAAGCCTCTTTTGTTTACACATTTGTCTCTTTCAGTTTAAATGCCCAAGCGCATTGACCACTATAGACAACAACATTTTGAACATTTTGTTGAGAATTTCTCAGGTTGAAGCCCAAAATATTCACCAGCGCTCATAAAACATTTTCTGTCGATGTCCTTGCCTTTATTGGCTGTCCTCTTATCCTTCTTTTGCAATAACATTTAGGTGGATGGTGCTAATACGTTCTCGAACATGGCACAAGCCTTAGTGATCAAGTTCAAGAGCGTGCGAGCTGCCAATGAGACCAGAGGCATTATTGATGGCCTGAACATTGTAATGAGAGCTTCTGTGGACACGAGCAATGAAGTGAAACTTGAACAGAGCTCAGATGAAATTAAAGACTGGATCGATGACAGCAACGAGGAAAGAAATAAACAATATCAAGAAAAGGTGAGACAAGTTGACAGTAACATTCAGCTGCGTATTCACAATAGGCTACGTTCGACATATCAACGTTCTAACATGGCTTCGAGGCTTTCAGGACAAACGTTTATATTTGGTAGTGTTTTCCTTTTAATCCAAATTCTCTTGGGAATTGAAGGACAAAAGAAACTTCAAAAGTGTACAATTTTGTCCTGAATGCCTTTGAACCATGTTAAAATATTGATATATCGAACGTGGCCTATTAACCTTTCTTAGCTGCCCTGTCCAGAGCATTCCTTGTACCAGGCTCTCGTCTTTTAACTTGAAGCCTTGGCATTTGAGATTTTGAAGACTTCAAAAATCTAGGTCTTCATCATTTCTTCCCTCTATACCCTATCCCTAACCCTTACCCCTAATAGGATTGTTACTGATTTCCAGCCTAATCTTTGATACGTTAAACTGAGAAAGAAATAGTTTAACTAACATCCTTTTTTCTATTAGTGTGAAAAGGCAACCAACAAATCCCTGGAAGGTGTAAAATACGCTGCGCAAAAAATCCTGGACTATCAACGGAAGGGTGATCCACCTAGTCACGTGACCTCGGGCTTGATGAAATTAACTCTTGTTCGCCAGTCTCCCAGCGACATAGATAACGCGACTTTGGACGGAGGAGAGGTTACTTTTCAGTTTTGGTGGAATGTGACGATAGATAAGCTCAAACAGTTTGAGACAGTTAACACTAAGGTACGTTTGGATCTAACCATTGTACTGTTTTCTTAAGATGGAAAATAACAATTCTGACGAAACTTAGCGACAAATATCATAATAGATAATATTAGCTTAAAGAGACCTTACTTCATATTTTTCGCACTGAATTTGCTCTCAAACTGATTCACAATTCTATAGGAAAGCTTTGTAATTACCTGAACTGAGCACAAGGAGCTATCATTGTTTTAATAAACTGTAGTCACAATCTGAATTACTCATAAATATATTCAGTCTCTCATTCATAGTGAGAATTTTATAACTTTTCAGCTATCGATCGCATCCATTTATACTTTTTATTAACCTTTTAACTAGAGGAAAGGATATCCATCTCTAGAGAGCGACTTGAAATAAATAAGTAAATAAATAAATAAATGGAATAAGAATTAGAGATGCAATTTAATGTTTCTTTCTGTCGTTGCAGGTGATAACTATGTCCCAGACCCCGTTCATTTCAAACGATTCGATTCCTATTGACACCCCAGTCTCGACCTTAGAGCTTTTGGAGACTTCTGGGAAGGAAATCGAAATCCGGAACCTTACAGAGCCTGTGTCCATATTCCTGTCGCTCAACCAATCAGAGAACGACGATCTCAATAACATGACAGGTGTCATCGATTCAGAAATGAATATCACAGTTTTCAAGATCGAATCCGGGGGAGATAACTCATTCTATTTCACAGTTAGCTGCTCCGGGGCAATGAATACTGGACAAGAACTAATTTTAGTTTTGAGGAGAAACTCAAAACCGACCGCTAACAACTTTGATCTCCGATGGAATCTCACTTTGTGTAACAGCACTTTAAAGAAGCTGATATCGAGAGAGTATTTAAATAATTCGGAAGGGTTGTACCTCGGTGTGAAATTAGCGGAAGCAAGTAATCTAACCAACGGTACATCAACGCGAAATGAAATCCATTATGCAGTGTCAGTGAAGGCTATTGGATGTTACTATTGGAACGAAAGGATGCAAGCGTGGAGGGCAGATGGTTGTGAGGTGACTGTCGTTTTTGACAGAACTTCGTTTAATTAACAATCCCAACAATTATCGATTCCTTTTCCCCAATCAATGGCAACACGTACATGCTTCGGTTATTGCAACAACGTCGTTGTCTTTGCAACTTGATGCAAACCATAATTATTGAGGAGAATCCTTAATCCAGTGACGCATAAATCACTCGGTGATTTGTGCGTTTCAGAGTCGTTGAATTTTTTGTATCAATAGGAGCTTGTCAATGGCTTGAATATTATTACTTCTTTACAACATGGCTGTTTATCAACTGTGTAACATTACAATGCGACGGTAAAAGAGCTATACGCCATTAAAATGGAGGAATAACTAGTAATTAGCGGGTAATTTGTGACAAGCGCTGTGAAATACGTAGGAAAATCACTGAGAAAGTTTTCTGATTGAATGAGGAGACAACATTTTGGTAAATAACCAAACGTTTGATCAGTTAACGCTGGATACGTTTTCTTAATCGATCACTACAGTTAGCAAACGCGAAACAATTGTAACATACACCCAGTGATAAACCTTTCTACACTGACAGTATTGCCCGTTTTTTGTCTTATTAGGTTGGTCCACTAACCACTTTAGAGCGCGTCGAGTGCCGGTGTAACCACTTGACGTGGTTCGGTAGCCCCTTGTTTGTTCCTCCAAACAAACTTCACCTGGATATCATTCTCAAGAGGATAAAAGACCCGTCCAACTATGCGCCAGTCCTCTCCGTACTCTGTGTTACATTTGGTCTGTACTTAATGGTCATCGTTTGGGCGCGCCGAGAGGATCGAAAAGATAGAAATAAGGTATCGATAGAGGATAAACACACTTATTTGACTTAATCCTCTTTGCCTCAGGAGAGGGGCCTTGACCATAGCGCTCAAACATTTTCCGTTTCCCTCAGTCGATCTGTTTGGCCTCAGCCCATGTCTTCCCGATGTTCTCCAATTCCTTTGTTACATAACAAAATTAAACAGGATTAAAACAGGACTTGGGCGAGAGCAACCTCATCCGTGCTAGGTTGCACTTCACATCTTGCCGCGCCAGCCGTTTATTAGGTTTAATGGGGATGATCTCTTGTCCTTTTGCCACCCTCAGAGGTAAGGGAGGGAGGCGTCCAGTGTATCCGCCGCGTTAGTTTCAGTGTTTTTCTATATTTATCATAATCGTATACCCTTTTGGTACGCTTAGGCAGGATGTCTAGGAAGTTTGGTCGAGCCATCATTTCGTATTTGTGAGACGCAGTCGAGCGGAAAGACCCATGGCGAGACCAAACAAGTTTGACATGACACCAAATCATATCAGAAATATACGATCGAGTATTTCAGCGTACCGAAATTCGGCCAAAAATCTGGCAGTCAAATCGGGTCAGTGAGTAGATATCGCAGGATGTCAGGGCCGATGTGAGTAGACATCGCAGGATATCAGGACCGATAGACTCGGTGTCCGATTCACGGATTACGAATGTGGATGCGAAACGTTGGAGGTCTGAGTTATAAACAGAGCTTCTGATTGTTTGATCCCTTTTGGAAGACTAGCGGAAATACACGATCCAAAATTTTGAAAACAAAGGAATACATGTCAAAAAATTATCCTCTGTCAACTCTGATTTAAAATGATGCAAACGCGATGACGCGAAAAACAGTGTGCGAATTCGATTCCAAATAAAAATCCTAACTGATGAGAGGTTTACAATCAGAGTTCAGATCTCAATGTATTTGTTTCAATCCCTGAAACCGAGTTAAAGTTTGCGGGAAAAATTTCCCAGAAAAAATAACAGAGAACTCTGAAGAGGTTTAGGTTTGTCGTAAATTATGAAGTTTAACCACTATAAGAATA